>NW_027362772.1:83174737-83574737 GCF_046119375.1 Phyllobates terribilis
TGACCTACACATTATACATATACACATTATACGGACACATGACCTATGCATTATACGGCCACATGACCTACACATTATACGGCCACATGAGCTACACATTATACATATACAAATTATACGGCCACATGAGCTACCCATTATACATATACACATTATACGGCCACATGAGCTACCCATTATACATATACACATTATACGGCCACATGAGCTACGCATTATACATATACACATTATACGGCCACATGAGCTACGCATTATACATATACACATTATATGTCCACATGAGCTACGCATTATACATATACACATTATATGGCCACATGAGCTACGCATTATACATATACACATTATACGGCCACATGACCTACACATTATACATATACACATTATACGGCCACATGACCTAAACATTATACGGCCACATGACCTACACATTATACATATACACATTATACGGACACATGACCTATGCATTATACGGCCACATGACCTACACATTATACGGCCACATGAGCTACACATTATACATATGCACATTATACGGCCACATGAGCTACGCATTATACATATACAAATTATACGGCCACATGAGCTACCCATTATACATATACACATTATACGGCCACATGAGCTACCCATTATACATATACACATTATACGGCCACATGAGCTACGCATTATACATATACACATTATACGGCCACATGAGCTACGCATTATACATATACACATTATATGTCCACATGAGCTACGCATTATACATATACACATTATATGGCCACATGAGCTACGCATTATACATATACACATTATACGGCCACATGACCTACACATTATACATATACACATTATACGGCCACATGACCTAAACATTATACGGCCACATGACCTACACATTATACATATACACATTATACGGACACATGACCTATGCATTATACGGCCACATGACCTACACATTATACGGCCACATGAGCTACACATTATACATATGCACATTATACGGCCACATGAGCTACGCATTATACATATACAAATTATACGGCCACATGAGCTACCCATTATACATATACACATTATACGGCCACATGAGCTACCCATTATACATATACACATTATACGGCCACATGAGCTACGCATTATACATATACACATTATACGGCCACATGAGCTACGCATTATACATATACACATTATACGGCCACATGAGCTACGCATTATACATATACACATTATACGGCCACAAGAGCTACGCATTATACATATACACATTATAAGGCCACATGACCTACACATTATACGGCCACGTGAGCTACGCATTATACATATACACATTATACGGCCACATGACCTACACAATATACGGCCACATGACCTACGCATTATACATATACGCATTATACGGCCACATGACCTACACATTATCCAGCCACAAGACCTAAACATTATACATATACACATTATACGGCCACATGACCTACACATTATACGGCCACATGAGCTACGCATTATACATATACACATTATACGGCCACATGAGCTACACATTATACATATACACATTATACGGCCACATGACCTACACATTATACGGCCACATGAGTTAAGCATTATACATATACACATTATACGGCCACATGACCTACGCATTATACGGACACATGAGCTACGCATAAACACATTATACAGAGACCTAATCTGTTAGCACATTATACAAATACATTACCTATATACACATGACCATATATATATATATATATATATATATATATATATATATATATATATATAACTACACACATTATACTGGGACATGACATATACATACTTACTCTCTTCATCAGCATGTATCCAGTGGCAGCAGTGGGGGATTCCTGACCTTGGAAATCAGCAGTAGGAGCAGCTTGTACACCCTGTCAGCCCTGCACACACTCCCCGTCACGACTGCTGAGCTGTCTAACATTACAGGAGGTGGGGGATGGGTTGCTGTGCAGGCACAGAGGAGAGAGTTGTGATCTCTATCCCCTCTCCCTAAAGCCGGTGGCTATATTCCTTGACAGACCTGGCCTGAGGCCTCATTAACCTCCTTCCTCCCCCTTCCAACATATACTCCCCCTAGGTGGCGCTGTGCAATTGCTCTGCACATGGATCCTCTTCTCTGACTTGCCAGAAGGACGAGCAGGGAGAGAAGCACATCCACTGCACGCAGGGGAGCCTGAACCCTGCCTGTTGTGTGGTGCGTGCACTCGCACTTATGATCCAGGCCCCAGATCTAAGTGCATAGTGACGCCCCTGACTGGGCCTGATTGGTGGAGCAGCAGCACATGAAGCAGAGCAGGGCTCGGACAGCACGTGCGGCCCTGCACAGTTGCCGGGGAAGCGGCCCGGGCCCCGACGGGCAGTGGGCCCCCCTGATGGTCCAGGGCCCCGGCACTTGCCCGGGTACGCCGGGTGCTGACGCCGGCCCTGGGTTCAAGAATACACACAGCTGCTTAAAAGCAAAATACTCCACCAGATATGGGTTCAAGAATACACAAAGCTGCTTAAAAGCAAAATACTCCCACAGATATGGGTTCAAGAATACACACAGCTGCTTAAAAGGTAAAATACTCCTACAGATATGGGTTCAAGAATACACACAGCTGCTTAAAAGCAAAATACTCCCACAGATATGTGTTCAAGAATACACACAACTGCTTAAAAGCAAAATACTCCACCAGACATGAGTTTAAGAATACACACAACTGCTTAAAGGCAAAATACTCCATCAGATATGTGTTCAAGAATACACACAGCTGCTTAAAGGCAAAATACTCCACCAGATATGGGTTCGAGAATACACAAAGCTGCTTACAAGCAAAATACTCCACCAGATATGGGTTCAAGAATACACACAACTGCTTAAAAACAAAATACTCCCACAGATATGGGTTCAAGAATACACACAGCTGCTTAAAGACAAAATACTCCTACAGATATGGGTTCAAGAATACACACAGCTGCTTAAAAGCAAAATACGCCACCAGATATGGGTTCAAGAATACACAAAGCTGCTTAAAAGCAAAATACTCCCACAGATATGGGTTCAAGAATACACACAGCTGCTTAAAGGTAAAATACTCCTACAGATATGGGTTCAAGAATACACACAGCTGCTTAAAAGCAAAATACTCCCACAGATATGTGTTCAAGAATACACACAACTGCTTAAAAGCAAAATACTCCACCAGACATGGGTTTAAGAATACACACAGCTGCTTAAAGGCAAAATACTCCCACAGATATGGGTTCAAGAATACATACAACTGCTTAAAGGCAAAATACTCCTACAGATATGGGTTCAAGTATACACACAGCTGCTTAAAGGCAAAATACTCCCACAGATATGGGTTCAAGAATACACACAGCTGCTTAAAAGCAAAATACTCCCACAGATATGGGTTCAAGAATACATACAACTGCTTAAAGGCAAAATACTCACCCAGATGTGTTCAAGAATACACACAGCTGCTTAAAAGCAAAATACTCCCACAGATATGGGTTCAAGAATACACACAGCTGCTTAAAGGCAAAATACTCCCACAGATATGGGTTCAAGAATACACACAGCTGCTTAAAAGCAAAATACTCCCACAGATATGGGTTCAAGAATACACACAGCTGCTTAAAGGCAAAATACTCCCACAGATATGGGTTCAAGAATACACACAGCTGCTTAAAGGCAAAATACTCCACCAGATATGAGTTCAAGAATACACACAGCTGCTTAAAGACAAAATACTCCACCAGATATGGGTTCAAGAATACACACAACTGCTTAAAGGCAAAATACTCCACCAGATATGAGTTCATAATCTTTGAAAATTCTTGGAGAACTGTCGAAGTCCCAGTAGACTGGATGAGAGCGAATGTTGTCCCTATCTTCAAAACAGGAAAGAACATGGACCCAGGGAACTATAGGTCTATGAGCCTTACTTCTATACCAGGAAAGATCTTTGAACAAATTATTAAACAACATGTATGCAAGTATCTGTAAGAAAATGAAGTGATTAACCAGAGCCAGCATGGGTTTGTAACTAACAAGTCATGTCAGACTTATTAGACAAGGCAACTGTTAGGGTATGTGTACACCATCCGTACTGTTAGCGCTTTGAACGCAGCATACTTTATGCTGCGTCCAAAGCGCTGCACGCAGGTGAATCCGCATATGTTCATAGAATCATGCAGATTCACCGCAATCAATACATTGTATTTGAGGGTTCGGTCACCACAGAGGTACTGCATCTCTTTAATGAGTTGTGGTATCTCCCTTCGAGGTAAGGATGGTGCAGCTGTCAGGACCACACCTCTACATCCAACACTACACTTCTCCCACCTGTAGGGGGGCGTATTTGCACTTGGGTGCTGCCCCAGCTGGGATAAGAGGAGATGGGGGAACCAAAGATAGGGGGAACCTAGTAGTGGGTGAGGGTGGAGGACACACTTAAAGGTTACACGTACAAAATTCATATAAAATAGTTAGCCATCTTAAGTTCAAGGTCTTTGATTGTGATCTTCATCACTGAACGTGGCTTTCTGTGTGAACCTGCAGTTGATGGGGACACGGTCCTCGTGCTCTGGCCTTGAGACGAGGAGCGGGCAAGAGTTAACGGCTGTCTCTACCCGGTCAAGGTCCCTGCTTAAGAAGGCCAGGAGGGGAGCAGAGGAGACAAGCTCCGCAGGCAAAAGGATCCCAGGGGGAAGTTAACAGAGCGGCATACGCCACCTACTACCTTTATTCTGGCTTGGTCAGAGGGGCTCCTGCTGCAAAAGGGGTACCGGCCCCTGATACTTGACTCTGTAACTCCAAGTCTCAGTCAGGAAAGCCCGGAAGGCTCAGTGGATCCCGTCGGGTGACAGACGGAACGGAATTGCCGCCGTACCCAAGATCTGTGCATAGTCCAGAGGGAGATCCAGCCTTTCTACACACACGGACAGGAGAGGACTTAGTTAAAAGTCTAGGAACACTCTGGTGCGGGGTCCTGACTAAGCACCTGAACTGCTCGGAGGTTGGCGGACCCCCGGTCCTGGTGGCCGCAGAGCGCCGTGAGGAGCAGGGAGAAGCCTTGCCGCTGCTTACGAAACCGTGAGTAAAGACCTGGAAGACTACCCCTATGGCCTCCGGACTCTTATTATTGCACCGCACCGCACAGCACAGCACCAGAACTTCCTCACTACTACTCCCTCCATCCGTCCTCGCTGTCCTGAGGCCCAGCTCCGCCTGTGAGGAGTTATACCATCGCCTGCTGCCACTACATCCCGCCTCAGAGGACTGCTGCAGCGCTGGTGGCCATCACCAGACCCCACAGGTGGCGTAGTCAAATACCACTCGAAACACTGTCATCCGTCACCGTCCCTCCTAGCCCTTATTTTCATGTGACAACCCTGGGCACGGACCGGGCCTAGGCCGCGACTACATCCACTCAAGCACAGTGGCCCAGATCAGAGTACCCCAACTCTCAGGGTGGGCTAGCGAGAAGGGGAAGGAGAGGCGAGTCAACATCTCTATCTCGCCTCCACCCGGGCGTCACATATTGATCTAATTTCTGTTGCGGAGACTAGTGGCTCCGCAAGAGAAATTGACACGCTGCTATCTGGAAAGACGCAACGTATGTCCGTGTCCGCGGGTGATTCGCAGGTGCATGGAAGCGCATAGTGGGCGTGGGATTTCTAGAAATCCCATCCACTTTGCTTTTAATGTCAAATGCTGCAGTTCGAACGCAGCGCAAGTGCACGGAGTCCAATCCACAGCGTTTACTGACCATGTGCACATACCTTTAGGTGGATTCATAACTGGCTTACAAAAAAAAAGCAAGAAAAAAGGCTGAAAAGAAGCGCTTCTGTGGAGGGAGGAGGGGAATTAAAACCAACAAAACACTTACACTAAATAGATATTGTAGCGTCGGCGTCCCTGCCCTCTGCTAGGCAGGGACGCTGTTCCCCTCACCTCTCTGCTCCGAACCCGGCGTCCTCCTCCGCTCTGCTGGCAGCGCGCGCTCCTTCCCGGCCACTGTGCTTAGGGCGCGCGCGCGCTCCCTCTCTCTTAAAGGGGCCGCGCGCGCCGTCCTAAGGAGTCCCCGGCCAATGGCCGGAGGACTTCACCATATATAAGGCACCTCCTCCAAAATGGAGGTGCCCGAGCAATGTTGTTGCACTGTTCACTACTCTGCTTCAGCCCTCAGGTCCCGTTGCCAGTTACCTGTCAGTTACCTGCCTGATTCCTGCCAGTTTGCTGTCTGTTTCCTGCCTGATATTCCTGCTACCTGCTTGCTAGCCTGAGGTCCGACGGTCTGCCTTCCTACTCCTGTCAGTCTGTCTATGGACCAGCTTGGCCGCTCACCTGGGAGCGCACATCTGCTACCTGCCTGCTAGCCTACCTGGAGGCTCCGCCGTCATGTGCTGTGACCATCTGCTATTCCAGAGACTCTTGCCCGCTCACCTGGGAGCGCTCCTCCGCTACCTGCCTGCTTGCCTACCTGGAGGCTCCGCCGTCACGTGCTGTGACCACCTGCTATTCCAGAGACTCCTGCCCGCTCACCTGGGAGCGCTCCTCCGCTACCTGCCTGTTTGCCTACCTGGAGGATCCGCCGTCACATGCTGTGACCACCCGTTCATCCAGAGACTCTCGCTTGCTCACCTGGGAGCACACATCTTCCATCTGCCTGCTAGCCTACCTGGAGGTTCAGCCATCACAGGTCGTACCTACCCTTTACCCAGAGACTGCCCCGGTCACTTGCCGTGACCTCCAGCCCGTTCATCCAGAGACTGCCCCGGTCACTTGCCGTGACCTCCAGCCCGTTCATCCAGAGACTGCCCCGGTCACTTGCCGTGACCTGCAGCCCGTTCATCCAGAGACTGCCCCGGTCACTTGCCGTGACCTCCTGCCCGTTCACCCAGAGACTGTCCCGGTCACCTGCTGTGACTGCCTGCCCGTCTTCCCTGGTCGCCACCCGCTCCCTTACAAGGACCGCCCCCTTGTATAGTAGCTCAGAGGTTCCGCCTCCCAGACCCGTTACAGTTTGCTCGGGCCATGGAACCCGGTGGCACCCAAGCTCCCTCGCTCTCGGACCTCTGTCATGAACTGTCCCGTCAGAGGTCCCAACAGGAGTCCATCCTGGGTCACCTGCGGAATGTCAATTCTTGCCTGGACACTCTGACTGCCCCACCAGCAACCACCGCCAGTGCCATGACTCGCAACCCGGCAGCTCCGCTGCCCACCAATACCATGGTATCCTACCCCGGACCCCGGCTTTCTGCACCTCCTCGCTTCGGAGGCGACTCCGCTCAGGCTCGGGGCTTCATAAATCAGTGCACCCTGCACTTTGAACTCCTGTCCCACCAGTTTAACTCCGACCGGGCCAAAATTGCCTTCATCATGTCCCATCTCACCGGGGAGGCCCTGGCCTGGCTAAATCCTCTATGGGAGAGAGGAGACCCCCTGGTGTCCGACTTGCCTGCCTTTCTCACGGCTTTCCGGAAAGTCTTCGACGAACCCGGACGGAAGACCTCATCCGCATCATCTCTGCTACGCCTCCACCAGGGAAATCTCACCGTGGGCCAATATGCCATACGGTTCCGTACCCTTGCCTCAGAGCTGGCTTGGGATAACGACGCTCTGGTATCTGTCTTCTGGGAGGGTCTGTCCGGCCGTATTAAAGATGAACTCGCCGGTCGGGACATCCCTACCACTCTCGATGACTTAATAACTCTTGCCACCCGGATTGACCTACGGTTCCAGGAGCGTGCCAAAGAGGTCACCCGTGAGAGGAGGTTTCCACGTCTAGCTCCTACTTTTCAGAAACCCGTCACTCCCTCCGTTTCTCCCCAGGTACACTCTCCTGAGCCTATGCAGGTCGACCAGACCAAGATGGTCAAAACCCGTCAGGACTTACGCCGTGCCGAAGGGAGCTGCTTCTACTGTGGCAGTAAGGAGCACCGGATCCATACCTGCCCGGAGAGGTCGGGAAACGCCTGTGTCTAGGTTCGCTCAGAGAGGTCGACCTAGACAAGAATAAATCCTCTCCATCTCTGCTACTGTCAGTCTCTATTATCTGCGGGGAGAATCGTTATTTCGAACTAGCCCAACTTGACTCTGGAGCAGCCGGGAATCTTATTTCACAGTCCCTGGTAGAAAAATACCGCATTCCCACCAAACCTCTGGCTGTACCATTATCTGTCGCTGCTGTGGATGGGGGCCTCTTACCACGTCCCATCCAACTCATCACCGAATCTATAACTCTGCAGGTGGGAATGCTGCATTCTGAGAGCATCTCTTTTCATGTTCTGCCTGGACTCTCTCACGCCCTCTTACTAGGTCTACCTTGGCTCCAGAGACATGCACCCGTGCTTGACTGGCAGACCGGAGAAGTCCTTCGCTGGGGACAGGACTGTCATAAGACTTGTTTGGTTCCTGTTCATCCCGTCCGTCCTTCTCCTACCCCAACTAATCTACCTGGACTTCCGATTCCCTATTGGTCATTTGCTGATGTCTTTAATAAAAAGGAGGCAGAGACATTACCCCCTCATAGACCATACGACTGTCCTATCGACCTGTTACCCGGTACTACTCCTCCCCGTGGGCGTATTTACCCATTGTCCGCTGCTGAGACCCGGTCGATGTCCGAATATATTGAGGAGAATTTGGCCAGGGGATTCATCCGGAAATCTACCTCCCCGGCGGGAGCAGGCTTCTTCTTCGTAAAAAAGAAGGACGGCTCTCTCCGTCCCTGTATAGACTATAGAGGCCTTAACCAGATCACGGTGAAGAATAAGTACCCCCTTCCGCTCATTCCAGAATTATTTGATCGCCTGAGGGGGGCTAGAGTCTTCACCAAACTGGACCTCCATGGGGCGTACAACCTGGTCCGTATCCGTCAAGGGGATGAATGGAAGACTGCATTCAACACTCGGGACGGCCACTATGAATATCTGGTAATGCCCTTTGGTCTCTGTAACGCTCCTGCCGTCTTTCAAGAGTTGGTCAATGACATCTTCCGGGACCTTCTCTACTCCTGCGTTGTGGTGTACCTGGACGACATCTTGGTCTTCTCTCCGGATCTCCAGACTCACCGGAGGGACGTTCGTCAGGTCCTGCTCAGGCTCAGGCAGAATCACCTCTTCGCTAAATATGAGAAGTGCCTCTTTGAGCAGACCTCGCTTCCGTTTTTGGGCTACATTATTTCTCAGACCGGCCTACGAATGGATCCAGAGAAACTGTCTGCCATCGAGAAATGGCCCCGACCGGAGGGGTTGAAGGCCATTCAGCGGTTCCTGGGCTTCGCCAACTACTACCGCCTCTTCATACCACACTTCTCTTCCCGGACTGCCCCAATTTCCGCGCTCACCCGTAAGGGTACTAATCCCAAGGAGTGGCCGTCCGAAGCAGAGGAGGCCTTTCTTTCCTTAAAACAGGCCTTCTCTTCCGCCCCGGTGCTGCATCGTCCGGATGGCAACAAGCAGTTCTTCCTGGAGGTTGACGCCTCCTCCTCTGGAGCCGGAGCTGTACTTACTCAAAAATCATCTTCCGGGAGGATGGTAACTTGCGGCTTCTTCTCCAAACTCTTCTCCTCTTCTGAGCGCAATTATTCCATAGGAGACCGAGAGTTATTGGCCATCAAGCTGGCATTGGAGGAGTGGCGTTACCTGCTCGAGGGGGCTCTTCATCCGGTAATAATTTACACTGACCACAAGAACTTGGCTTATCTCCAGCATGCCCAGAGACTTAACCCGCGCCAAGCCCGGTGGTCCTTGTTTTTTGCTCGCTTTGATTTTGTTCTACATTTTCGCCCGGCTGACAAGAACATCAAAGCGGACGCCTTGTCCCGATCCTTTCTGGTATCTGATCTCGAGGAAGAACCTAAACATATCATCGATCCCGCCAGAGTAATGCAGGTGGCTCCCGTGAGTCTAAATCGTCTCCCTCCCGGTAAGACGTTCGTAAAAGGTACCTGATCGGGAGAAGATCCTACACTGGGGTCATTCGTCTAAACTAGCTGGCCACGCCGGTCAGAAAAAGACCCTCCAGCTTATTACCCGGCACTACTGGTGGCCTAACCTGCACAAGGATGTAATAGACTTTGTTTCTGCCTGTGTGTCCTGCGCCCGCAACAAAGTTCCGAGACACCTGCCAGCCGGTCGCCTCCTTCCTCTGCCAGTACCTGCTGCCCCCTGGCAGCATATAGCGATGGACTTCATAACTGATCTTCCCGTCTCTGCCGGTTGTACGGTCATTTTGGTGGTCGCTGACCGCTTTTCCAAGATGGCTCACTTCATTCCCCTGCCAGGCCTCCCGTCTGCACCCGAGCTGGCTAAAGACTTTATCCGCCACATCTTCCGTCTTCATGGCCTGCCCCGTCACATCGTGTCGGATCATGGGGTACAGTTCACTTCTTGTTTCTGGAGAGCCACTTGTAAATTGCTAGACGTCACCCTGGACTTCTCCTCCGCTTATCACCCACAGTCTAATGGTCAAGTGGAGCGGATCAATCAGATCCTGACCGGTTACCTCCGGCACTTCGTTAATGCCCACCATTCTGACTGGGTGGATCTCCTGCCATGGGCCGAATTCTCGTACAACAATCACGAGAGCGAATCTTCCTCCAAATCCCCGTTTTTTGTAGTCTTCGGTCAGCATCCTCGGATCCCGCTTCCCGTCTCCACCTCGGTGGACAATCCGGCTGCGGAATCTCTTGTTAACAAATTTTCCTCCATATGGGAGAGTACCCGGTCCGCACTCCTTCTGTCATCCGAACGTATGAAAAGACATGCTGACAAAAAACGTCTGGATCCTCCTCAATTCCGTCCTGGGGATAAGGTCTGGCTCTCGTCCAAGTATGTCCGGCTCAAGATTCCTTCCTATAAGTTAGGGCCTCGGTTCATCGGTCCTCTGGAGGTCATCAGTCAGATCAACCCGGTGGCCTATAAATTGAAACTCCCGGCCAATTTGCGGATCCCTAACTCCTTCCATGTATCTCTCCTCAAACCCGTGGTACTTAACACTTTTTCCAAGTCTACAGGCACGCCTCCTGCTCCGGTTTCCGCTGAAAACGAATTTGAGGTAGAGAACATTCTGGCCACCAAAAGGGTAAGAGGGAAGACCTTTTTTCTAGTAGATTGGAAGGGGTTTGGTCCTGAGGAGAGAACATGGGAGCCCCGGGAGAACATCCATGCCCCTCTCATCCTAGCTAAATTTCTGTCTGGCCTAAAAAAGGGGGGGCCTAAAGGGGGGGGTACTGTAGCGTCGGCGTCCCTGCCCTCTGCTAGGCAGGGACGCTGTTCCCCTCACCTCTCTGCTCCGAACCCGGCGTCCTCCTCCGCTCTGCTGGCAGCGCGCGCTCCTTCCCGGCCACTGTGCTTAGGGCGCGCGCGCGCTCCCTCTCTCTTAAAGGGGCCGCGCGCGCCGTCCTAAGGAGTCCCCGGCCAATGGCCGGAGGACTTCACCATATATAAGGCACCTCCTCCAAAATGGAGGTGCCCGAGCAATGTTGTTGCACTGTTCACTACTCTGCTTCAGCCCTCAGGTCCCGTTGCCAGTTACCTGTCAGTTACCTGCCTGATTCCTGCCAGTTTGCTGTCTGTTTCCTGCCTGATATTCCTGCTACCTGCTTGCTAGCCTGAGGTCCGACGGTCTGCCTTCCTACTCCTGTCAGTCTGTCTATGGACCAGCTTGGCCGCTCACCTGGGAGCGCACATCTGCTACCTGCCTGCTAGCCTACCTGGAGGCTCCGCCGTCACGTGCTGTGACCACCTGCTATTCCAGAGACTCCTGCCCGCTCACCTGGGAGCGCTCCTCCGCTACCTGCCTGTTTGCCTACCTGGAGGATCCGCCGTCACATGCTGTGACCACCCGTTCATCCAGAGACTCTCGTTTGCTCACCTGGGAGCACACATCTTCCATCTGCCTGCTAGCCTACCTGGAGGTTCAGCCATCACAGGTCGTACCTACCCTTTACCCAGAGACTGCCCCGGTCACTTGCCGTGACCTCCAGCCCGTTCATCCAGAGACTGCCCCGGTCACTTGCCGTGACCTCCAGCCCGTTCATCCAGAGACTGCCCCGGTCACTTGCCGTGACCTCCAGCCCGTTCATCCAGAGACTGCCCCGGTCACTTGCCGTGACCTCCAGCCCGTTCATCCAGAGACTGCCCCGGTCATTTGCCGTGACCTCCTGCCCGTTCACCCAGAGACTGTCCCGGTCACCTGCTGTGACTGCCTGCCCGTCTTCCCTGGTCGCCACCCGCTCCCTTACAAGGACTGCCCCCTTGTATAGTAGCTCAGAGGTTCCGCCTCCCAGACCCGTTTCAGATATCTTGAATGTGGACAACTTTGTTACAGCTCAATCAGCCTGCTGCTACCACGTACGGACATCCTAATCAGGTGCCGTATTGTAAGAAAGTTGAAAAAACAAACAGAAAAGGATTGACAGCTGACACGAGCACAGTAGGTCCACACAGGGAGTAAGAAAGTTGAAAGATTCAAGCTCCACTTACATTGTAGGGAGGAGAAAGAGGAATCTTAATAGCTGTCTACAAATATTTGAAGGGCTGTCCCACTGTATAGGGATCAGCTTTACCCTCATTTGCACAAAAAAAGACTAGAAGCAATGGGATGAAATTCACAAAATGAGAATCCAAATTTACCAATCACCATGGCACTTCAAACTTTAATTAATTTAATTAATTTAATTAACAATGTATTAAAAAAACAGGCTTTTCTGATTTTTTAATACATTGTTTTTATTATGTAGTGAATAAAAATTATTTTTAAAATTTTTACTTTTGGCAAAACTTCATTTGTTCTGGACTACTGTCTGGGGGAAAGGGTTATTAATAGTGTTGAGCCACCCCCGTAGTGTTCGAGTTCGGTTCGTCGAACACCCGTACGTTCGTCGAACACCTTCGAACACCGTTAAAACCAATGGCAGGCAAACGAAAACACATAGAAAACACATAGAAAACACATAGAAAACACATAGAAAACACTTCAAATGTGTCCAAAAGCTGAAAAACTGCTCAGAAGACACAACTAACACATGGAAAAGTGACAAGTACATATAGTCATGCGAAAAGAAAAGAGGTGGAGGAGTAAAAGGAGGGGGAGACACAGATATAGGCATGTCATGCCCTTCTAAAATCAAGAAAGGCTGGAGTAAAAATCTAAAATCAGCCTACCAACACCCAGACGTCGTGACAAGAAAATTAAAAAAAGAAATATCTTTAGGTAGAATGGCGGTTTGATTCAGAACACTTTCCTTGCAAGACGTAGTGGTATCCCCGTTGTGAGTTGTGCCAAAAACGGAACCCAATACATTTGGACTAATCCACCATTTGTCATATCCAAGGGGCAGGTCAGTAAACGACAACATCGACGCGGAACCAAGTACAGTAGTATATACTGTACATCCTTACTTACTACCTGTGCCTCCGAATAGTGTCCACCTATTGGGCTGCTTCTGGGAAGGAGCATACTATATAGATCGCTGTTTGCCCATGGGGTGCTCCAGATCCTGCTCACTATTTGAGGCGTTTAGTTGCTTCCTCGAATGGGTTGTAATGGACGTTTCTAAGGGGGCACATATTATCCATTACCTCAACAACTTCTTATGCCTGGGCCCAAAAGATTTGCCACAGTGTGAATACACGCGGTAGTCCACCTGTGAGAAGGAGAGAGCTGGAGGGAGAGCGGACACCACAGAGCCGAGGGGTTAGATGGAGAAAGGAAGAAGGAAAGAGGGCGAGGGAGGTAAGGGAGTGCAGTGGAAGGCCAACCTGAGCTCCCCTACGTTCCTGCTGGGCGGGGAACAGCCCTGGGAAGAAAAGCCGCTTGCGCATCCCTTTGAGGCTACGGGCGCGAGTGGGCAGAGGGACTACGCTGGAGTGCAAAGCCGACACGGCCAATCCGTTACTGCCCCTGCGACCTCCGTGTCGCCGGGTTTGTGCCAGAGCCGCGGTGGACCCTGACGGCCAGCCCCCCTCTCCCAATACTGGTGCCTGTCCGCTGGTGGTTCGACCCCCTCCCGCAGTGTGGGGGGGGGGGGGGGATAACATCTGCAGAAGAAAGACCATCTTCCAGCCAAACTAAGATGTCTACTACTTTTCGTGGACAATGTGATACGATCCCTTTCTTACGGACACGCCCATCGCTACAAATTCCAGATGAGGCACAAAAACAGCAGGTGCTTCAACGGATATCAAGTGCTCCTTCAAGTGGGCTCTCCTCCACCTCAACTTCAACATCACAAATACTCCAGTCCTCAGAGGTGTCACCCCAATCGCACTTGCTTCCTCACAGCTCCCAAGTCTCCAGCTGCCCGTCTGAGTATGGGGTAACACAGATGGTTGAGTCTGCACAGCTGTTTACTCATACTATAGCCTGGGAAACGAAGGTCTGCTCCAGAGCTTCTGTTAATCCAGATGAGGAAATGATCTGCACTGATGCCCAGAATCTTTATGAGTCGGATCCAGGACCAGATGAAGAAGGTTCTGAACATAATGTAGACCCTCATTCCCAAACTGTAACTCCTGTTGGTGGAGACAATGATGAAGACGATGATGAGACTCAAATACCTGATTGGAGCAACAACTTGACTTTTCGGTCAGGGCAGGAAGAGGTTGGCTCTGAGGACGACGGGTGTGAGAACACACAGGGTGATGATGACGAGGTTGGAGATCCCACTTACTGTCAACCCACAGTCAGCCAGTCGATGAGGTCAGCAGAGGAGGTGGAGGAGGATGTGACTAGCCCAGGGGATGGGGATGACTCGGTACCCGGGCCTTTGCCTGGCCTTTGGGATGTCGTGGTGGTCGGCTCCCGGACCCGTACCCTGGGGTCACTCTTTAAAAGGGTGGATAATTGTTAATTTTATAAGAGTTCGTGACGCCACTTGTGGTATCGGGTGAGAAGGACGAGCACTGCAGCAGTTCACTGAGGCCGGTGATAAGGCAGCTCGATGGTATAGCTCCCCACAGGTGGAGCTAGGCCTCAGAAAAGCGTATGCAGGGGGAATGCAGGACAGGCGAGACCCAGCTGGGTCAGAGCAAGAACGGGAACGGACACGGTAGTCACTTCAGTACCTTTTACTGGTGGAAATTCAGGCACATCCCGGAGCACTGTAGGGTGAAGGGTGCATATCAGGATCCTCCCCAATGAGCGGGTGAAGGGCCTCCTGTTTCTTGCCTCTGCATAGTAAGTTTCTGACCTGCCTGGAGCTAGGCCTAACTTTGTCTCTGTCCTGCGCTGGCTGACCTTGTGGTAGGGCCTTGTCTTGGAGTTCACACTCCCAGTATGCGGGGCCTAAGCGTCTCCTGGCTCTGTTACGTATCAGAACCTTAGCGATCCTGGGACTTGGAGTTCTCCAGGGATTCCGGTTATGCCTTACTGGGTCATAGAGATCCCGGTAAGCTCAGATCCGGTGTCCGGTAAATGCTTCGGGGTGAGCTGGTTAAGCTCCTCTGCCCCTTTTGTACTAACTCTCCACTCTCCTTCGGCCTACTCGGGCCCTCACTAGGCTATACACACTAACGGCAGCTTGCCGCGCTTCACCGATCTTATGGCGCCGGCACACCTTAAGCTCTAACTGGGCTCCCTGAATCTAGATAGGAGGAGCCTCGTGCTCCACTGCTGAACTATTAACTGAGTTCTCTAGACTAGACTGAGCTCCACTGCAGATTGACCTCTCTTAGGCTTCTCTACTGCAGGAACTCTTCAGAGGAACTGAACTGCCTAGCTCCACCTTCCCTATTTATATCCCTAAGGGTTCCCTCTGCTGGTTTGAGGTGGAAGGTGGAAATGTATGAATGTTTATGGGGGCCTCTTGTGGAGGATTCCATCAATGCACTCTTCTAGGATCTGTGATACCAAGCGCAGCTGGGCGTCACAAATGCTATTGACGACGAGGTTAGGTTGCGCCTTCCTGGACAGAGACAGAGTACTGGAAGCACGTCAACAACTGCATCCTCAACCACAACTCTGCCTCTGACCACAAGTCGTGGTGACTCTTCAGGTCGCATGGGCTCTAAGCCTTGTATAGCCTGGGCATTTTTTCAGATCGATAAGGATGACCCAACTCGTGTTATCTGTAAGATTTGTCACCAAAAGCTAAGTAGAGGCCAAAAAATTCATAGTTTGAGTACTTCATGCATGAACCGTCACATGGATATGAAGCATAAGTTGCAGTGGGAAGCTCACTGTGCTACAATGCGGCCTAGCGGGCCGGGCCAACCACCGTCTGCCCCATCTTGTGCATCCGCGGCCTCTTCATCCTCTGTGACTGGGGGGACAGCAGTCACACATGTTTTTGGACGCAGACCTGCCACCTCTTTACCCGCAACAGCCAGTGTGATTGGCAGGTCATCATTTCATTTGGAAGTGGAAACACCAGCTGGTGTTCAGCGCTCTCCGACATCGAGAGCACCACCTTTGGATCAAACCAACCTAACTTTTCCGCCTGCATCTTCCTCACAGACGAGCAGTTTGCCGGGGACACCCTACTCAACCCCGTCTAAAAACAACAGCCAGCCCTTGGTCCCTCAGATGTGGACAAGTAAAAGACCATTTCCTCCTAGCCATGACAAAGCTAAGAGGTTGAATTTCACCATCTGCAAGCTGTTGGCTACAGAAATGCTGCCTTTCCGCCTGGTGGACACAGAGGATTTTCGAGACCTTATGTCCGTCGCAGTGCCCCAGTACCAGATGCCCAGTCGGCACTACTTCTCAAAGAAGGTGTGCCTGCGCTACACCAGCACGTCGCACCCAGCATCACCGCTTCTTTGAGAAACTCTGTGTGACAGGGTGCATTTCACCACAGACACTTGGACGAGTAGGCATGGACAGGGGCGTTACATGTCACTGACTGGGCACTGGGTAACTATGGTGACAGCAGGACAAGGGGCTGCTGTCCAAGTCTTGCCATCCCCACGAGTTGTGCATCAATCCTCTTTATCTTGAAGTTCCTCCACTGCTTCTGCCTCCTCAACCTCCTCTCAGTCCTCCACCTGCACCCAAAGCCTGTCTGGTAATGCCACCCGCTTTCTAACTGCGCAGAAGGAATCCTGCACACCTCCTTACTATGCTGGCAGCAGGGCTCAATGGCATCAGGCGGTGTTTACTTTGAAATGTCTGGGAAATGTGAGTCACACAGCTGAGGAGTTGTGGTCAGCTCTGGAGACCCAGTTTCATGAATGGTTGTCCCAACTGGACCTGCAACCAGGGAAGGCAGTGTGCGACAATGCTGAAAACCTGGATGCGGCCCTTCGCCGGGGCAGTGTCACACACACGTGCCTTGTATGGCTCACGTGTTGAACCTGGTTGTCCAGCAATTTTTAGCCCACTATCCCTGACTAGATGGCCTTCTGCAGAGGGCACGGTCGCTGTGTGCTCACTTCCGCAGTTCGCATCCCGCAGCTCAACGACTTACATCTCTACAGAAGTCGTTGGGCCTGCCAGTTCACCGGCTGAAATGCGATGTGCCGACACGGTGGAATTCAACTCTGCACATGTTGCAGCGACTGTGGCAGCACCGACAAGCCCTGGTGCAATACGTTCTGACGTATAGCCTGGGCCAACGAGATCCAGAGGTGGGGCAAATCACGCTGCAGGAGTGGTCTCAGATCAGGGACCTATGAAGTTGACGCGCCCCCTGGGCCGTGGGGTACCCGGAGCCGGGCCGGTAGACGCTGGGGGTTGAAGTCACTGTGGCGGTGACCCGGTCCGTGACCCAGGGCGGTCAATCCAAGGGTAATTTGCATATATGGGTTTTATAATGTCCGACTACGCCACCTGTGGAGTGCGGCCAAAGGGGCCGCCGCTGAGGAACAGTCCTCTGAAGCTGGTGGTTTTGCAGCAATGGTATTATTACTCCCCACAGGAAGAGTGTAGCTTCAGGGCAGTGTGGATGGATGATGGTGGTTGTAGTGCAGGGAGTCAGTAATGAACACAGAGTCCGTGTGATGCAGTCCCAAGATCTTTACTCACAGTTGTTGCAGTCCAGATTACAGGTACCAGAGCAATCTCCCCCGTCGTGCTGTGCGTACTAAGTGAGGGGCTCAGTCCACCCCCAGATAGCTCCGGAGTACTTAGCAGGACCCCCTTCTGTGTGTCCTTTCTCTGGCCTTCTCCCTGCACCTCACACCCAGTGACACTTCTATCCGGTATCCTCGGGCCTTGGCGGGCGACGTGTGTTCTATCCCCTGGGTCCTATGTGGCTACCTTCTTAGTGAGACTGGTGTGGACTTTGGCCTGCAGTACATGAAATGCTGCAGCCTCCGGTTTCTAGTTGAGCCTTGCTGTTTCTCCGCTAGTTGAGGGACCGGTTCCCCTTATCTGGCCTGATCCCTCTACCTCCTGGTAGCAGCGGGAGTACGGGTGGCCTTCTGCACGGCCCGTACCCCTAGGGTCCCTTTGGTTCCTGGAGCCTTCCTGCTCCCACTCCTCTCTTCTCTCCTTCAGTCCTGGGCCTCCCAGGCTAGGCCCGCCTCCGGAGCAGAGCTCATGCAGAGCCTCTGCTCCTGTCACTTCTCCTCCTTTGACTGGCTTGCTCTTTCTAAGATGGCTTCCTATTTATACTCTCCCTGTCATGTGCTCCCCTAAGCTGCTTTCTCCACCCACACCCACTACATAGGACCCTCCCGCCAGCTAGGGACTTGGGACTGTGCTCTCCCTTAGGAGCAGTCTCGCCCTACCCCCACTGTGGGTATGTGTTGGATGCAGGTGTTAGGGTCCCGAGCCATACTCCTTCCTTACCTGAGGGTGAGATACCACACCTCTGGGTGAGATGCAGTACCTCTGTGGCGACTGAACCCTCAGGGGCGCCACACACCCTTCTGCACAGTTTTGAAATGGCGACGAAGATGTTTAGTGCGGACGCCGATGCCATTATCAGCATGACTATTCCGGTGATTTACATGCTGGAGCACACGTTAAACAGAATTCAGGAGGTGGGACAAGAGGAGGTGGAGGAAGTAGAGGAGGAGGAGTTGTATGCGGAAGCGCTAACATCTGCAAGGTCCAGACGGTCGGCGGCACCAAGGCGGCAGGCATGTGAGGGTGGGGGAGATGGTTTTACCAGGGTGCAAGGTGCAGGAACCGAGGAAGAAGAGGAGGACGAACTGGCGATGGGCATGTAAGACTCATCAGATGAGGGAGACCTTGATCACATTTCTGTTGTGCGAGGTTGGGGGGAAAGGGCAGAGGAAGGAAGCATGATTCTTACCTCGCTACCAACACAACAAGGACTTGGTCCTCCTGGATGCGCAAGACACATGAGTGCCTTCTCGCTGCACTACCTGCAACATGACCCTCGGATTGTCAGAATTCGAAGTGATCCCGACTACTGGGTTGCCACACTCTTAGACCCCCGGTACAAAAGTAAATTTGCCGAAATTATTCCTGCCATAGAAAGGGATTCACGCATGCAGGAGTATCAGCAGAGGCTGTTGCAGAATCATACATGTGCTTTTCCACAAAACACCAGTGGTGCACATAGTGAATCTCACAGTTCTAACTTGCAAACCGTGGGACTGTCGATTCTTCATCACTCAAACCGTAACAGTAACACAGTATCTGCTGGTAACAGCAATTTTGTGGAATCGTTTCACCACTTTTTTAGACCATCTTTTGCAAGGCCACAGGAGACAAGAAGTCTGACACATAGTCAACGCCTAGCGAGGATGGTACAGGAGTATCTCCAAGTGAACATCGAAGCCATGACTGTGTCACTGGACCCTTGCTCATTTGGGATTCCAATCTGGAAAAATGTGCGGAGCTCGCCACTCACGCCTTGGAGATATTGTCATGCCCTGCAGCCAGCGTTCTCTCTGAACGCGTGTTCAGCGCTGCTGGTGGTGTGCTGACAGATAAGCGCATGCGGCTGTCCACTGAGAATGTAGACAGACTCACGTTCATAAAGATGAACAAATCATGGATCCGCAAGGACTTTTCTACCCCGGTGTCATCTTGGGGAGACTAAAAGCTTGAGGATTTGGTAAAACCACCTCACCAACCATTTTAAGCAACTCTGGGGCAATTGATGCCACTTAAGTGGTGTCTGTGCCACAATTTTTGGAAAAAATGGAGACTCTTTTTGGAGTCCCCTTGCTGTGTTTTACGTGACGTTGGCATCATCAATTCCAGGTGGGTTGGGTCGCTCCCCCCCCCCTTTTAACTGTAAGAAACTACATACACTATGGCTTGGGGTAACACAGATGGTTGAGTCTGAAGAGCTGTTTGCTCAGAGGTCTGCTCCAAAGCTTCAGTGTCTGCTAGTCAGCGTAGAATTTTTAACTGCATCTAGCCTAGGCAATACTTTGGGCGTAGTAGCCCAGCTGCGAAGCAAGCTGCACCCCCTGTGTATCTAATAAGAATTTTTAAATGCATCTAGCCTAGGCAGACTGTGAGGACCCCCAACCAAACCCAGATGCTCAGCCCCCCTACCGCCCCCCTTTCCTTGACAATACAATAATGTAACTCTTACAATTGGATGGGTGAGGATCGGTCACAGCTTTATTAACTCTTTATACTCATGCCATTAGAAAGGCATTTTATTTCTAAAATAATTCAGCTTGTTGCAGCATGCCCTGGGTCTCCACACCGGCAAGTTGGCCAACAAGTGTAACTCTCCAACATGTCCTTTTTATTTCCAGGCCACGGAGGATCCTGCGTACTCGTATGCAGGACTCTGACCCCCATCCATCACTCTTAACGCTTGTTCCACTCCGTCCTGGAGTCCTGACAGGAATATGTCCAGTCTAATATCCATTAAGTGAACACCGTCGGGCCGTATGAGGCCTGCTTTATCTCCTTCCAGTTGTCGGTGTTGTATCACTACACCGCCTCTGTCTCTTCTAAATTTTGCCATCCGAATATTTATTACCCGCCTTGTCCATTCGATGGCCGTGATGTCTCGTGTACCTTGCCATACCACTATCGGCACAATCTCTGACCATACTATAATTAGTTTTGTGAAAAATTCTCTGAAGCGCTCAGTGTCTAGTTTCATTATTGCTATTAGTTATGTGCTCTTGTGATGACCTAGGTTGTTTCCCCCGGCCTGTATAACTAAGATGACCAGACCTCTTGCCTCTCTCCCTACTTTGATTATCTCCATTAGTACCTGCGGCCATAGCAGGCCTCTAAATACCTCTCCAGTTGAAATATGTGTTATGAAACTCTAATTTCCTCCCGCCTGGGCGGACTTTCGCCCTTTTTTTCTGCCCAATATATATACGAGTGGCCTATCACCTACACTGTTGGCTTAGCGTCACCTGTAAAAGAAACAAACCACATTAGGATAACAAGTCTGGTGTTATGTATCTCGCCAAACACGTGGATCACCATCTCCCTATCCTCTGAACTTCCGTTTCTGACAGTCCTGCTCTTGCTGCTTCCGTGGCCGCGCCTATGCGGAATGAGTGTGCCTGTAATCTTTGTGGTGGTTCCCTGCCGATGTTATGAATTTATTAAATATAGCTTGGAACTGGTATCTTGATAATGGCGTTCCATCCAATGTGATAGGAAGAAATGACTTTGTGATCTGATGGTTATATATGTTTTTACTATTGTTACCCGACTCAGTGTACCGTTTGTGGGTTGTAGAAGTACCCACTGGAACCATTTTCGATTGGCGTATGCGTAGACGTATTGCATTATTAGCTATGACTACGTCCTGGTGTAATAAGCCTCCACTGGTGGTAATTTTGGATTGAGGGACTAATTCGCTTATGCATAGCGCCCCGAAGAAGGCGATCGCAAATGCAGTAGACAGTAGTGTTGCTTCAAATTGTGAGTGTCATGTTAATGGTGTTAGGGATATGATGTGAGAAATCAGTTTTAGTGACACAGGACGGGACGTCTACACTCCTGACTTGGCTGACCCCTTTTCCACACTTTTATGGATTGTCTGATGATGAATCTCTTTGTCACATCTCCCCAATTCAGTAGTTGGAAGTGAAATGTTACTCCGGTCAGACACCACTGCGCTGACGCCCCTGATATGCCCCTCATCATTAGCTGGTGGAGAAATTCTATGGTGACTTGTAATCTGGCTTGTTCACATTGGTCAACCCGTCTGCCTGCTACTAGTCGTGTCCACTCTTCCCATGCCTTACCGTATGCTTGCCACGTCGACGGGGCAACTGACGCTCTGATTAATGGCATCAACTATTCGCCACTAGATCCCATAGGGAGGGTGGGCAACTGTTGCCCGATGGGTGGGCGTTGGGGAGGAGCTCTGTGAAAATCTGCCAATTGAATTGTGATAAAGCGTTATCAGCAGCTTTAGACCCCTCAGCATCGTGGCTAGTGCGGACCCATACATTGTGTTTTAGGCACAGGAATGCTAGCCAGCGTAGTAGGCCTAGCACTGGGAGAGACGATGATGCCATCTTATTAATGCAGTGCGCTAGGCTGGTGTTTTTGTTATGAAGCGTATATTTTTGTTAGCCAGGCGCGCGCCCCATATTTCTATTGCTACCACTATTGTGAAGAAAAATTATTTTCCGGGCTAGATGCAGCTAAAAATTATTATTAATTTCAAAGCTGGTGGAGCTTGGTATAGATGGCCTAATACAATGAGTACCACACACTACTACTATGCCCAAAATTATTTTCCAGGCAAGATGCAGCTAAAAATTATTATTAATTTCAAAGCTGGTGGAGCTTGGTATAGATGGCCTAATACAATGAGTACCACACACTACTACTATGCCCAAAATTATTTTCCAGGCAAGATGCAGCTAAAAATTACTAGTAATTTGAAAGCTGGTGGAGCTTCGTATAGATGGCCTAATAGAATGAGTACCACACACTGCTAATATGCCCAAAATTATTTTCCTGGCAAGATGCAGCTAAAAATTATTATTAATTTCAAAGCTGGTGGAGCTTGGCATAGATGGCCTAATACAATGAGTACCACACACTGCTACTAAGCCCAAAATTATTTTCCGGGCTAGATGCAGCTAAAAATTATTATTAATTTCAAAGCTGGTGGAGCTTGGTATAGATGGCCTAATAGATTGAGTACCACACACTGCTACAGGCCCAAAAGGTTTTACTTGGCTAGGTGCAGAAAAAAATTGTATTACATACACAGGTGGTGTAGCTTGCAACACAGATAGGCTACTCCACTGACTAACACACACTGCAAGAGGCCCAAAAGGATTTGCTTAGCTAGATTGAGCCAAATGCTGTGAAAAACACTTGCACAGCACTAAAACAGACCTGCCTGGCAAAAAGGGATAGGAACTGATGTAACCTAGCCCTCAAAAGGGCTGGAATTACAACTAGTCACTACTCCCAACCTATCTGTCGATTTAAGAGCACAGACCTGCCTGCTAAAAGTGCTAGGAACTGCTGTAACCTAGCCCTCAAAAGGGCTGCAATTACAAACTAGTCCCTACTCCCTAAACCTTTCTGTCTATTTAAGAGAAAATTCGCTTGCAATTCAGTTACACAATATAGCGCTAACAGCAGCAGCAGTGCCGTCTAACACTCAGCTGCAGCAGTGAAAAAATGGTGGCGACAGGGAAAATGGCTGGGTCTTATAGGGCAAGGACATGTGACATACACAGCCAATGACACATGCCCTTGCTTGTGTGAAAAAAAGCACTTCGCTCCGTGTGTGCGCTGCTGATAGGCTGACAGACTGCACCTCCCCACTGTAAATGCGGGAAAGAGAAAAAAAAATGGAGATCTTCATTATTTCTGCAGAGATCCATCCCATGCCCCTCCCCCCGCCCCGCTGTACACTCAAACTGTGTATTAACATTGATTATCAGCATTACTGTGAAAAAATCCAGTTACGATTTGGGTGCACGAACAGTTATCGAACATAACCTCGAACAGGCGGATTTTTTTCAAATCGTTCGGGTTCGTCGAACACCGCCCAAAACAGCTCGAATTTGAGATTGGCGAACAGTTCGATTCGAACACCGCTCATCTCTACTTAGGGATGATTCATTATTTTTCTGTGAGAAATTAATGAGTTGGTGGAACAATTCTGAAGTACTCTCTTCTTTATAGTGCCCTTTTAAAATCATCTTCAGCTGTTGCAAGGTCAGTTGACTCTTCATTTCTAGCATACTACAGAGGTTCAGTCCTGGGCTGATCGTTTTAACCACTCCTCCACTATCTCATCTGGCTGGTAGCCTTTCTGTAATCCTGCATCGATCTGGTGCAACAAGTTCCTAGAAGACAGTCTCTCTTTCTGTTCACACTCTCCAATCTGTCCCAGGATCTTGAATTCTTTCCTTATGGTGATTTGTGGTGTTAGAGAGGACTGTCTCCCTGATTTATCTAACTCGAGCAGGTTAAAGGTCCTGTCTGAGTCTATCACCTGTTCAGAGGTTTTGGTTGATTCCTGCAGGGCTGTTAGGGCTTTGAATTGTTCTTTCAATTCCTGTAGTTCAGTCTGCGGATGGAGATTCCCGCTTTTGGTAATTGGTGCTGCCCCTCCATCCTCCAACTTGGTTAGAAACTGTGTTAGTTCCTGGAGGAATGTCCCCATGACATCTTCAGCTTCTTTCTCCCCCAGCTCATCCATTTTTGCATTAATGGCAGCTAACAGTTGCCTGCGGTTGTGTGCTTTGGAAATCTGTTCTACTGACATCTTTACATGTTCTGCTACTGTTCTCAATTCTTCAGAGGTTAACTGAAGAAGCAGCTCACTAATTCTGTCTATTTGTATTTCCACATCCATTGATGCTAGTGAGTTTTTCTTTAGGGCTGGTCCCCTTTAACTGGTGTAGCAGAGTTGAGTTGAGGTGCTGTGCTGCTGTGTTTTTCCAGACACTTTTCCTCTTCTCCCTCTACACACTAATTCCCGCTCAGTATTCCCCGTATGGGCCACCAATGTTACACATATGCTGCCTAAGTTCAGATAGGGGCGAGACCGGTTACATGAATTCATTAGAATCCTGGGGGAACCGTTACTCAGGGCTACCTCAGGCTGCAGCTTCTCTCAGGCACACGATAGATTCAGTTGCTGACCAGATACATCTGACAAGGGTCTTCATAAAAGGTAGAACAGTAACATTTAATGAGGCACGGCCAGTGCAATGCAAATGTCTCTTTGAGCAACAGGCTCCAGTAATAACAGTACAGTCTCCTTTGCAGCACGTCAGTACACAGTCTATTATCCGGTAGCACAGTACAGCACAGTTTTAATACATACACAACCACAGGCTTTTCCTTCAAAAGGACTCAATAATACTGCATAAATATGGAGGGGGAAAGGGTGTGATGAGGGAGATAATCTCTATTGCAGGCTTCTTTCAAATCCTTATCCTCCAGGCCGATAATACTCCACACTGTTAGCTCAGGGAGTCTAACTGACCTTTGTTTAGTTTCCCTCCTGACCTGAATTTTATTCCCTTGCCTTCCGTGAGATACAGATCATAAGCCACCTTTCTCTTCGGCTCCAGCCAGACTGTAAACAACTTCCCCACAATCCCCCTGGGGCTCTGCTAAAACACTCCCCTTCTCCTGTGACTGTGTTAACCCCTCTAGTTGCTGGATGCTTCTGGAGCACAACACTTCCTGTCTCCTGTGCTTGTGTTACTTCTAATAGTTGCTGAATGCTTTTAAAGCAACATCACTACTTCTGCATGTCACACTCTGCAAAAGCACTACTTCTGCATGTCACATGTTCCTTAACATATTTCCCAGGAAAATCCATTTTGGTTTCATTTTTGTATGTTTTATTGTGAGTCCGTAAAAGTGGCACAATACCTCTGACATTGTTGTTGACAGCAGTGACCTGGGAGTCAGAAATGCTTCCAGGGGTTTTCCCCAAGGTGTTCCCATGTCATTTGAGCACTGTTCCCATCGATTTGGACAATTTTTAGGCCCTCGGCAGACTGCCAGGGTGAGCCCCCGGAAAAATGCTCAAGTTTCCCATATACTTACATTGGGCTCGTTACTCGAACTGAGCACTCGAGCATTCCAATTTGCTTGATTTGAACAACGAGTACCCGAGCATTTTAGTGCTCGCTCACCACTAATTATTAGCCCTGATATTTAGGTGTGACGCCCTGCTGTACATGGAGCCACAGATCCTGGAGGGGTGCATTAAAGGATTTCTCCACAAGAGGCCCTCAGAGCATACACACACCTCCACCCTACCTCAGTCCACCAGAGGGAGCCAGGATAGGGATATATAAAGGAGGGTGGAATTAGAGAGTTAGTTAGTTCTCCTCAGGAAGTGAGTTCAGACAGAACAGTCTGGAGTCCACAGCCAGTTCCTGCAGAGTGAGACAGAGAAACAGGTCAGTCTGCAGTGGAGCTCAGACAGACTCAAGCAGCTCGAGTTAAGTGAGCTAGGAGCATTGCTGACGCTCAGAGAACAGCAGAAGAGGCAGCCAGCTAACTGCCAGTGTGTATAGCCTAGTGAGGGTCCGAGTAGGCCGAAGGCTAGAGGAGTGAGTAGCATTGGGGGCAGAGGAGCTTTACCAGCTCACCCCAGAAACCATATCCCGGACACTGGGTCCGAGTCTGCAGGGATTCTTTACACCCAGCAGAAGACAACCAGAAACCCCTGGCGAACTACATGTCCCAGGAATACAAAACGCTGACTGTTATACCAGGGTCAGGAGTTACCGAGGCCCCATATACCAGGGAGTGCGTACTCCAATAGAAGGCCATACCTCAGGATCAGCCAGTGCAGGACAGAAACCAAGTTAGGCCTAGCTCCAGGCAGGTCAGAAACTTACTACAGAGAGGCAAGAAACAGGAGGTCGTACACCTGCTCACTGGGGAGAATCCGGACGTGCACCCCTCAACCTACAGTGCTCTGGGGTGTTCCTGAACTAATCCCAGTAAAGGTACAGAAGCGACTTTCTTGTGTGCTCCCATTCTTGCCCTGACCCAGCTGGGTCCCCTCTGTCCTTTATCCCCCCTTCATACGCTGCCCTGAGGCCCAGCTCCACCTGTGGGGAGCTATACCACCCAAGCTGCTTTAACACCGGCCTCAGTGGACTGCCGCAGCACTGGTGAACCTCACCAGACACCACAGGTGGCGTCACGAACTTTGACATTTGATTTCCCCCCAGGGTACGGGCCCAGGAGCCGACCACCGCGACATCCCCCAAGACCAGGCATCAAGGCCCGGGCGCCGAGTAGTCCCCATCCCCTGGGCGCCACATCTCTCTAACTGGCGTCACGAACAGGATTACGTGCCCGCGGCAATGGAAGAAGTTGTGCCCGTTGCCACCGGGTACTGTGCGTCTTTACTAAAAGACTGTATATTGTACTGTGGTGAAGATTTCCCACCATTTCGGAGGTTTCCCGCCATTGTCCGCCATTATGATGTCGCTGCGCGAGAAGAAGGGTGTAACCGCGGGAAAACTAGGAGGCGTACCTGTGTAACCGCGCAAAGTCTTGGACACGCCCCACGCACTGACGCAGCGTCAGGTCCTGGCAGGAAGCCCCAGTGAACGCTCTGACGTGGAAAGTAAGCGACGCAAGGTCCTACCAGAAGTCCGTCACCTGCAGAGCTGCGGCCAACAGAAGTAAGGTAGGCCACGGTTCACTAGGGGGGGGGCGCCAAGATGTTGCAGCAACAGCCCGACATCGCGGCCCAGCCTGACAGCCCTGATGATGCATCAGCGGCTGCCGCCGCGCAGGACGGAATAGCCGCTCCATCGCCAGGTCCTGTAGCCCCCATTGTACCATTGACTTTATCATACATGCCTGGAGCAAAGTGGCTCCCCCAGTACAGTGGCAAGCCAGACACCCTGTCTGGATTCAAGCGCAAAATATGCAGCATCCTGGACATGTATTCTATGATGGGCAAACAAAGAGCTGCAGTAGTTGTGGGACAATTGACTGGTGCTGCGGAGAGAGAAGTAGAGACTTGGTCAGCCACAGACCAGGAATCAGTGTCCACAATTTTCAAAAAGTTACAGACTGCCTTTGATGACCGCACTGAGGCAGACCTCCGGATGAGGTTCTACCAATGCTCTCAGAAGCCGGAGGACAATGTTCGGGACTATGCCTACCATTTACAAGGGGTCCTGCAAGCTCTGAAACAGGTCAGTCCAATTAGCATAACCAAATGAGAGTAAAATGCTAAAAGAACAATTTGTCCGGGGGCTGAGGTCCCAAGGGGAGAGCAGGACTGTGCGTTGGTGGTCCTTGGATCATCCAGATGCTACCTTTGACACCCTTAAGGATATGGCTATAAAGGGACTGCAGCCCCTGGAGACGGCAGATACTGCAATCCAACGTTACCAGGGTGGGGCCACTCCAACGCCAGCACCTTTTCCCCCCTGGCTGCCGAAGCCAAAGTGCAGGCAGCGCCCCCTACTGAGCTGGACTGTCTGCGCTCAGAAGTGCGCCAGCTGACCAAAAACCAGGCCACTGTAATGAGTGCCCTGCAACTACGGACTGAGCCAGAGACGGACGGAAAGATCCTGCTAGCCGACTGCCCTGAGGATGTCCCCTGGATGAACCGGAGGAGAAGTAGGACGTCGCCGCCCCGGAGGAGGACGTCGCCCCGGAGGAGGACAACGCCACCCCGTGGGAGGACCAACAACCAACGCCATCCTGACCAAGAGTTCGACTGCCACCGCTGCCAGAAGGCAGGTCACACAGTGCACCAGTGTCCTTTAAACAAGCAAACCCTGGGTCCGAGGGCCAACACCCAGGAATAGACTCAGCAGGCCCCTCAGACTGGCACCGCATGTTCGTGGGAGGAAGACCTTTCCTATCCATCATACTGGATGGCATTGCGATACCTGCCCTGCTGGACACCGGATCCCAGGTAACAATCATACCTGATATCCTCTATAAAAAATACTGGTCCATGGACAGTCTACAACCCCCAAACCCAGACTTTTCAGTATATGCCTCTAACGGCCTCCCTCTTGACCTACTTGGGGTTAAGAAAGTAGCAGTAAAAGTGGAGAGAGTGGAGTTAAAGGACCAGGGACTCATTGTAGTGAAGACTGTCAATGAGGAAAGTGGACTGAATGTGGTACTAGGCACTAACATTGTTGGTAACTGTTTGGAGGAGGTTGTGTTTTTACTCCAACAGCTCGCTGACACCGCCAGACCGGGGCAGAGGAGAGCACTCCAGAGGGAGATTCGAGCCCTGATGTACCAGCAGCAAGTAAAGCTAACTGGTGGTGAGATTGGTAATGTGCGGGTAACAGACCCCATACCCATTGTGATTCCCCCAATGAGTGAAATGCTTATCTGGTGTAGAGCAGCAATAGGTCTTAAAGGACAGAGCTACCAGGCGGTAGTAGAACCCCTTAGCTCAGAGCACAGACCTACACTCTTAACAGCCAGAGGAGTAGTGGATGTACGCAATGGGAGGGTGCCCGTCCGTCTTCTCAACTATGGGGAAGACGAGGTCAGATTACCACTGTTGCCAAGTTACATGCTGTAAATAGTAACTCCATTCACACGGCGGAGTCCTTAACCTCACCAGACAAAGTGGAGGATAATGACCCAGCAACCCAGGTGGTGGACTGGTGTCAACAGCTCCATGTTGGGACAGACACCACTCCTGCTCACCAGAAACAGGGGGTACACCGGGTGGTTCAAGAATACGCACAGGTATTCAGCAAACACCCACTTGACTTTGAGAGGATTAAGGGGGTACAACATCACATCCCCACAGGCAACCATCCCCCCATCAAGGAACGGTACAGGCCTATACCTTCAGCACACTACCAGAAAGCCAAGGAGATGTTGCATGACATGAAGAAGGCAGAGGTAGTAAGGGATATTTGTAGTCCCTGGGCAGCTCCTCTAGTTCTAGTCAGGAAGAAGGATGGAAGCATGAGATTGTGTGTAGATTAGACAAGTAAATCGCATTACACATAAAGATGCATACCCTTTACCCCGTATTGAGGAATCCCTGGCTGCCTTAAAGTCTGCAAATTACTTTTCCACCCTTGACTTCACTAGTGGGTACTGGCAAGTAGCTGTGGCTGAGGAGGATCGGGAGAAGACGGCCTTCACCACCCCGATGGGACTCTGCGAGTTCAACAGTATGCCGTTTGGACTCTGCAATGCCCCCGGAATGTTCCAGAGATTGATGGAGTGCTGCCTGGGACACCGCAACTTCGAGACTGTGCTACTGTACCTGGATGACGTGATAGTATACTCCAAGACGTATGAGGACCACTTGAAGCACCTGGCGGAGGTATTTGAGTCACTGTCCCAGTATGGGATGAAGTTGAAGCCCTCCAAGTGCCACCTGCTCAAGAGAAAGGTACAGTACCTGGGGCACATTGTCAGTCCGGAGGGAGTAGCACCAGACCTGGAGAAGGTCACTGCCATCCAGAAATGGCCGGAGCCAAAGAACCTCAAGGAGGTGCGTCAGTTCCTGGGACTGATAGGATACTACCGGAGGTTTGTACAAGATTACACTAAGAAAGCAGCGCCTCTGCAAGACCTCCTGGTAGGACAGTCCCCCAAGGGCAGAAATCCCCCGTTCCACTGGGGTAAAGAACAGGCTGAATCATTTCAAGAAATGAAGGAGATCCTGACAGGTGATGAGATCCTAGCCTACCCTGACTACAGCCAACCGTTCCTGCTGTATACTGATGCCAGCAATGAAGGATTGGGAGCTGTCCTAAGTCAGAAGCAGAATGGCCAGGAGAAAGTCATCGCGCATGCAAGCAGGAAGCTCCGCCCGACTGAGAGGAACCCAGAGAACTATAGCAGCTTTAAGTTAGAGTTCCTGGCCTTGGTCTGGGCCATCACAGAAAGGTTCAAGCACTACCTAGCCTCCAGCAAGTTCACTGCTTACACTGACAATAACCCCTTAACTCATCTTGAAACAGCCAAGCTGGGAGCCATGGAACAACGATGGGTGGCTCGGCTGCCAAACTACCAATTCACAATAAAGTACTGGGCGGGCTGCAAGAACGCCAACGCCGATGCCCTGTCCAGGATGCCTCACCAGTCAGACACAGATGAAGAAGTGGATGACTTGGTAGAGATTGAAATACCTGCCTTCCACCGGAATGGGATGATCCACGAGCAAAGAGCCTCCAGGAGGCAGCGTGGTAAAACGTTAAACCCTTTGCCTCATCACAGCTGGAAAGGTACCCAGGACAGCGACCCGGTTGTCAGCCGTATCAAGGAGCTGATAAACCAAGAAGGTTCCTCCCTGGAGAAGGATGCGTCTCTTCAAGCAAAGCAGCTGTGGAATGAAAGAAGCAGGCTGTTTATCTACCGTGAGAAGCTGTGCCGGAGGTACGTCAATCCCAACACCCACGAGATGGTATGGCAGATAGTAGTCCCCAAGACAGACATCCAAATGGCGTTGGAGGCCTACCACGATCAAGCGGGGCACTTTGGCTGGAAAAAGCTTGAAACCCTACTGAAGTGTCGCTTCTACTGGGTGGGAATGCGCAGCTCCATTGAGAGGTGGTGCAGAGACTGTGGGCCCTGTAGCCTAAGAAGAAAAGACTACAGCAGCCAGAAGGCACCCCTGCAACCCATCAAGATGACTCGTCCCCTGGAGATCGTGGCCCTGGACCATGTCAAGTTGTCACCCAGCCGGTCAGGATATACCTATGCCCTGACCATGGTGGATCACTACTCCAGGTTCCTGGTGGTCGCCCCTGTCAAAGACCTGACAGCAGAGACAGCAGCGAAGACGTTCCAAGCGTACTTCTGCAGACCCCATGGATACCCTGAGCAGGTACTGACTGACCAAGGCCCGGCCTTTGAGGCTGAATTGTTCAAAGAGTTCTGCCATCTGTACGGGTGTAAGAAGATAAGAACTACACCGTACCACCCACAAAACCAATGGTCTCTGTGAGAAGATGAACAACATTGTCATCGACCTGCTGAAGACCTTACCACTTGAGGCGAGAGACCAGTGGCCAGACCTACTACCTGACTTGGTAGACCTGTACAATCACATACCTGTGAGTTCCACCAATTGCACTCCAGCTTATCTCATGCGAGCGAGATCAGGAAAGTTGCCCATGGACCTGGAGCTTGGTGTTGTAGAACCAGAGGCAGACGTGACCACTGAAGACTGGGCCACGACCAGACAGGAGCAGTACAGAAGAGGACAAGCCTGTGTCTTAAACAGTCTCACTCGGGTGAGGGATAAACAAGAAGCACAATACAACAGAAGTGCACCACCAGAACCCTTCACACCAGTAGAAGTGGTATTGAAAAGGAAGCGGAGAAACCACAAACTTGATGACCAGTGGGAGAGAGAACCCTACACGGTGTTGAATTCAAGGTTTGATAACAGAAAGACGTGTTTGATCAGCAAGGATGGAGGAAGAACAACTGCAACAGTATCTAGGTACCACCTGAAGTTGTGCCCAGATCTGCTAAAACCCCAAGAAGAAGAGCCTCTCATCATCCAAGAGGAACCTGAAGAAGCAGTAATACATACTGATTTAGGAGACTTCCCGGCAGATTGGCCTCAAATCGGAGGAGCAGTTATAATTCCAGTACTCCAATTCTTCCAACAGCCAGAAGACCCTCCACAGCAAGCTGAACCCGTAAGTGCTGCGGAAGAGCCTAGTGCCGCAGAAGAGCCTAGTGCCGCAGAAGAGCCTAGTGCCGCAGAAGAGCCTAGTGCCGCAGAAGAGCCTAGTGCCGCAGAAGAGCCTAGTGCCGCAGAAGAGCCTAGTGCCGCAGAAGAGCCTGGTGCCGCAGAAGAGCCTGGTGCCGCAGAAGAGCCTGGTGCCGCAGAAGAGCCTGGTGCCGCAGAAGAGCCTGGTGCCGCAGAAGAGCCTGGTGCCGCAGAAGAGCCTGGTGCCGCAGAAGAGCCTGGTGCCGCAGAAGAGCCTAGTGCCGCAGAAGAGCCTAGTGCCGCAGAAGAGCCAGCTCAAGAAGAATCCCAGGAAGAAGGATCCCCGGCAGAAGTAGAGCAAGAAGGCCCAGCCAATGGTGAACTTGCCAACCCAGTAGCGAGGTTAAGGCAGTTTTTCAATACCATCGCTAGTAGAACAAACAGGGTAGATGAGAGAAACACTGACACTACACAGACCACCGCACTATGCAGATCTACACGTAGCACGAAAGGTCAACTCCCTGTCAGGTACACTAAGTGAAATAGTTAAACCCCGACAGATGTAGATAGTTACTAGTGTTGATCGAGCACTAAAATGCTCGGGTGCTCGAAGCTCGGGCCGAGCTCGCCGTGATACTCGGGTGCTCGACCCGAGCAACGAGCCCAATGTTAGTCTATGGGAGACCCGAGCATTTTTGGCGCGGCACCCCCGGCAGTCTTTTAAAAGCCTAACAAGTGCCCAAAATGATAGTGACAGTGCTCAAATGACATGGGGACAGCATGGGGATCGCCCCAGGAAGCATTTCTGATGCCCAGGTCACTGCTGTCAACAACGTGTTCAGAGGTATTAAGCCACTTTTAAGGGCTCACAATAAAATGTTCAAAAACTAAACTGAAACTGCTTTCCTGTGAAATATGTTAAGGAACTTCCTTTCCAGGGTAAAGACTTGTGTATAAGGTAAAATAAATACCCCCCCCCCCAAAAAAAATACTCCTCCACACCTTGGGCTATGTTCACAAGTAGCATTTTTTATGCGTTTTTGCTCTTTTGTATTGCTTTCAACCGTGACAAATGCATTCACCGGGAAATGTCATTTTAACATTTTACAACCTTATCTTGCCATGTGCTGTGTGACACATGCATACAGTGCTGAAAAGACGTGGGAACAGCATGGGGAAGACCCCTGGAAGCATCTCTGACACCCAGGTCACTTCCTAAAAGTGTGCCCATCAGAAGTCATCCATGCCGCATCAGAAGATGCAGACTTGCAACTATCCCCGTGCAAGTTCTTGTCCCAGGGCACTGTTCAATTGTACCTCCCCCATTCCTTGCAATGCAAGCACAAAGTCTGCAATTACAGGTGCAGGGTGGGAGGCATCTTCGCATGTACCATGAACAGGGGTTTGGCATGCACACACTACAGCGGAATAGGCTGTCCTTCCCGCTAAATGCACTGGGGAGGGCACAGGTAATGTTTTGGTATACGCGCTTAATCTTATGTATAAGGCACACCGGGACAAATAGGGGCGGCTGGGGACTGAGTATGGATACCTCGCTGCCGAAGCAGCCATGAGGTAGTGGCCAGCTTCGGCCTCCTCCAAACTAAAAGGCCCCATTTCAAGTGCAAGCTAGCAGTATGGCATTGCAGCCTGAGGGTGGGTGGGTGGCAGGCTGCACACTTATGCTTGCATTAAAAGAAAACAAAGCAGATGCTAACTTCTATCATCATCATCATGCTCCTCACCTTGGCACTCTCAACTCCCCTGATGGAGAAGCCAGGGCCCACCAGAGGAGTCTGGTTCTCTGGTGGGCTCGTCCAATGCTGCCCTAAAGCAGGCCGGGCTAAGAAAAGTGTATGGGGGGAAGTTGACAGGAGAAATAGGGGCAGCTGGGGACTGTTTATGGACACCCGGCTGCCCCCAGGCGGCTGGGGACCGTGTGTGGACACCCGGCCGCGGGGCGGCTGGGGACCGAGTATGGACACCCGGCCGCCCCCTGGCGGCTGGGGACCGAGTGTGGACACCCGGCCGCCGGGCGGCTGGGGACTGAGTATGGATTCCAGGCCACCAACACAGCCATGACGTGGTGGCCAGATTCCGCCTCCACATGCCTAAAAGGCCCAATTTCAAGTGCAAGCAAGCAAGCAGAATGGTATTGCAGCCTGGGGGTGGGTGGGTGGCAGGCTGCATACTTGCGCTTGGATTGCAAGGAATGGGAGAGGTACAATTGAACACTGCCCTGGGACAAGGACTTGAGGCGGAGGCGGAACCTGGCCACCACGTCATGGCTGTGTTGGCGGCCTGGAATCCATACTCAGTCCCCAGCAGCCCGGCGGCCGGGTATCCACACTCTGTCCCCAGCCGCCAGGGGGCGGCCGGGTGTCCATGCTCGGTCCCCAGCCGCCCCGCGGCCGGGTGTCCACACACGATCCCCAGCCGCCTGGGGGCAGCCGGGTGTCCATAAACGGTCCCCAGCCGCCCCTATTTCTCCTTGGAACATCCCCCCCACACTTTTCTTAGCCCGGCCTGCTTTAGGGCAGCATTGGACGAGCCCACCAGAGAACCTGACTCCTCCGGTGGGCCCTGGCTTCTCCATCAGGGGAGTTGAGAGTGCCAAGGTGAGGACCATGATGATGATGATACAAGTTAGCATCTGCTTTGTTTTCTTGGAATGAAAGCGCATGTATATAGTAGCGGCTAGGCCTGAGGTGGTCAGCGTTTTGGCGCATAACCTACCTCCGCCGAGGATTGCTGGATGTTTTCCTGCTACTATTCCAGTTCTATGACTCCCATTAAAACAAAGCTTCAGGTGATAAATGATGGATGAGGTAGTGGCAAAGGAGAAAGAGCAGGAGGAACAGGAACCATTCACATCAATATCAGGCCAGTCAACCACATATGTCTTGTAGGATATGTTTCTGTAACAAAAAGAGCGGTTCGGCTACACAGTTATAGGGCATACAGTGAGTGCAATGCCTACCAAAAATTTTGAGGCACTCCAATGCCCCTTGGAAATGACATGGAGGTCAGAGGGCTTTAACTAAACAATTTTTTCCATTTATAGCAACTGGGTCTCCTGTACACTGTTGGCCTAAGCAGTGAATGGAAGGCTTTCCAAAAATTATGAGGAACTGCAATGCCCCTTGAAACAGATGTGGATTACAGCGTACTAAAAACCTTCTACCCATTATTGGGGAGTTGGTCTCCCTAAATTTTCGCCTTTGCATTGAAAAGCAAAAGCTGACTAAAATTAGGAGGAAATGCAATGCCCGTTGGAAGAGTCGTGGAGGTAAGAGATAATTAAAAACAACACTCCAATGCCCCTTGGAAGAGCTGTGGTGTTCAGAGTGGCTTAAGAAGATGCTTTTAATGCCCCTTTGAAGAGACGTGGAGGTCACAGTAGCTTAACAAGACTGTTTTAATGCCCCTTTGAAAAGACGTGGAGGTCCCAGTAGCTTAACAAGATGGTTTGAATGCCCCTTGGAAGAGACGTGAGGTCACAGTAGCTTAACAAGACGCTTTTAATGCCCCTTACAAGAGCCATACAGTACAGCATCTTAAAAATATTAATCCCATAATTGGGGAGTGGGTCTCCCATAGTATTTGCTTATGTCTTCCAAGCAAAAGCTTTCAAAAATTAGGAGGAAATGCAATGTCGGTTCGAAGACTCGTGGAGGTCCCAGTAGCTTAACAAGATGGTTTTAATGCCCCTTACAAGAGACGTGGAGGTCAGAGTGGAATAACAAGACGCTTTAAATGATGCTCAGAAGAGATGTGGAGGTCAGAGTGGTATAACAAGACTGTTTTAATGCCCCCCAGAAGAAACGTGTAGGTCAGAGTGGTATAACAAGACGCTTTTAATGCCCCTTACAAGAAACATGGAGGTCAGAGTGGTATAACAAGACGTTTTTAATGCCCCTTACAAGAGACGTGGAGGTCAGAGTGGTATAACAAGACGTTTTTAATGCCCCTTACAAGAGACGTGGAGGTCAGAGTGGTATGACAAGACGCATTTAATGCCCCTTACAAGAGACGTGGAGATCAGAGTGGTATAACCAGACGCTTTTAATGCCCCTTACAAGAGACGTGGAAGTCAGAGTGGTATAACAAGACGCATTTAATACCCCTCAGAAGAGACGTGGAGGTCAGAGAGGTAAAAGACGCTTTTAATGCCCCTCAGAAGAGACGTGGAGGTCAGAGGTATAACAAGATGCTTTTAATGCTCATTACAAGAGACGTGGAGGTCAGAGTGGTATAACAACACGGTTTAATGCCCCTCAGAAGAGACGTGGAGGTCAGAGAGGTATAACAAGATGCTTTTAATGCCCCTTACAAGAGACGTGGAGGTCAGAGTGGTATAACAAGATGCTTTTAATGCCCCTTACAAGAGACGTGTAGGTCAGAGAGGTATAACAAGACGCTTTTAATAACCCTTACAAGAGACGTGTAGGTCAGAGATGTATAACAAGATGTACTTAATGCCCTTTACAAGAGACGTGCATGTCAGAGTGGTATAACAAGACGCATTTAATGCCCCTTACAAGAGACGTGGAAGTCAGAGTGGTATAACCAGACGCTTTTAATGCCCCTTACAAGAGACGTGGAGGTCAGTGTGGAATAACAAGACGCTTTTCATGCCCCTTACAAGAGACGTGGAGGTCAGAGTGGTATAACAAGACACTTTTAATGCCCCTTACAAGAGACGTGGAGGTCAGAGTGGTATAACCAGACGCTTTTAATGCCCCTTACAAGAGACGTGGAGGTCAGTGTGGAATAACAAGACGCTTTTAATGCCCCTTACAAGAGACGTGGAGGTCAGAGTGGTATAACAAGACGCTTTTAATGCCCTTTACAAGAGACGTGTAGGTCAGAGTGGAATAACAAGACGCTTTTAATGCCCCTTACAAGAGACGTGAAGGTCAGAGTGGTATAACAAGATGCTTTCAATGCCCCTAAGAAGAGACGTGGAGGTCAGAGTGGTATAACAAGACGCTTTTAATGCCCCTTACAAGAGACGTGGAGGTCAGAGAGGTATAGCAAGACGCTTTTCATGCCCCTTACAAGAGACGTGGAGGTCAGAGTGGAACAACAAGATGCTTTTAATGCCCCTTACAAAAGACGTGTAGGTCAGAGTGGTATAACAAGACGCTTTTAATGCCCCTAAGAAGAGACGTGGAGGTCAGAGTGGTATAACAAGACGCTTTTAATGCCCCTCATAAGAGACGTGGAGGTCAGAGTGGTATAACAAGACGCTTTTAATGCCCCTCAGAAGAGAAGTGGAGGTCAGAGTGGTAAAACAAGATGGTTTTAATGCCCCTCAGAAGAGACGTGGAGGTCAGAGTGGTATAACAAGACGCTTTTAATGCCCCTTACAAGAGACGTGGAGGTCAGAGGGGTATAACAAGACACTTTTAATGCCCCTTACAAGAGACGTGAAGGTCAGAGTGGTATAACAAGAAGCTTTTAATGCCCCTCAGAAGAGACGTGGAGGTAAGAGTGGTATAACAAGATGCTTTTAATGCCCCTTACAAGAGACGTGTAGGTCAGAGTGGTATAACAAGACGCTTTTAATGCCCCTTACAAGAGACGTGTAGGTCAGAGAGGTCTAAAAAGACGGTTTTAATGCCCCTTACAAGAGACGTGGAGGTCCGAGTGGTATAACAAGTTGCTTTTAACGCTCCTTACAAGAGACATGGAGGTCAGAGTGTTATAACAAAACTCTTAATGCCCCTCAGAAGATACGTGTAGGTCAGAGAGGTATAACAAGACGGTATTAATGCCCCTTACAAGAGACGTGGAGGTCAGAGAGGTATAGCAAGACGCTTTTCATGCCCCTTACAAGAGACGTGTAGGTCAGAGAGGTATAACAAGAAGCTTTTAATGCCCCATACAAGAGACGTGGAGGTCAGAGTGGTAAAACAAGACTGTTTTAATGCCCCTCAGAAGAGATGTGGAGGTCAGTGTGATATAACAAGACGCTTTTAAAGCCCCTCAGAAGAGATGTGAAGGTCAGCGTGGTATAACAAGACGCTTTTAATGCCCCTTACAAGAGACGTGTAGGTCAGAGTGGTATAACAAGACGGTTTTAATGCCCCTTACAAGAGACGTGTAGGTCAGAGGTATAATAAGATGCTTTTAATGCCCCTTAAAAGAGACGTGGAGGTCAGAGTGGTATAACAAGACGCTTTTAATGCCCCTTACAAGAGACGTGGAGGTCAGAGTGGAATAACAAGACGCTTTTAATGCCCCTTAAAAGAGACGTGTAGGTCAGAGAGGCATAACAAGACGCTTTTAATGCCCCTTACAAGAGACGTGGAGGTCAGAGTGGAATAACAAGACGCTTTTAATGCCCCTTACAAGAGACGTGGAGGTCAGAGTGGAATAACAAGACTGTTTTAATGCCCCTTAGAAGAGACGTGGAGGTCAGAGTGGTATAACAAGATGCTTTTAATGTCCCTCAGTAGAGATGTGGAGGTCAGAGTGGTATAACAAGACGCTTTTAATGCCTCTTACAAGAGACGTGGAGGTCAGAGTGGTATAAAAAGACGCTTTTAACACCCTTTACAAGAGACGTGGAGGTAAGAGTGGTATAAAAAGACGCTTTTAATGCCCTTTACAAGAGACGTGGAGGTAAGAGTGGTATAACAAGACGCTTTTAATGCCCCTTACAAGAGACGTGTAAGTCAGAGTGGTATAACAAGACGCTTTTAATGCCCCTTACAAGAGACGTGTAGGTCAGAGAGGTATAAAAAGACGGTTTTAATGCCCCTTACAAGAGACGTGGAGGTCAGAGTGGTATAACAAGACGCTTTTAACGCCCCTTACAAGAGACGTGGAGGTCAGAGTGGTATAACAAGACGCTTTTAATGCCCTGTACAAGAGACGTGGAGGTCAGAGTGGTATAACAAGACGCTTTTAATGCCCTGTACAAGAAACGTGGAGGTAAGAGTGGTATCACAAGACGATTTTAATGCCCCTTACAAGAGACGTGTAGGTCAGAGTGGTATAACAAGACGGTTTTAATGCCCCTTACAAGAGACGTGTAGGTCAGAGAGGTATAACAAGACGCTTTTAACGCCCCTTACAAGAGACGTGGAGGTCAGAGATGTATAGCAAGACGCTTTTCATGCCCCTTACAAGAGACGTGTAGGTCAGAGAGGTATAATAAGACGCTTTTCATGACCCTTACAAGAGACGTGTAGGTCAGAGGTATAATAAGATGCTTTTAATGCCCCTTAAAAGAGACGTGGAGGTCAGAGTGGTATAACAAGACGCTTTTAATGCCCCTTACAAGAGACGTGGAGGTCAGAGTGGAATAACAAGACGCTTTTAATGCCCCTTAAAAGAGACGTGTAGGTCAGAGAGGCATAACAAGACGCTTTTAATGCCCCTTACAAGAGACGTGGAGGTCAGAGTGGAATAACAAGACGCTTTTAATGCCCCTTACAAGAGACGTGGAGGTCAGAGTGGAATAACAAGACGCTTTTAATGACCCTTACAAGAGACGTGGAGGTCAGAGTGGTATAACAAGACGCTTTTAATGCCCCTTAGAAGAGACGTGGAGGTCAGAGTGGTATAACAAGACGCTTTTAATGCCCCTTACAAGAGACGTGGAGGTCAGATTGATATAACAAGACGCTTTTAATGCCCCTAAGAAGAGATGTGCAGGTCAGAGTGGTAAAACAAGATGGTTTTAATGCCCCTCAGAAGAGATATGGAGGTCAGAGTGGTATAACAAGATGATTTTAATGCCCCTCAGAAGAGATGTGGAGGTCAGAGTGGTATAACAAGATGCTTTTAATGCCCCTTACAAGAGACGTGGAGGTCAGAGTGGTATAACAAGACGCTTTTAATGCCCCTCAGAAGAGATGTGGAGGTCAGAGTTGTATAACAAGACGCTTTTAATTCCGCTTACAAGAGACGTGGAGGTCAGAGTGGTATAACAAGATGCTTTTAAAGCCAATTACAAGAGACGTGGAGGTCAGAGTGGTATAACAAGACGGTTTTAATGCCCCTTACAAGAGACGTGGAGGTCAGAGTGGTATAACAAGACGCTTTTAATGCCCCTTACAAGAGACGTGTAGGTCAAAGTGGTATAACAAGACGCTTTTAATGCCCCTCACAAGAGACGTGGAGGTCAGAGAGGTATAACAGGATGCTTTTTATGCCCCTTACAAGAGACGTGGAGGTCTGAGTGGTAGAACAAGACTCTTTTAATGCCCCTTACAAGAGACTTGGAGGTCAGAGAGGTATAACAGGATGCTTTTTATGCCCCTTACAAGAGAAGTGGAGGTCAAAGTGGTATAACAAGATGCTTTTAATGCCCCTTACAAGAGACGTGTAGGTAAGAGAGGTATAACAAGACGTTTTTAATGCCCCTTACAAGAGATGTGTAGGTCAGAGAAGTATAACAAGATGCTTTTAATGCCCCTTAAAAGAAACATGGTGGTCAGAGTGGTATAACAAGACGCTTTTAATGCCCCTTACAAGAGACGTGGAGGTCAGAGTGGTATAACAAGATGCTTTTAATGCCCCTTACAAGAGACGTGGAGGTCAGAGCGGTAAAACAAGATGGTTTTAATGCCCCTCAGAAAAGACGTGGAGGTCAGAGTGCTATAACAAGACGCTTTTAATGCCCCTCAGAAAAGACGTGGAGGTCAGAGTGCTATAACAAGACGCTTTTAATGCCCCTTACAAGAGACGTGGAGGTCAGAGTCGTATAACAAGACGCTTTTAATGCCCCTTACAAGAGAAGTGGAGGTCAGAGTGGTGTAACAAGACGCTTTAAATGCCCCTTACAAGAGACGTGTAGGTCAGAGTGGTATAACAAGACGCTTTTAATGCCCCTTACAAGAGAAGTGGAGGTCTGAGTGGTATAACAAGACGCTTTTAATGCCCCTTACAAGAGACGTGTAGGTCAGAGAGGTATAACAAGATGCTTTTAATGACCCTTAAAACAGACGTGTAGGTCAGAGAGGTATAACAAGATGCTTTTAATGCCCCTTAAAAGAGACGTGTAGGTCAGAGAGGTATAACAAGATGCTTTTAATGCCCCTTACAAGAGACGTGGAGGTCAGAGTGGTATAACAAGACGCTTTTAATGCCCCTTACAAGAGACGTGGAGGTCAGTGTGGTATAACAAGACGCTTTTAATGCCCCTTACAAGAGACGTGGAGGTCAGTGTGGAATAACAAGATGCTTTTAATGCCCCTTACAAGAGACATGGAGGTCAGAGTGGAATAACAAGACGCTTTTAATGCCCCTTACAAGAGACATGTAGGTCATAGTGGTATAGCGAGACGCTTTTAATGCCCCTTACAAGAGACGTGGAGGTCAGAGTGGAATAACAAGACTGTTTTAATGTCCCTTACAAGAGACGTGGAGGTCAGAGTGGTATAACAAGATGCTTTTAATTCCCCTTACAAGAGACGTGGAGGTCAGAGTGGTATAACAAGATGCTTTTAATGCCCCTTACAAGAGACGTGGAGGTCAGAGTGGAATAACAAGACTGTTTTAATGCCCCTTACAAGAGACGTGGAGGTCAGAGTGGTATAACAAGACGCTTTTAATGCCCCTTACAAGAGACGTGGAGGTCAGAGTGGTATAACAAGACGCTTTTAATGCCCCTTAAAAGAGACGTGGAGGTCAGAGTGGTATAACAAGACGCTTTTAATGCCCCTTAAAAGAGACGTGGAGGTCAGAGTGGTATAACAAGATGCTTTTAATGCCCCTCAGAAGGGATGTGGAGGTCAGAGTGGTTTAACAAGACACTTTTAATGCCCTTTGCAAGAGACGTGGAGGTAAGAGTGGTATCACAAGACGCTTTTAATGCCCCTTACAAGAGACGTGTAGGTCAGAGTGGAATAACAAGATGCTTTTAATGCCCCTTACAAGAGACGTGTAGGTCAGAGAGGTATAACAAGACGGTTTTAATGCCCCTTACAAGAGATGGAGGTCAGAGTGGTACAACAAGACGCTTTTAATGCCCCTTACAAGAGACGTGGAGGTCAGAGTTGTATAACAATACGCTTTTAATGCCCCTTACAAGAGACGTGGAGGTCAAAATGGTATAACAAGACGCTTTTAATTCCCCTTACAAGAGACGTGGAGGTCAGAGTGGTATAATAAGATGCTTTTAATGCCCCTTAAAAGAGACGTGGAGGTCAGAGTGGTATAACAAGACGCATTTAATGCCCCTTACAAGAGACGTGGAGGTCAGAGTGGTATAACAAGATGCTTTTAATGCCCCTTACAAGAGACGTGGAGGTCAGAGTGGAAAAAGACGACGCTTTTAATGCCCCTTACAAGAGACGTGTAGGCCAGAGTGGTATAACGAGACGCTTTTAATGCCCCCTTACAAGAGACGTGGAGGTCAGAGTGGAATAACAAGACTATTTTAATGCCCCTTACAAGAGACGTGGAGGTCAGAGTGGCATAACAAGACGCTTTTAATGCCCCTTACAAGAGACGTGGAGGTCAGAGCGGTATAACAAGACGCTTTTAATGCCCCTTACAAGAGACGTGGAGGTCAGTTTGGTATAACAAGATGCTGTTAATGCCCCTAAGAAGAGACGTGGAGGTCAGAGTGGTAAAACAAGATGGTTTTAATGCCCCTCAGAAGAGTTGTGGAGGTCAGAGTGGTATAACAGGACGCTTTTAATGCCCCTTACAAGAGACGTGGAGGTCAGAGTGGTATAACAAGACGCTTTTAATGCCCTTTACAAGAGACGTGTAGGTCAGAGAGGTATAACAAGACTGTTTTAGTGCCCCTTACAAGAGACGTGGAGGTCAGATTGGTATAACAAGATGCTGTTAATGCCCCTAAGAAGAGACGTGGAGGTCAGAGTGGTAAAACAAGATGGTTTTAATGCCCCTCAGAAGAGTTGTGGAGGTCAGAGTGGTATAACAGGACGCTTTTAATGCCCCTTACAAGAGACGTGGAGGTCAGAGTGGTATAACAAGACGCTTTTAATGCCCCTCAGAAGAGATGTGGAGGTCAGAGTGGTATAACAAGACGCTTTTAATGCCCCTTACAAGAGACGTGGAGGTCAGAGTGGTATAACAAGACGCTTTTAATGCCCTTTACAAGAGACGTGTAGGTCAGAGAGGTATAACAAGACGATTTTAATGCCCCTTACAAGAGACGTGTAGGTCAGAGAGGTATAACTAGATGCTTTTAATGCCCCTTACAAGAGACGTGTAGGTCAGAGAGGTATAACTAGATGCTTTTAATGCCCCTTACAAGAGACGTGGAGGTCAGAGTGGTATAACAAGACGCTTTTAAAGCCCCTTACAAGAGACGTGGAGGTCAGAGTGGTATAACAAGATGGTTTTAATGCCCCTCAGAAGAGATGTGGAGTTCAGAGTGGTATAACAAGATGCTTTTAATGCCCCTTACAAGAGATGTGGAGTTCAGAGTGGTACAACAAGACGCTTTTAATGCCCCTTATAAGAGACGTGGAGGTCAGAGTGGTATAACAAGACGCTTTTAATGCCCCTTACAAGAGACGTGGATGTCAGAGTGGTATAACGAGACCCTTTTAATGCCCTTCAGAAGAGACGTGGAGGTCAGAGTGGTATAACAAGACGCTATTAATGCCTCTTACAGGAGACGTGGATGTCACAGTGGTAAAACAAGACGCTTTTAATGCCCCTTACAAGAGACATGGAGGTCAGAGTGCTATAACAAAATGCTTTTAATGCCCCTTACAAGAGACGTGGATGTCAGAGTGGTATAACAAGACCCTTTTAATGCCCCTCAGAAGAGAAGTGGAGGTCAGAGAGGTATAATAGGATGCTTTTTAAGCCCCTTACAAGAGACATGGAGGTCGAAGTGGTATAACAAGATGCTTTTAATGCCCCTTAAAAGAGACGTGGAGGTCAGAGTGGTATAAGAAGAAGCTCTTAATGCCCCTTACAAGAGACGTGGAGGTCAGTTTGGTATAACAAGACGCTTTTGTTGCCCCTTACAAAAGATGTGTAGATCAGAGAGGTATAACTAGACGCTTTTAATGCCCCTAACAAGAGACGTGTAGGTCAGAGAGGTATAACTAGATGCTTTTAATTCCCCTTACAAGAAACGTGGAGGTCAGAGTGGTATAACAAGACGCTTTTAAAGCCCCTTACAAGAGACGTGGAGGTCAGAGTGGTATAACAAGATGGTTTTAATGCCCCTCAGAAGAGATGTGGAGTTCAGAGTGGTATAACAAGACGCTTTTAATGCCCCTTACAAGAGACGTGGAGGTCAGAGTGGTATAACAAGACGCTTTTATTGCCCCTTACAAGAGACGTGGATGTCAGAGTGGTATAACAAGACCCTTTTAATGCCCTTCAGAAGAGACGTGGAGGTCAGAGTGGTATAACAAGATGCATTTAATGCCCCTTACAAGAGATGTGGATGTCAGAGTGGTATAACAAGATGCTTTTAATGCCCCTTACAAGAGACGTGGAGGTCAGAGTGGCATAACAAGATGCTTTTAATGCCCCTTACAAGAGACGTGGAGGTCAGAGTGGTATAACAAGACGCTTTTAATGCCCCTTACAAGAGACGTGGAGGTCAGAGTGGTATAACCAGACCCTTTTAATGGCCCTTACAAGAGACGTAGATGTCAGAGTGGTATAACAAGACCCTTTTAATGCCCCTTACAAGAGACGTGGATGTCAGAGTGGTATAACAAGACGCCTTTAATGCCCTTCAGATGAGACGTGGAGGTCAGAGTGGTATAACAAGACGCTTTTAATGCCCCTTCAAAGAGCCATGGATGTCAGAGTGGTATAACAAGACGTTTTTAATGCCCCTGACAAGAGACGTGGATGTCAGAGTGGTATAACAAGACGCTTTTAATGCCCCTTACAAGAGACGTGGAGTTCAGAGTGGTATAACAAGACGCTTTTAATGCCCCTTACAAGAGATGTGTAGGTCAGAGTGGTATAACAAGACGGTTTTAATGCCCCTCAGAAGAGATGTGGAGTTCAGAGTGGTATAACAAGACGCTTTTAATGCCCCTTACAAGAGACGTGGAGGTCAGAGTGGTATAACAAGACGCTTTTATTGCCCCTTACAAGAGACGTGGATGTCAGAGTGGTATAACAAGACCCTTTTAATGCCCTTCAGAAGAGACGTGGAGGTCAGAGTGGTATAACAAGATGCATTTAATGCCCCTTACAAGAGATGTGGATGTCAGAGTGGTATAACAAGATGCTTTTAATGCCCCTTACAAGAGATGTGTAGGTCAGAGTGGTATAACAAGACGGTTTTAATGCCCCTCAGAAGAGATGTGGAGTTCAGAGTGGTATAACAAGACGCTTTTAATGCCCCTTACAAGAGACGTGGAGGTCAGAGTGGTATAACAAGACGCTTTTAATTCCCCTTACAAGAAACGTGGAGTTCAGAGTGGTATAACAAGACGCTTTTAATGCCCCTTACAAGAGACGTGTAGGTCAGAGAGGTATAACTAGATGCTTTTAATTCCCCTTACAAGAAACGTGGAGGTCAGAGTGGTATAACAAGACGCTTTTAAAGCCCCTTACAAGAGACGTGGAGGTCAGAGTGGTATAACAAGATGGTTTTAATGCCCCTCAGAAGAGATGTGGAGTTCAGAGTGGTATAACAAGACGCTTTTAATGCCCCTTACAAGAGACGTGGAGGTCAGAGTGGTATAACAAGACGCTTTTATTGCCCCTTACAAGAGACGTGGATGTCAGAGTGGTATAACAAGATGCTTTTAATGCCCCTTACAAGAGACGTGGAGGTCAGAGTGGAATAACAAGATGCTTTTAATGCCCCTTACAAGAGACGTGGAGGTCAGAGTGGTATAACCAGACCCTTTTAATGGCCCTTACAAGAGACGTAGATGTCAGAGTGGTATAACAAGACCCTTTTAATGCCCCTTACAAGAGACGTGGAGGTCAGAGTGGTATAACAAGACGCCTTTAATGCCCTTCAGATGAGACGTGGAGGTCAGAGTGGTATAACAAGACGTTTTTAATGCCCCTGACAAGAGACGTGGATGTCAGAGTGGTATAACAAGACGCTTTTAATGCCCCTTACAAGAGACGTGGAGTTCAGAGTGGTATAACAAGACGCTTTTAATGCCCCTTACAAGAGATGTGTAGGTCAGAGTGGTATAACAAGACGGTTTTAATGCTCCTCAGAAGAGACGTGGTGGTCAGAGTGGTATAACAAGACGCTTTTAATGCCCCTTACAAGAGACGTGGATGGCCCCCGAGACCTGCAGCTAAGTCCAGCAATTTCAGAAACAGGAGCACACAGGACTGTAATGCAGCGTTTGCTGGTATAACCACTGTGTCTCCTATACAGTCTGCCTGATATCTGGGATGGATATTAGTCCTGAGAAGGACTGTTTGTTTGTTCTGGTAGCATTTACAGACCCTACACTAAATATTTCGCAGGAAAAATCTGTCCGTAGCTCAGCAGCGCTGTCCCTACACTGTCTGATCCGGAGAGTCCGTGTGCAAGATGGTGGCGCCCGGTTTTAAATACTCGAGGTGACGCTGCGCGGCCAGCCAATCACTGTAATGCCCACAAACAACATGACTGCGGCATTACAGTGACTGGCTGGCAATCCCTGCATGTAGCGTGATGCTCGGGCGAGTACCGAGCAGTGTCAGGCATGCTCGCTCAACACTAATAGTTACCCCTGGGGTATTGTATTGTATAATACTGTATATTATTGCGTTGTCCTGTGTATGTATTGCTATGTATTTATTGCCTTTTATATGCCTTTAACTTATATTTTGCCCCGCTAATGAACAATCCAAGTGAAATGGACACTTACTTATTTGCTTCCCCTTACCCGCTTGGGTATCTAATAACTCTTAGTGCCCCTTACAAGAGACGTGGAGGTCAGAGTGGTATAACAAAATGCTATTAATGCCCCTTACAAGAGCCATACAGTGCAGCATCTTAAAAATATTATTCCCATTATTGGTGAGTGGGTCTCCCACAGTCTTTGCTTATGCCTTCCAAGCAAAAGCTGACAAAAATAAGGACGGAGGAACTTTCAATAATGGCAACATGGACCACGGTCACCCTGGTGGTATAGTGGTGGTGGAGGCTGAGGATAAGGAGAAGAGCAAAAAACAGCCGAAATAAGGAAGCGTATACCCATGTGTGGTTGTGAAGCGGTGCATGTGAATACACCTCCCGAAATAACACAGTGTATTTGACTTTATGTTACTCTGCTGTCATTTGGTGGTGATGAGAAATCTGGCCCAATCCAGCCCTTGTTCATTTTGATAAGGGTCAGCTTGTCAGCATTGTCAGTTGACAGGCGAGTGCGCTTATCAGTTATAATTCCCCCAGCGGCACTAAAAACACGCTCCGATAACACGCTAGCGGCAGGGCAGGCCAGGACCTCCAAGGCGTACAGAGCGAGTTCATTCCAAGTGTCCAGCTTGGATACACAATAATTAAAAGGCACAGAGGAATCACAGAGGACGCTGGTACGGTCGGCAAGGTACCCCCTCATCATCTTTTGAAACTTTCCACTCCTTGTGAGAGTACCCAGCGCCTCAGGGTCTGTCCGAAGGCAGGGTCTGAGAAAACTGTCCCAGAATGTTGACAGTGTTCCCCTGCCTCTGCTGGATTGGAGTTGCCTCTCTCTCGCTTGTACGCTTTGGTTGGTCAACGAACTGTGACCTCTGCCGCTAGCGTGTTCAGATGGGAATTTTTTTTTAACAGTTCTGCAGCAAGGGCCTTCTGGTACTGGCCCATTTTTGTAGACCTCTCCACCTCAGGAATAAGAGAGTGAAAGTTCTCCTTATAGCGGGGGTCTACAAAGTGTCACCAACCAGTAATGACTGTCACCCAACATTTTGACAACGCGAGGGTCACGGTTAAAGCAGCGTAACAAAGTCAGACATGAATGCCAGACTGGTAACGGGCAAGATTTCCGTGTCCTCACCAAGATGACGACTGACCATGCTCTCCTTCTCCTCCTCCCCCCTGTCCTCAGGCCACCCACGCTGAACCGACGGTATGACACTTGTACAGGTACTACTGTCTACAGCGCAAGATAACAGCTCCTGTTCTTCATCCTCCTCTCCCTCATTGTCCCCCAAGGCACGTTGGGATGAGATGAGGCTGGGCTGTGTGTAATCGCCCACTACGGCTTCTTGATCCATCTCATCATACTCTGGCTGCAATGCCTCCTCTTTAATTCTCTGCAGAGAGCGTTGCAAAAGACAGACAAGTGCTGACACAAATGATGGCGTCATCGCCACTCACCATCTTGGTGGCCTCAAAGTTTGTCAGGATGGTACATATGTCAGACATCCAGGTCCACTCATGAGGTCTTATGTGTGGAGTCTGACCTGAATATCGATGGCCTTGTTGCAGCTGGTACTCCACAACTGCTCTCTTCTGCTCACAAATCCTTTGCAACATGTGGAGGGTAGAGTTCCAACGTGTGGGGACATCACACACCAGTCGGTGTGCCAGAAGCTGCAAACGCTGCTGCAACACAGCAAGGGCTGCTGCACATCGGGCAAAATAGTGTCGGCTGGGGACCGAGTACCGAGGGACGGCCACCGCCATAAGGTTGCGGAAAGATTCCATCTCCACCAGCCTAAAAGGCAGCATTTCCAACTCAAGCAGTCGTGAAATGTGCGAATTTAGGACTGTGGCCTGTGGGGCGTTAGCTGCGAATTTCCGCTTTCGTTCAAAGGTCTGGGATATGGACAATTGAACGCTGCGGTGGGACGTGGACGTTGATGCTGTTTCTTGAGAAACTGCCATAACAAGTGAAGACTGAGAGGAGGGGGCATCTTTACATGCAGTATGGACAGGGAATTGCCTTGCACACACAACAGGGGGTTCTATTGCACGCACAACAGCGGAAGAAGCAGTAGTGACACCCGCTGACACTGGTCGTGGACCCTGGTGTTCGCCCCACAAAGTCGGGTGCTTTGCTGCCATGTGCCTGATCATGCTGGTTGTGGTCAGGCTGGTAGTTTTGTCAACCCTGCTGATGCTGGCATGGCAGGTGGTACAAATGGCCTTTTTGGGGTTATCAGCAGAGTCTTTAAAAAATTCCAGACTCTGGAAGACCTACCGCTTGTACTGGCAACGTCCCTCGTGTTGGTTTTATGGGGAACGGTTGCCCTCCTTCTGCCTGCGGCCACCACACTGCTTCTTCCTGCCTGTTGGGGTACTCTGCCTCCCTCCCCCTATGTGCTTCTGGCCTCACTCTGCATGTCCTCCTGCCACGTTGGGTCAGTTACTAGATCATCCACCACCTCCTCCACTTCCTCTTGCGCACCACGATGCTCCTCCTCACTTCCTGGCAATTGTGTCTCGTCATCGTACACCTCTTGTGACAAATTGCCAGCGTCGACTTCCTGTGGCCGTGGCTGTTCAAATATTTGGGCATCGCTACATGGGATCTCCTCTTCCACCACTTCAAGCGTAGCAGGCGAGAGGCACAAATATGGAAATGGACCAGTGAACAGCTCTTCAGAGTGTCCAAGTGTGGGATCAATTGCTGTCTGACGACACTCGGCATGGTGGGAGGAAGGAGCATCAGGGTGAGGAGGAGTATGCGGTCGAGACTCACGGCTACTAAGAGTTGACCGTGTGGAAGACAGACCGGAGGTGGTGGTGCCCAGGTAACTGGAAGTATTAGCTGCTATCCAATTAATAACCTGTTCACACTGATCAGTTCGCAATACTGGTGTTGTTCTGTGCTTCCCTAGTAATTCAGTCAAGAAGTGGGAGCGAGAAGATGTGGCTGTTGGTTGTGGCACATTTTCACCTTGGCCACGGCCCCGTCCTCTGCACGCACCATCACCAGAACGTCCAGTTCCACGACCCTGGCCACGCGCCTTGCCCATTGTAAAGGAAGTAAAATAGCTTACACTCGTACTATCAATGGAAAAAGGGTAATAAAAAGTAGATTAGAACCGTGGAAGAGGAAAACTACAGTTCTATTTCTCTGGCCTACACCCGACTCTTTTAAACAATCAGAGCAATCATGGAGAAACTATTACTGTTTTTCCTTACAGAAAAAATACCAAAACCTGAATAATAGAGATTTTTTACTGTGGAATGGAAAAACCACAGTTATTGTTTACTGGTGTATACCACACTTTTTAAAATATATAGATTTGCGGCTGAACAGTGAGCGACACACTCTAACTGTTTTTTTTTAGATCCCAAAGGCCCAAATCTGGATACTACAGAGATTTTACCCGTAGAACTGCAAAACCACACTGGGATTTGTCAGGCGTACACCAGACTATTTTCAACAGATATATTTTTGTGTCAGAACACTCAGGAGACACTACTGTTTTTTTTTACTGCAAAAAATGCGAAAAGCAGGATAATAGAGATTTTTTACCATGGAACAGCAAAACCACAGTTTTAATTTACTGGTATATATACCAGACTTTTTTAAAAATACAGATTTGCGGCTGAACAGTGAGCGACACACTCAAGCTGTTTTTTTTTTAGATACCAAAGGAACTGCAAAACCACACTTCTGCTTCTGTGGCCTATACCAAACTCTTTTCAACAGATATATTTGTGTCTGAAAAATCAGACACACTTTTTTTTTTTTTTGGGGTGGGGGGGGGCACCAATAGGTTAATAAGACGGGTATTTGTAAAGTGTGTAGGAAGAAAAAAAAAGGAGGATTTAGATGAAAAAAAAAGGATTTTTACTGGCCACCGAGACCTGCAGCTAAATCCAGCAATTTCAGAAACAGGAGCACACAGGACTGTAATGCAGCGTTTGCTGGTATAACCACTGCGTCTCCTATACAGCCTGCCTGCCTGATATCTGGGATGGATATTAGTCCTGAGAAGGACTGTTTGTTTGTTCTGGCAGCATTTACAGACCCTACACTAACTATTTCGCAGGAAAAATCTCTCCCTAGCTCAGCAGCGCTGTCCCTACACTGTCTGATCCGGAGCGTCTGTGTCCAAGATGGCGGCGCCCGGTTTTAAATACTCGAGGTTACGCTGTGCGGCCAGCCAATCACTGTAATGCCCACAAACAACATGGCTGCGGCATTACAGTGACTGGCTGGCAATCCCTGCATGTAGCGTGATGCTCGGGTGAGTACCGAGCAGTGTCAGGCATGCTCGCTCAACACTAATAGTTACCCCTGGGGTATTGTATTGTATAATACTGTATATTATAGCATTATCCGGTGTATGTATTGCTATGTATTTATTGCCTTTTATATGCCTTTAACTTATATTTTGCCCCTCTAATGGACAATCCAAGTGAAATGGACACTTACTTATTTGCTTCCCCTTACCCGCTTGGGTATCTAAAAACTCTGTGGCTGAGGACTTTGTGCAGCCCAAAGACTTCCTTTGTACATATTTGCACTCCCTGGAGTGCCCCTTTTGAGCAACCTTTCCGGAAGAGACTTGGACTTTCTGGTTGCTCACGGCCTACTGTTTATTGAACTATATATACATATTTATCCATGTTTTGGTTATGCAACGTTCAAAGTGTCCTAACCTCCCATAAAGGGAAGATTGATAATGTTTATTGTTACAAAATGTGCTTCAGCCCGGGAGTGCTGAGTTCAACTCGGGGGGAATGTGACGCCCTGCTGTGCATGGAGCCACAGATCCTGGAGGGGTGCATTAAAGGATTTCTCCACAAGAGGCCCTCAGAGCATACACACACCTCCACCCTACCTCAGTCCACCAGAGGGAGCCCGGATAGGGATATATAAAGGAGGGTGGAGTTAGAGAGTTAGTTAGTTCTCCTCAGGAAGTGAGTTCAGACAGAACAGTCTGGAGTCCACAGCCAGTTCCTGCAGAGTGAGACAGAGAAACAGGTCAGTCTGCAGTGGAGCTTAGTCAGACTCAAGCAGTTCGAGTTAAGTGAGCTAGGAGCGTTGCTGACGCTCAGAGAGCAGAAGAGGCAGCCAGCCAACTGCCAGTGTGTATAGCCTAGTGAGGGCCCGAGTAGGCCGAAGGCTAGAGGAGTGAGTAGCATTGGGGGCAGAGGAGCTTTACCAGCTCACCCCAGAAACCATATCCCGAACACCGGGTCCGAGTCTTCAGGGATTCTTTACACCCAGCAGAAGACAACCGGAAACCGCAAACTACATGTCCCAGGAATACCAAACGCTGACTGTTATACCAGGGTCAGGAGTTACCGAGGCCCCATATACCAGGGAGTGCGTACTCCAACAGAAGGCCCTACCACAGGATCAGCCGGTGCAGGACAGAAACAAAGTTAGGCCTAGCTCCAGGCAGGTCAGAAACTTACTACAGAGAGGCAAGAAACAGGAGGCCGTACACCCACTCACTGGGGAGAATCGGGACGTGCACCCCTCACCCTAGTGTGCTCCGGGGTGTTCCTGAATTAATCCCAGTAAAGGTACAGAAGCGACTTTCTTGTGTGCTCCCATTCTTGCCCTCACCCGGCTGGGTCCCCTCTGTCCTGCATCCCCCCTTCGTACACTGCCCTGAGGCCCAGCTCCACCTGTGGGGAGCTATACCACCCAAGCTGCTTTAACACCGGCCTCAGTGGACTGCCGCAGCGCTGGTGAACCTTAGGGTGGCGTCACGAACTTTGACATTTGATTTCCCCCTTTTGTAAGAGAGACCCCAGGGTATGGGCCCGGGAGCCGACCACCGCGGCATCCCCCAAGACCAGGCATCAAGGACCGGGCGCCGAGTAGTCCCCATCCCCTGGGAGCCACATCTCTAGGGCTATGGATATGAGCAACAGCAGCAGAAAGAATGTGCAATGGACCCTATTCTGTTGTATACTGTAAGGCAGCGCTAGTCATCATGCTGAGAGGCACTCGCTTCATCGGGTCAATTAAAGCACACATGCAACGTCTTTCCGGTATTTCACAATCCAGCAGTTTATTATTTATCATAAACCGCTCATAACCGAGTCCATCTCAGTGGCTCGCCGACATATTACACATATAACGTTCAAGAGCTTTTCCAGTGACAGATATGTCCACTCGGCTCCAGTTACAGCCTTCAGCAAGGTAACAATATAAATGTCCACATCAAGCAGTGTTTTTACCTTTGCCGGGTTTTAGCTGCTTCTCTCAGCTCAGTTCTGCCACCGCTGTGGCTTCACAGCTTCCTAGATGGGCCTCCGGGCCTCGTACCTTCAAAGGCTACTGGTATCTCAAAACACAGGGAAGATCCAGCCCACACAGGGACCAGGCCTTTCGCCCTCCAAAGCTACTGTCATCCTAAACACAGGGGGATCCAGTCTCTGACTTTCAGGCTTCACGAGGCCTCACACTCTAACGGTGTCCCACACACGGGGAACAGGCCTCACGCCTTTCACACCCGCCTTGTTTCAAAAGCACCAAGATTTATATATCCTCCAGTGCACACAGGACCTGTGCTGATGTCACAGTCATGTGATCAGTCCTTCTGTGTGCATAGGACCTGTGCTGATGTCACAGTCATGTGATCAGTCACCTGAGGGAGAGGTACATGGTCAGCCAGAACACACCCTGGACCATTATAGTAATGCCGCAAGCCGCTGCATTACAATACGCTCTCCACAAACTCTGCCTACCTAACTACTTCTATCACCAGGATTAATATGCATCAGAATTAGTCCTTAGAAAGACTGTTAGTTTAGATTTATAATAGAGTGGAACACCTCACTAGAATAAACGCCAATTCTCTCCCTGACTCAGCAGCACCTCTCCCTACTCTGCCTGTCTGACAGGTAGATTGTGACGAGCTTAGTGTCTAGGTGTTATATAGACCCGATGACACTATGCGGCCAGCTAATCACTGTAATGCCACAACCAACATGGCTGCTGCATTGCAGTGACTGGGAGTCAATCCCTGCATGTTAACTTGCTGTCTAAACAGCGCCAAACATGTGGGGTGGTGACTCGAGCTGACGCCCGAGCATTTCAAAAATACAGGACGAGCACCGAGCATCTTGAGCACTGAGATGCTCAGGCAAGTATCAAATAGTGTAGAGCATGCTCGCTCATCACTAGTGGAAACCCATCACAAGTGACCCCATTTTGGAAACTAGAGCCCTCAAGGAATGTATCTAGATGTGTGGTGAGTAGTGTTGAGCCACCCCCGTAGTGTTCGAGTTCGGTTCGGTTCGTCGAACACCCGTGTGTTCGCCGAACTGTTCGTCGAACACCTTCAAACACCGTTAAAACAAATGGCAGGCAAACAAAAACACATAGAAACACATAGAAAACACCTTCAAAGGTGTCCAAAAGCTGACAAACTGCTCAGAAGACACAACTAACACATGGAAAAGTGACAAGTACATATAGTCATGCGAAAAGAAAAGAGGTGGAGGAGTAAAAGGAGGGGGAGACACAGATATAGGCATGTCATGCCCTTCTAAAATCCAAAAAGTGAGAAGCCGACACGTTCAGTCCGCTCCTGCCCGTGCCACCTCCGCGTCGCCGGGTTTGTGCCAGAGCCGCGGTGAACCCTGACGGCCAGCCCCCCTCTCCCAATACTGGTGCCTGTCCGCTGGTGGGTCGAGCGAGCCCCCCTGTGGTGGAGGCAGCTCTAAGCTTTTTAATTTAAATTGTCTCTCTAATTTGAATGAATACACTTTAAATCCATTTACAAGGATCTATTGGAGGGCAAGTCTCATGCCAGCAGCCGCGTATTTCCAGCTCCAGTAGCGTCCACTAAAGCTGCTGCAGTTAAAAAGCTTTTATAAGGATCGAGCTCGGCTGTCCACCGCAAGGCATCCTACTGCCAGTCCCAGCCCCTATGCCTTGGGGTGCCTCCTGATGCTCTTCACTGAGTATCCCGTGGTCCCGAAGCATTTCCTTTGAAAAAATTAAGTGTCCAAACTACAGGTGGTGTAGCTTGCTTAACAGCCGGGATAATCCGCTGACTAGCAGACACTGCTACTAGGCACAAAGTATTTCCTGGGCTAGATGCAGTTAAAAATTTGTAATTAGATACTCTCGTTGGATGCTGAGAAAGCATTCCATAGAGTCTCCTGGCACGCCATATATGATTCTCTTAAAAAGCTTGGGGTAGGGGTCTAGGGGACCCTTTTATAGCCAAAATCACGGCCCTGTATCGCAATACGTCACCTAGGCTGAAGATAAATGGAACTGTAGCACCCTGAGGGCTCGGTTGCTACAGAGGTATTGCACCTCACCCAGAGGTGTGATATCTCACTCTCAGGTAAGGATGTAGTGTGGATCAGGACCCGACACCTGCATGCATTACACCACATTGCCGTGGGGCAGGGCGACCAATATGCCCCTGAGATGGGCACGACAGTCCCTGTCCCTGGCTGGAGTGGGGGGAGGGAACACTGAGGAAGGGGAACCCTGTAGTGCAGGAGCAGGGAGGAAGCAGTTCCTGGGTGCATTGAGAAGGGAGTATAAAAGGTGGGCACCATCTTAGTTCAGTGCAGAGAAGTCTGAGCAGAAGTGGCAGGGAGCAGGGGCTCTGCATGAGCTCTGCTCCGGAGGCGGGCCTAGTAACAGAGGCCCAGGCCTGGAAGAGGGAGAAGGAAGGAAGAGGAGCGGAGAAGGCTCCAGGAACGAGGAACGAAGGGATCCCAGGGGTGCGGACGGGCGAGTCGCCACCGCACGCCCGAATCCACCTGCGTGGAGGGGTCAGGCCAAAGGGGGAGACCGGTCCCCGAAACTAGTGGAGGCAGGAAACGACCCTCAGCTAGAAACAGGAGGCTGTGACATTTTATGTGGCGCAGCCCCTCGCTACACCCGCTAGGAAGGCACCACATAGGGTCAGGGAAACTGGCGCCAAGTTTACCAAGAGGAGGCCCGAGGCAGCCGGACAGAAGGGTTGGTAAGAAAGGCCACACAAAGGACACAGAAAGGGGGTCCTGTGAAGCGCTCCAAAGTTATCTGGGAGTTGTCTGAGCCCCTCACCTGGTGAGCACAGTACGACGTGGACAGCCGTTACCTGCAGACGTGGTCTGGATAATAAGAACTGTGAGTAAAGGCCCTGGACTGCATCACTGACTCCGTGTCGTTACTGCTGCTGCCCTGCACCATCACCCCCATCCTCCGCATACACTGCCCTGAGGCTATACTCCTCCCGTGGGGAGTTATGCTACGCTCTGCTGCACCCACAACACCAGCCTCAGCGGTCTGCCCTGGAGCGGCGGTTCACTCTGCCCGCAATCCACGGGTGGCGTAGTCGGACATTTAAACATCAAAACCACATAAATAGTTCCGCCACTGGTTTGACCGCCCTGAGCCACGGAACCGGGTCGCCGCCACGGAGACTACAACCACCAGCATCCACCAAAAAGGGTCCAGCTCCGGGTGTCCCAAGGCCCAGGGGGCGCGTCAGAACATTTTCATCACCTTTCACAATCACCAATGGGACAAGGCAGGGATGTTCTCTGTCCCCTCTCTTATACATCCTAGTGATGGAGCACCTGCTCTCATCAATTCGCCATAACCCCAATATTAGGTGGATTGAGGTGGGAGGCACCGAGTACAAGTGCTCTCTATTTGCTGATGATGTCCTAGTATATATCACTCAATCACATATATCCATTGATGCTGTTATGGCTGAAATAGATCACTTTGTTACATGGTCAAATTTTAAAATCAATGCAGCGAAGTCTGAGGCCCTCGATATCTCCCTCCCCAAATCCATATAGGATTCCATCCAGTCCAACTTTCCCTTTGCCTGGCCCTCACAGGGTATCAAATACTTAGGAATTCCTATTCATAGAGACCTCTCCCATCTATGTTATCTTAATTTTGGGCCCTTTATTGAACAACTCCATACAGACCACGGTTGGCAAGTTAGAACTGTAAGATTCACTACGTGAACCACTGGTGTTTTGTGGAAAAGCACATGTACACTGTGTTCCAAATTATTATGCAAAAAGTGTTTAGGAGTGATAAGGGAAGAATTTGTTTGTTTGTCAGTTAAACTCATTGATGGTGATGTGTGTCAGGGCTCTTTATATCACTGTAAGCAATTGCAGACACCTGTGCTAATTAGTTTGGCAGGTGTGTCCAATGAAAGGCAAGACTACTTAAGAAGGCTGTCTCACATTATTAAGCAGCCTACATTTTCTGCCAAAATGGGAAAGAAAAAGGATGTGTCGGCTGCTGAGAAGCAACAAAATGTGGAGTGTTTAGGTCAAGGCATGACTACAATCAACATTGTGCGATGATCAGGATGAAGTGTCTTGGCAATCAAGAAGTATGTAGCTGATTCACAGTACACACGTGTGCGTGCTGATAAGGGCAAATTGAGGACTCTTTCCTACAGGCAATTACGTCAGGTTGAAAGAGCAGCGGCAAAAAAGCCTTGTCATAGCAGCAGACAAGTTTTTGAAGCTGCTGGTGCCTCCAACGTCCCCCGAACAACAAGATGCAGGGTCCTTCAGAGGTTTGCAGCTGTGCATACGCCATCCTGTCGACCTCCTCTATCCACTTCACACAAGCAGAAACGGCTCCAGTGGGCCAAACATTACATGAAGACTGATTTCAAAACTGTTTTGTTCACGGATGAGTGCCGTGCAGCGCTCGATGGTCCAGATGGATGGAGTGGAGGATGGCTGGTTGATGGACACCCCACGCAAACACGGCTACAGCGCCAACAAGGAGGAGGTGGAGTAATGTTTTGGGCTGGAATCATGGGGAGAGAGATTGTCGGCCCCTTTAGGATCCCTGAAGGCGCTAAAGATGAACTCCATAATGTATGTGGATTTTCTCAAACAGCACTTCCTGCCATGGTTCAAGAAGAAGAACCGTGTATTTCACAGCAAGATCATTTTTTTGCATGATAATGCACCATCTCATGCTGCACATAAAACATCTGCATCTCTGGCTGATATGGGCATAAAAGGTGACAAACTTATGGTGTGACCCCCATGCTCCCCTGACCTCTACCCCATTCAGAACCTTTGGAGCATCATTAAAAGGAGTGTCTATGATGGCGGGAGGCAGTTCACATCTAAGCAACAGCTCTGGGAGGGTATTCTGTCCTCATGCAAAACAATTGAAGCAGAAACCATCCAAAACCTGACAAATTCAATGGACGAGAGAGTTCAGAAGCTCCTTTCGAACAAGGGGTCCTATGTGAAAATGTAACATCACCTAGAATAAAGTTTTGAGTTGAAAACTGTTTGATTTCAGTTTCTAACAACCTGCTAATGCTTATAATTTCAAAAATGACCATTTTTTTGGTCTTTATTAAAATGAAAAGGTTGATCGAAAAGTTTGGGGGATCTAAGAGTGTGGCAACCCAGTAGTCATGATTACTTCGAATTCTGACAATATGAGGGTCATGCTGCAGGTAGTGCAGCAAGAAGGCACTTATGTGTCTTGCGCATCTCGGAGCCCCAAAATTATTTTCCGGGCTAGATGCAGCTAAAAATTATTATTAATTTTAAATCTGGTGAAGCTTTAGTATAGATGGCCTAATAGGATCAGTGCTGCACACTGCTACAAAGCCCAAATTATTTTCCAGTCAAGATACAGATAAACATGATTAGTAATTTTAAATCTGGTGGAGCTTATTATAGATGGCCTAATAGAATCAGTGCTGCACACTGCTACAAAGCCCAAATTATTTTCCAGCCAAGATACAGATAAACATGATTAGTAATTTGAAAGCTTAAAACGGTTGGTAGGGTGATTTTAACCAATCATCAAGCTTTTACTCTCCCCAGGATGACACAGGGGTAGAAAAGTCGTTTCGGATCCATGATTTGTTCATCTTTATGAACGTGAGTCTGTCTACATTATCAGTGGAGAGCCGCGTGCGCTTATCTGTCAGCACACCACCAGCAGCGCTGAACACACGTTCAGACAGAACGCTGGCTGCGGGGCATGACAAGATCTCCAAGGCGTAAGTGGCTAGCTCCGGCCATTTATCCAGATTGGAAGCCCAAAAAGAGCAAGGGTCCAGTGACACAGTCATGGCTTCAATGTTTACTTGGAGATACTCCTGTACCATCGTCTCTAGGCGCTGACTATGTGTCAGACTTCTTGTCTCCTGTGGCCTTGCAAAGGATGGGCTAAAAAAGTGGTGAAATGATTCCGCAAAATTGATGTTACCAGCAGATACTGTGGTTCTGTTACGGTTTGAGTGCTGAACACTTGACGGTCCCACGGTTGGCAAGTTGGAACTGTGAGATTCACTACGTGCACCACTGGTATTTTGTGGAAAAGCACATGTAAGATTCTGCAACAGTCTCTGCTGATACTCCTGCATGCGTGCATCCCTTTCTATGGCAGGAATAATTTCTGCAAATTTACTTTTGTACCGGGGATCTAACAGTGTGGCAACCCAATAGTCAGGATTATTTCTAATTCTCACAATTCGAGGGTCATGTTGCAGGTAGTGCAGCAAGAAGGCACTCATGTGTGTTGCGCATCCAGGAGCACCAAGTCCCTGTTGTGTTGGTGGCGAGGTAACAATCATGCTTCCTTCCTCTGTCCTCTCCCCCCAACCTCGCACAACAGAAATGTGATCAAGGTCTCCCTCATCTGATGAGTCTTCCATCAGTTCGTCCTCCACTTCTTCCTGGGCTCCTGCACCTTCCTCACTAGTTTGGCTGCTACCATGCGCCCTGGTAAAACCATCTCCCCCACCCTCACATGCCTGCCGCCTTGGTGCTGCCGACCGTCTGGACCTTGCAAATGTTAGCCCTTCCGCATACAACTCCTCCTCCTCTACTTCCTCCACCTCCTCTTGTGCCACCACCTGACTCCGAATTCTGTTTAACATGTGCTCCAGCATGTAAATCACCGGAATAGTCATGCTGATAATGGCATCGTCAGCACTAAACATCTTCGTCGCCATTTCAAAACTGTGCAGAAGGGTGCATAGGTCCCTGATCTGAGACCACTCCTCCAGCGTGATTTGCCCCACCTCTGGATCTCGTTGGCCCAGGCTATACGTCAGAACGTATTGCACCAGGGCTTGTCGGTGCTGCCACAGTCGCTGCAACATGTGCAGAGCTGAATTCCACCGGGTAGGCACATCGCATTTTAGCCGGTGAAGTGGCAGGCCCAACGACTTCTGTAGAGATGTAAGTCGCTGAGCTGCGGGATGTGAACGGCGGAAGTGAGCACACAGCGACCGTGCCCTCTGCAGAAGGCCATCTAGTCTGGGATAGTGGGCTAAAAATTGCTGGACAACCAGGTTCAACACGTGAGCCATACAAGGCACGTATGTGACATTGCCCCGGCGAAGGGCCGCACCCAGGTTTGCAGCATTGTCGCACACGGCCTTCCCTGGTTTCAGGTCCAGTGGAGACAACCATTCATGAAATTGGTTCTCCAGAGCTGACCACAACTCCTCAGCTGTATGACTCACATTTCCCAGACATTTCAATGTAAAAACCGCCTGATGACGTTGAGCCCTACTGCCAGCATAGTAAGGAGGTGTGCAGGATCCCTTCTGCGCAGTTAGAAAGCTTGTGGCATGACCAGACAGGCTTTGGGTGCAGGTGGAAGACCGCGAGGAGGTTGAGGAGGCAGAAGCAGTGGAGGAACTTTGACATAAAGAGGATTGACGCACAACTCGTGGGGACGGCAAGACTTGGACAGCAGCCCCTTGTCCTGCTGTCACCATAGTTACCCAGTGCCCAGTCAGCGACATGTAACGCCCCTGTCCATGCCTACTTGTCCAAGTGTCTGTGGTGAAATGCACCCTGTCACACACAGAGTTTCTCAAAGAAGCGGTGATGTTGTGTGCGACATGCTGGTGGAGCGCAGGCACACCTTTCTTTGAGAAGTAGTGCCGACTGGGCATCTGGTACTGGGGCACTGCGACGGACATAAGGTCTCGAAAATCCTCTGTGTCCACCAGGCGGAAAGGCAGCATTTCTGTAGCCAAGAGCTTGCAGATGGTGAAATTCAACCTCTTAGCTTTCTCATGGCTAGGAGGAAATGGTCTTTTACTTGTCCACATCTGAGGGACCGATGGCTGGCTATTGTGCTTAGACGGGGTTGATAAGGGTGTCCCCGGCAAACTGCCGGTCTGTGAGGAAGATGCAGGCGGACATGTTAGGTTGCCTTGATCCAAAGGTGGTGCTATCGATGTCGGACAGCGCTCAACACCAGCTGGTGTTACCACCTCCAAAGAAAATGATGACCTGCCAATCACGCTGGCTGTTGAGGGTAAAGAGGTGGCAGGTCTGCGCCCCAAAACAGGTGTGACTGCTGTCCCCCCAGTCACAGAGGATGAAGAGGCCGCGGATGCACAAGATATGGCAGACGGTGATTGGCCCGGCCGGCTAGGCCGCATTGTAGCACACTGAGCTTCCCACTGCAACTTATGCTTCATGTCCATGTGCCGGTTCATGCATGAAGTACTCAAACTATGTATTTTTTGGCCTCTACTTAGCTTTTGCTGACAAATGTTACAGATAACACGAGTTGGGTCATCTTTATCGATCTGAAAAAATGCCCAGGCTATGCAAGGCTTAGCACCCATGCGACCTGAAGAGCCACCACGACTTGTGGTGAGAGGCAGAGTTGTGTTTGAGGATGCAGTTGTTGACGTGCTTCCAGTACTACGTCTCTGTCCAGGAAGGCGCAACCTGACCTCGTCGTCACTAGCATCTTCCTCCACCTCCTCTGCTGACCTCATCTCTTGGCTGACTGTGGGTTGACAGTAAGTAGGATCTCCGACCTCATCATCATCACCCTGTGCGTTATCACACCCGTCGTCCTCAGAGCCAACCTGTTCCTGCCCTGACAAAAAACTAAAGTTGTCGCTCCAATCAGGTATTTGAGTCTTATCATCGTCTTCCTCATTGTCTCCACCAACAGGAGTTACAGTTTGGGAATGAGGGTCTACATTATGGTCAGAACCTTCTGCGTCTGGTCCTGGATCCGACTCATAAAGATTCTGGGCATCAGTGCAGATCATTTCCTCGTCTGGATTCACAGAAGCGCTGGAGTCGACCTCTGATTCCCAGGCTATAGTATGAGTAAACAGCTCTGCAGACTCAACCATCTGTTCTACCTCATACTCAGACGGGCAGCTGGAGATTTGGGAGCTGTGAGGAAGCAAGTGCGATTTGGGTGACACCTTTGAGGACTGGAGTATTTGTGATGTTGAAGTTGATGTGGAGGAGAGCCCACTTAAAGGAGCACTTGATATCCGTTGAAGCACCTGCTGTTTTTGTGCCTCATCTGGAATTTGTAGCGATTGGCGTGGCCGTAAGAAAGGGATCTTATCACATTGTCCGCTAAAAGAAGTAGACATTTTAGTTTGGCTGGAAGATGGTCTTTCTTCTGCACCTACCCCACGGACACAACCTTTTTTCCCCTTCCCAACACGCCTATTCCCCTTTCCACCAGCAGCAGGCCTTTTTCCACTCATTTTGGTGGTTAACTAATTCACAACTCTGGAGTTGTTTGCACAAAAAAACAATGGATGGTAACCGAGCAGAGCTGAGTGGCCAAACTGTGGTATTAGGCCAAAACTATTGGCTGGGCTAGATGCAGAAAAAAATTATTTTTAATTTGCAACCTGATGGAGGTCAGTATAGATGGACTAATAGAACAAGTCCCACACGCTGCTAGAAGCCCAAATATTTTTTCAGAGATAAATGAAGAAAAAAATTATTTTTAATTTGCAACCTGATGGAGGTCAGTATAGATGGACTAATAGACCAAGTCCCACACACTGCTAGAAGCCCAAATATTTTTTCAGAGCTAGATGCAGAAAAAAATTAATTTTTAATTTGCAACCTGATGGAGGTCAGTATAGATGGACTAATAGACCAAGTCCCACACACTGCTAGAAGCCCAAATATTTTTTCAGAGCTAGATGCAGAAAAAAATTATTTTTAATTTGCAACCTGATGGAGGTCAGTATAGATGGACTAATAGACCAAGTCCCACACACCGCTAGAAGCCCAAATATTTTTTCAGAGCTAGATGCAGAAAAAAATTATTTTTAATTTGCAACCTGATGGAGGTCAGTATAGATGGACTAATAGACCAAGTCCCACACACTGCTAGAAGCCCAAATATTTTTTCAGAGCTAGATGCAGAAAAAAATTATTTTTAATTTGCAACCTGATGGAGGTCAGTATAGATGGACTAATAGACCAAGTCCCACACACTGCTAGAAGCCCAAATATTTTTTCAGAGCTACATGCAGAAAAAAATTATTTTTAATTTGCAACCTGATGGAGGTCAGTATAGATGGACTAATAGAACAAGTCCCACACGCTGCTAGAAGCCCAAATATTTTTTCAGAGATAAATGAAGAAAAAAATTATTTTTAATTTGCAACCTGATGGAGGTCAGTATAGATGGACTAATAGACCAAGTCCCACACACTGCTAGAAGCCCAAATATTTTTTCAGAGCTAGATGCAGAAAAAAATTATATTCAGTTTGCAACCTGATGGAGGTCAGTATAGATGGACTAATAGAATGATGCTATGCCCAAAAGATTTTACTTCACTAGGTGCAGTAAAAAAAATTGGTATTCTATACACAGGTGGTATATCTTGCAACACAGATAGGCTACTCCACTGACTAACACACTCTGCAATAGGCCAAAAAGGATTAGCTTTGCTAGATTCAGCCAAATGCTGTGAAAAAAACTTGCACAGCACTGGCACAGACCTGCCTGGCAAAAACTGATAGGAACTGATGTAACCTAGTCCTGAAAAGGACTCCAATTACAATTAGTCTTTACTCCCACAATCTATCTATTTAAGAGCACAGACCTGCCTGATAAAAGTCGTAGGAAATGCTGTAACCTAGTCCTTAAAAGGACTGCAATCACAACTATTCCCTACTCCCAAGCTATCTGTATATTTGTGCGAAAATTGGCTTGAAATTAACAAGGTATAGCGCACACAGCAACAGCGGTGCCGTCTAACACGCAGCTGCAGCAGTGAGAAAATGGTGGCGACGGGGAAAATGGCTTGGTCTTATAGGGCAAGGACATGTGACATACACTGCCAATCACACATGCCCTTGCTTGTGTGAAAAAAAGCACTTCGCTCCGTGTGTGCGCTGCTGATAGGCTGACAGATTGCACCTCCCCACTGCAAATGCGGGAAAGAGAAAAAAAAATGGAGATCTTCATTGTTCCTGCAGAGATCCATCCCCTGCCCCTCCCCCCGCCCCGCTGTACACTCAAACTGCGTATTAACATTAATTTTCATCATTACTGAGAAAAAATCCAGTTATGATTTTGGTGCACGAACAGTTATCGAACATAACCTCGAACAGCCGAATTTTTCTCAAATTGTTCGTGTTCGCCGACCGGCTCGAACACCGCCCAAAACAGCTCGAATTTGAGATTGGCGAACAGTTCGAGTAGAACAACGCTCATCTCTAGTCCTCACACAGGGAGTCTGAATAATGAAGGTTTGTTAGATATGTTAAATACCTGTTTGCCAGTCAGTCTTGTGGGGGATTAGCTGTGGATACTGGAGCCCTGTGGAATAATATCATTCCTAATCCTTGACCTGTGAATGTTTGTTTCAAAAAACAATTGTGAACTATTTAAGGGACAAGGCCTCTGTAGCAGACAGACTTGAAAAAGACACAGCCAAGTTAGACTATTGAGGACAGAAGCGAGAACACATGGCTTCATCAAGAGGAAATAAAGATCTGCTCCATTTAAAATCACTGAACTCTGGAAGACACTATGAAGAAATCCAAGTTGGGTCAATCAGGTCACCTGGCCACATATCTGACTTTCTATTCCTGGCGGGCCAGTGGAAGGGTGAGACTGTGTAATGTTGTACCATCTTGGGTATTTGCTGGGACTGTTCTGTGTGTTTATTGTCCGCTTTGTGGTTCAATAAAGTAATGCCACGCTGTTTTACCCTCACCCTGTGTTGTCTGAGTGGTATTATGCCCACGGAAGACCCCGTGTCTTCATAGCGAGGTTGGGCTTAATGCGTTAGTTCTGGAGCTCGAGAGGATAATACGCTTAATGCGCGAGATTGCGATTAATGTGCTTAATGCGTGAGGTTGCGCTTAATGCGCGAGTTCTGCACCTAATGCGCTTAATGTGCTAGTTTTGAGCTTAATACGCAAGTTCTGCACCTAATGCGCTTAATGTGCTAGTTTTGCACTTAATGCGCTTAATGTGCTAGTTCTGCGCTTAATGCGTGAGTTCTGCGCTTAATGTGTGAGTTATGGGGCTCAAGAGGTTAACCGTGAGGTTTGGCTTAATGCGGGAGATCTGACGCTTGAGGGGTTAATGCACTTAATGCGGGAGTTTGCGCTTAATGCACGAGTTCTGGCACTCGAGGGGTTAACCGCGAGGTTGGGTTTAATGCATTAGTTCTGACGCTCGAGGGGTTAACGACGAGGTTGTGCTTAATTCCCAAATTCTGGAGCTTGAGCGTTTAACCGCGAGGTTGCGTTTAATGCACAAATTCCTTGCTTAATGTGCGTGGTTGCACTTATTGTGTGAGTCCTTCACTTAATGTGCTTAATGTGCCAGTTCTGGCGCTCGAGGGGTTAACCGCGAGGCTGGGCTTAATGCTAAAGTTCTGGTGCTCGACGGGTTAATGTGCAAAGTTTGTCTTAATGCATGAGTTCTAACGCGCGAGGGGTTAATGCGCTGCATGTGCGAGGTTGTGATTAATGCACTTAATTCACGAGTTCTGGTGCTTAATGCGCTTAATGCTCGAGCTATGTGCTTAATGAGCTTAATGCGCGAGTTCTGGCGCTTGAGGGATAACCGTGAGACTGGGCTTAATGCGTGAGTTCTGGCGCTTGAGGGTTAGGGTACGTTAGGGTTTTAGGGTTAGAGTTAGGGCTAGGGTTAGGTGTTAGAGGGTTAAGGGTTAGAGGGTTAAGGTGTTAGGGTTAGAAGCGGGTTAGGGTGGTTAGGGTACGGGTACGTTAGGGTTAGGGTACCTACAGCGGTGCTCAGTAAGGATCACCCCAGAGGCTGACTCACCCACAAGGGTGTCATTTCCACGGGTGCATGTCACCTGCAGCGGCGGTGTTCAGTAAGGATCACCCCAGCCTCTGTAAGCCCTTCGTAAGGATTTTAGAGAAAAAAAAACTATGCTTGAAAGTGACACCTGTTCTGTGTTTTTGGAGAAACTCCTGATCTAGGCATAGATATGCTGCTGTGTGAATTAAGCCTAATGTATATCTCTGTTGCCCCCAAATTGTCATGTCACTCTGCTCTTTTTACTCCACAGGCACCAATAGACCTCTCTAACGTGCCCGGTATGTCACCTTGTGACCAAATATCTGTCCACGAACTTGAGGAGGGTGTGCATGAGGTTTGAGGGCAGCCCTACGATCAAGGTGTCTCCTTCAGCAGATAGCTGGTAAAGGCACCACCATTCAGTACAGCGATCTACAGAACATACAATCCGTGGAGCAGATCATCACCTTTATGGAAGGACATGGATATTTTGTCAGGGACAAGCCTGGGTGTGATCAGCAAAACAGGACATCTACCTCTGAAACTCAAGGACAGGTAACGTCTGCCCAGTTGGGGCACTGCCCGATCTCCACTTCCCCGGTTGAGCTGGATTCACAGGTGAATGCAGTGCACAGTGCAGACGAGGAGGCCACTGATGGCAGCACGTTATGGATTAAGAAAACCTGATGGAAGTCATCAGCCTGTGCGGCTACAAGGGCTGCAGGCTTGTACAAGCGTCATTCACTGAATCATCCCTTGCTGAAGAAATTCTCCTCATATCTGAAGGATGTCATGGAGGTGCCCGAGTTTCAGAGGGTGGCTTTGAGCGCTGCAAGGTTTCTTTACTACTTGAACTCTAGATGTGCCAGTCTCGAGTACCTAACAAGACCGAGCAAGGTCAGAGGTCAGAGCGTTTTTCAGAAAGCTGGCCAGCCTACCTCTGTGTAAACGGACCAGCCTCAACGTATTGAAACATGTTCGGAGATTCACCCTATTCCAGATGAGAGGCACACAATTGAGTATAGAGAGACCTCGACTGTATAAGGCCTGTGAGGCCTTCATAAATTATACGACGGATCTGCAAAAAAATCAGTCAGCTGTGAGATATTCGGCAAGAGGTACATGGTGCAAGAGGTAGACCAATTTTGACCAGCCTTGGATGCTGGGTCATGTAAAATGCATGGCTAATAGTGTTGAGAAAGCACTAAAATGCTCGGGTGCTCGAAGCTCGGGCCGAGCTCACCGTGATACTCGGGTGCTCGACCCGAGCAACGAGCCCAATGTTAGTCTATGGGAGACCCGAGCATTTTTGCGGCGGCACCTCCAGCAGTCTGTAGAAAGCCTTAAAAGTGCCCAAAATAATAGTGACAGTGCTCAAATGACATGGGGACAGCATGGGGATCGCCCCAGGAAGCATTTCTGACTCCCAGGTCACTGCTGTCAACAACGTGGTCAGAGGTGTTAAGCCACTTTTACGGGCTCACAATAAAACGATCAAAAACGAAACTGAAACTGCTTTCCTGTGAAATATGTTAAGGAACATCCTTTCCAGGGTAAAGACTTGTGTATAAGGTAAAAGAAATAACCAAAAACAAGTGTCATGCCTGCGTTGGCTGCCTGGTATCCACACTCGGTCACCAGCTGCCCCGCGGCCGGGTGCCCACACACAGTCCACAGTCGCCTGGGGGCGGCCAGGTGTCCATAAACGGTCCCCAGACGCCCCTATTTGTCCCGGTGCAGCTTATACACAAGCGCGCATACCAAAACATTACCTGTGCCCTCCCCAGTGCATTTAGTGGGAAGGACAGCCTAACCACAAACACGTGGACAAGTGAATGTTGCCAGGGATGGTCCATCTCACTGACGCCTTCACACTGGGTTAATATTGTGGAAGCCGGGACACAGTTGGACACTGGGATGCAGACATAGAGGATTACGGGTCCTGGGTCAATCAGGCTTCACACAAAGTTCAGAAGGTAGACAGCAGCAGTGGTCGGCCTCCTGCACAACAAGTAAATTATTCATGATCATGAGGCCATCCATCTCCTTAGCTTTCTGTTCCTTGGAATGCAAGCGCATGTATGTAGTAGTGGCTAGGCCTGAGCTGGTCAGCGTTTTGGCGCATATCCTACCTCCTCCGAGGATTGCTGGATGTTTTTCTGCTACTATCCCAGTTCTATGACTCCCGTTAAAACAAAGCTTCAGGTGATGAATGATGGATGAGGTGGTGGCAAAGGAGAAAGAGCAGGAGGAACAGGGACCATTCACATCAATATCAGGCCAGTCAACCACACATGTCTTGTAGGATATGTTTCTGTACCAAAAAGAGCGGTTCAGCTACACAGTTATAGGGCATACAGTGAGTGCAATGCCTACCAAAACTTTTGAAGCACTCCAATGCCCCTTGGAAGTGACATGGAGGTTAGAGGGCCTTAACTAAACCATTTTTTCCATTTATAGCAACTGGGTCTCCTGTACACTGTTGGCCTAAGCAGTGAATGGAAGGCTTTCCAAAAATTATGAGGAACTGCAATGCCCCTTGAAACAGACGTGGATTACAGCATACTAAAAACCTTCTAGCCATTATTGGGGAGTGGGTCTCCCTTAGTGCTCGACTATGCATTGAAAAAAAAAAAGATGAATAAAATTAGGAGGAAATGCAATGCCCGTTGGAAGAGTCGTGGAGGTTAGAGGTAATTAAAAACAACATTTCAATGCCCCTTAGAAGATCTGTGGAGTTCAGAGTCGTTTAACAAGACCGTTTTAATGCCCCTTGGAAGAGTGGTGGAGGTCGCAGTGGAATAAAAAGACAATATCAATGCCCCGTGGAAGAGACTTGGAGGTCACAGTAGCTTAACAAGATGGTTTTAATGCCCCTTGGAAGAGTGGTGGAGGTCGCAGTGGAATAAAAAGACAATATCAATGCCCCTTGGAAGAGTCGTGGAGGTCGCAGTGGAATAAAAAGACAATATCAATGCCCCGTGGAAGAGACGTGGAGGTCACAGTAGCTTAACAAGACAGTTTTAATGCCCCTTGGAAGAGTGGTGGAGGTCGCAATGGAATAAAAAGACCATATCAATGCCCCTTGGAAGAGTGGTGGAGGTCACAGTGGAATACACCAAGGTTACTTACCGGTAGCCGGTTTTTCCTGAGCCCATGACAGCACACCTTGAGAGAGAGGATCCACCCCACCAAGGACAGGAAACCGTCTGAAATAAAAGGGCGGTACCTCTCCCTCGCTTCAGTTGTTTACAGAGCATTGAGAGGACCTCCCTAAACAGGTTAGGCACATAACCAACACCACAATATACATATACACACCACCCCAAACAGTGCACACCAGGGTGTGAGAAACATAGAAAAAATAAGGGGGGGAAACTACGGGTGCTATCATGGGCTCAGGAAAAAACGGCTACCGGTAAGTAACCTTGGTGTTTTCCCCTCCCCCATGACAGCACACCTTGAGAGAATTTTGGAGAATTTATGAGCACCCTAGGGAGGGACCACCGCCTGAAGTACCCTTCTCCCAAAGGTGAGATCAGAAAAGGATAGATCCAACCGATAGTGCTTAAAGAAGGTGGATGGTGTAGACCAAGTAGCAGCCCTACATATCTGCTCGATCGAGACGTCTGCTCTCTCTGCCCAGGAGGTTGCAACGGCTCTGGTGGAATGAGCCCTCACATTGTCCGGGGCTGGAACCCCTGTGGACGTATAGGCTAAGCAAATGGCCTCCCTGAGCCACCTAGAGATGGTACCCTTGGACACCCCGTGACCTTTCCTACACCCTTGAAAGGCCAGGAACAGAGAACCGTCTTTCCTCCACAGACTAGTCATATGAATGTACTGTAGCAGGGACCTCCTAACATCTAGGTTATGGAACCTGACTTCCCCTGAGTTCTTGGGATTGCTGCAGAACGAGGGTAGCACAATCTCCTGACTACGGTGAAATCTAGATACCACCTTGGGAAGGTATGCTGGATCTGGCCGCAAGGTGACCCTATCCTCAAAGATTTGTGTGTAAGGAGGATTAACCGAAAGGGCCTGCAGATCACCCACCCTACGGGCTGACGTTAAGGCCACTAGGAGGATGGTCTTAAGGGTGAGAATTTTTGGAGAAACCTTGTGTAGAGGTTCAAATGGTTCACTAGTAAGAGCGTTCAAGACTAAGTTCAGGTCCCAAGGAGGAACACCCAAGGATCTAACCGGTCCTGCTCTGGCACAGGACTTGATAAACCTCGAGATCCACCTATTCCCAGCCAGATTACAATTGTAGAGTGCTCCCAAAGCTGAAACTTGAACCTTAAGGGTCCCTGTAGCTAGACCCAGGTCCCGCCCCTTTTGCAGAAATTCCAGGATCCCTCTGATCGGAGGTTTGCTCGATAGCAGGATATCTATAAACTCTAGGAATTTACCCCAAACCCTGCTATAAATCTTAGTTGTAATTGGTTTTCTGCTCCCCAATAAAGTAGAAACTAAGCCTGGTGAAAACCCCTTGCTACTCAATAGCGACCTCTCAAATTCCATGCCGAAAGATGGAACCCCCTGGCCTGGGCATGGAATACTGGTCCCTGCATGAGAAGGTCCGGCCTCTCTGGTAGAATCCAGGGATCTGACACCGACATTAGCCGAAGCAGAGAGAACCAAGGCCTCTTGGGCCAAAAAGGGGCTATCAAAATCACCCTGGCGCCTTCCTCCCGGATCTTCCTCACCACTACTGGAATCATCACTAATGGCGGAAAGGCATAGGCCTTCCTGAACCCCCAAGGAATCTGGAGGGCATCTACGGCATGGGGATTTTCTGCCGGATTTAGGGAGCAAAATCTCTGCACCTTTCTGTTTGCCCTTGTGGCGAACAGGTCTATGTCTGGCTGCCCCCATAACTGGACAATCTGATGGAAGACCTCCGGGTTCAACCCCCACTCCCCCTGTCTTAGGGTATGGCGGCTTAGAAAATCTGCTTTCACGTTTTCTATCCCCTTTATGTGAAGGGCGCTGAGGGATAGGAGGTTTCGCTCTGCTAGACCAAGGATCCTGTCTGCCACCACCATCAGAGGGCGTGACGTTGTCCCTCCTTGGTGATTCACATAGGCTACTGCTGTCCGGTTGTCAGACCTGACCTGGACATGGTGATTTTGGATGTGAGGGAGGAAGCCCCTGAGGGATCTTTCTACGGCCCAAAGCTCCTTTAAGTTTGAGGATGCTCCCCCCTCGTGGTAAGCCCAGTGACCCTGTATTGCGAGTTCTGCCAGATGACCCCCCCATCCGGAACTGCTTGCGTCGGTCGTAATTACCCGATCTACTGGTCTGGACCATTGAACGCCTGCGGTTAGATTTCCCCTGACTGTCCACCACGAAAGGGAATCTACTACTTGTGGGGAGAGAGAGAGCCTGCCTTCTAAATGCCCGTTGCAGGACGTCTGTGCTGACAGGACCTCCCACTGAAGCCGCCTCATATGCCCCTGGGCCCACATTACTGCTGGGAGACAGGCCGTCATAGAACCCAGGAGGGACATTGCCTCTCTCAGAGACATCTCTGGAGCTTGAATGGCCTTCGAGACTAATGCAATCAACCTGCAGATTTTGTCCTCTGGGAGGAAGCAGGTTTGGCGACGAGAGTCTAGGATTAGACCCAGAAAGGTCTGAGTCCTGGAGGGGGTTAGTCTTGATTTTTGGAAATTTACTAACCACCCCAGCTGATGCAACACTTCCGTGACCACTAGGAGCTGACTGGAGCAGTGGGCTTCTGTTTTCCCTATTATCAAGAAGTCGTCTAAATATGGCACGATCACTACATTCTTGAGCCGTAGGAAGGCTGTCACTTCTGCTATTAGTTTCGTAAATATTCTCGGGGCAATGGAGAGGCCAAAGGGTAGGGCAGCAAACTGAAAACGCCTCAGCTTCCCCTGAATAAACAGGGCTACTCTCAGATACTTCTGATACTCCGGATGGATTGGGACGTGATAATATGCGTCCTTCAAGTCTATTACAGCCATAAAGCAGTTGCGATGTAAGAGCTTCACTGCCGAGCTTACTGACTCCATCTTGAAAGTCTGGTTTTCTACTACTTGGTTCAGACTCCTGAGGTTGATGATGGTCCTTAAGGACCCGTTTGGTTTTTTAATCATGAATAGTGGGGAATAGAACCCCCTCCCTCTCTGTGTTGCTGGTACTTCGAGAAGGACCTGCTTTCCTACTAACTCTAACACTTCTGTTTCCAGGGCTAATTGTTCTTCCTGGACCTTTCGTAGGGGGGTAACCACAAAGGTCCGCCAGGGGGTCTGGCTGAACCGGATCTTCAGGCCCCCACTGATAATTTTCAGAATCCAGGGGTTTGCTGTTATCGCATCCCAAGCTGGAAGAAAGTGGGAAAGCCTTCCACCCACTTCCAGCCTGGCGTCATTGGGAGGATCTCTTCGAACTCGAGGATGGTCCTCCAAACATGTAGCCCGATTCTTTTTTGGACTTGGCTTCCCATTTCTTTTTGTCTCCCGGAGGACGACCCCGGTTAAATTTTCTCCTCCGAAAACTAAATCTTCTTGGTTCCCCCGAAAATCCCGGGAACCCTTTGGTTTTATCGCCTGCTTTTTCCAACAGGTCTTCTAACTTTTGGCCAAACAGGAGTCTACCATCACATGGGAGGGAGCACAGTTTCTGTTTCGAAGGTAGGTCGCCTGGGCAACCTTTGAGCCACAAGGCCCGCCTGGCTGCATTGGATAGTCCCGCTGCCCTAGCTGACAGTCTGACCGAGTCAGCTGAAGAGTCGGCCAGGAAGGCCGATGCTGTTTGTATTAGAGGTAGCTCTGCAAGTATTGCCTGTCTGGAGACCTTTTTATCTTTAAGCTGGTCTTCCAGCTGTTGGAGCCACACCATCAAGGACCTCGCCACACAGGTGCTAGCCACCGCTGGTTTTAGGCCACCTGCCGCCGCCTCCCACGTGTGGCGCCCCTAACCAGTTTGTCTGTATTCTCAATGGGGAAGCAGGGTCTACCGCCCCCCGATGAGGAAGAGGACGATGAATCCCACTGCTCCTCGGACTGGGAGGAATCAGAGACGGGGGAAACCTCTCTAAGGGGCCTTTTCTTCCCTCTAAGGAACCCTTTCAGGGATCCCTGAACTTCTGCATGTACTATGGACTTTAAATCTGCAGCAAAATCCCGGGAATTCTCAGCTATGGTTTTGGTCACACAGCCCTGGCAAAGTGGTTTCTGCCACTCTACTGAGAGAGAAGCTTGGCAAAGGGCACACATTCTATGCTTTTGCTTGGCACTACTCTTCTTAGGCTCCTAAAAAAAGGAAGCACATAAGAGACTTCCCGTTATTAACCAGTGACATTCACGAAGCTCACTCACCCTCGGAGGTCACAAACGGGTACCGGATTCGGAGGCTGTCGCGGAACCGATGATTCCATTCTGGATGGTCCCGAGGCACTCGAAGCCTTACTCCTGCGGCTGCCACTACGATTACTCGAGCGGCTGTCTGTATACGATGCATCCCTCTGCTTTTTCTGTTGCTGAGGTGGGGGGGCAAGCTGCTGCTGCTCCTGGCTATCTGGATCAGCCATGTCTCAGAAGCGCACCACGCTTCCAGGATAGCTCCCCCCCCTTAAATATAGGGCCATCCAGCCTCCTCCGGTCTGTGGGCCCTCCCCCTTCCTCAGGCCGGAGCTCCGTTGAAAAAAAAAAAAAAAAAAAATAAAAAACCGGCCTGGGACGCTCCGATGGGCGCCGCCATCTTGGATCGGTGCCGCCTCCTGACGTCACCCAGCGCGCCGCTCCCAGCGTGCCCTGCGCCGTGACGTCAGGCGCGTCACACCCGAAAGCGTTCCACACTGCAGGGGGAGGACGGCGCCGCGGTCTCCGGGAGGACAAAGCCTGCCTCACCGCGTGTGCCCCGCTCGACGCAGAGACCCCAGGGGAAGCTGCGGACGGCGCTTCTGGGATACTGAACCCGGTGCACAGGCCAGTGCCCGCTCTTCCACACCGGGACAGCCCCAGGTAAGTCTTCTTTCTTCCAGACAGGTTCCCCATCAAGGACAGGAAACCAACTGAAGCGAGGAAGAGGTACCGCCCTTTTATTTCAGACGGTTTCCTGTCCTTGGTGGGGCGGATCCTCTCTCTCAAGGTGTGCTGTCATGGGGGAGGGGAAAAAAAGACAATATCAATGCCCCTTGGAAGAGTGGTGGAGGTCGCAGTGGAATAAAAAGACAATATCAATGCCCCGTGGAAGAGACGTGGAGGTCACAGTAGCTTAACAAGACGGTTTTAATGCCCCTTGGAAGAGTGGTGGAGGTCGCAGTGGAATAAAAAGACAATATCAATGCCCCTTGGAAGAGTGGTGGAGGTCGCAGCGGAATAAAAAGACAATATCAATGCGATGTGGAGGTCACAGTAGCTTAACAAGACGATTTTAATGCCCCTTACAAGAGCCATGCAGTACAGCATATTAAAACCATTATTCCCATTCTGGGAGAGTGGGTCTCCCATAGTCTTTGCCTATACCTTCCAAGCAAAAGCTTCCAAAAATTAGGACGGAGGAACTTGCAATGCTGGCAACACGGACCACGGGCACCCTGGTGGTATAGTGGTGGTGGAGGCGGAGGATAAGGAGAAGAGCAAAAAACAGCCGAAATGAGGAAGAGTATACCCATGTGTGGGTGTGAAGCGGTGCATGGGAATACACCTCCCGAAACAACACAGTGGAATCACGGAGGACACTGGTACGGTCGGCAAGGTACTCCCTCACCATCTTTTGAAACTTTCCACTCCTTGTGAGAGTACCCCGCGCCTCAGGGCCTGTAAGCTGGGCGGGTCTCAGAAAACTGTCCCAGAACGTTGATAGTGTTCCCCTGTCTCTGCTGGATTGGAGTTGCGTCTCTCTTGCCTCTACACCTTGGTTGGTCAACGAACTGTGACCTCTGCCGCTAGCGTGTTCAGATGGGAATTTTTTTTAACAGTTCTGCAGCAAGGGCCTTCTGGTACTGCCCCATTTTTGTAGACCTCTCCACCTCAGGAATAAGAGAGTGAAAGTTCTCCTTGTAGCGGGGGTCTAAAAATGTCACCAACCAGTAATGACTGTCACCCAACATTTTGACAACAAGAGGGTCACGGTTAAGGCAGTGTAACTGACTCGCCCCCTGGGCCGTGGGGCACGCGGAACCGGGCAATAGGGAGACGTTGGGGGTAGTAGTGGTGGCGGCCCGGTCCCGCGGCTCAGGGTGGTCAGGCCAATGGTAGTCTGCTACGTACTTTAGATAATTGTCCGACTACGCCACCCGTGGATTGCGGTTATTAGGAACCGCCGCTGCAAGGCAGTCCGCTGGGGCTGATGATGGGTGCAGCTGAGGTGATGTGACTCCCCACGGGAAGAGTGCAGCCCCAGGGCAGTGTAGTGGATGCTGGGAGGGATGGTAGTGAGAGTCCCAGTACCGGTAGTGCCGGAGGAGCGAAAAAGCACACAGACAACGTACTGCAGTCCAGCGTCTTTACTCACGGTTAATATCCAAGTCACTTCAGCTGGCAATGAGTGCCCGAGCCGTGCTGCGTCCACCAGGTGTGGAGCTCGGTCAACTCCCAGGCAGTTCAGGAGCATGGCACAGGACCCCCTTTTATCCTTTCTCTGGCCTGCCTCACCAGTGACCCACTTTTGTCCAGCTGCCGCGGACCTGTGCGGTTAAACGTGGGCCCCATCCTCCGCTGTCCTATATGGTGCCTTCCTAGCAGGTTTGATGAGGTGTCGCACCAATATATGATCACGACGACCGGTCTTTGGCTGAGGGTTGTTTCTCCTCCACCAACTTGGGATCCGGTACCCTTAATCTGCCTGACCCTGCACCCTGGATTCTCGTGGGTTCTTAGGGTCCCTTCCACCTTCTTGTTCCTGAGCCCTTCTGTTTCTCTGTCTCTTCTTCTCTTTCTTTCCTGTTCTGTTCCTTTCTGTTCCTTTCTCTTGGAGCTGAGATGAGCTAGAATCTCAGCTCCCCTTCACCTCCTCCTCGGCCTCTTCTCTAGGCCCACTTCTCCTTCTCCTCTCAGGCCCCGGCCTCTTCCCCAGGCCTGCCTCTGGAGCAGCACTCAGCCTGAGCTGCTGCTCCCTGTCAGCTCTCCTCTCCTCACAGACTGAACACTGTTCTAAGATGGTGCCCACCTTTTATACCTCCCTCTAGCCATGAGTCCAGGTGACCAGCAACCAATGGGCTCCTTCCTACGCTCAGGAACCGCCCCCTATCTGCCCCTACAGCACTGGGTGTTCCACCCCTCCCTCCCCACTCCAGCAAGGACATGGTCGGTCGTGCCTGCACTTCTGTCTAGTGGGAGCACCGTTGAGCTGTCCCTGGGAAATGGGGTGTGTGTGCTGCATGCAGCCAACTGAGCCCTGGTCCATTCTCCATCCTTACCCGGGAGTGGAATATCACACCTCTGGTCTGAGGTGCAATACCCCTGTAGCGGCCGAGCCCTCGGGGCGCTACATTCCCACCTGGTAAAGCACAGCACGTCCTCGGGCTGGAAAAGAGCAAAAACAGGTAATTACAGGACATGCAAACTTTTTTAAAACTTTTCACATTTAGAAACAGACAATACGGTTCAGTTCCCTTTATGGGACATACTTTTCTTTTCACTAGACATTATAGAAAACTTTTTCAATACTTCCGGAACTCTTTTGTATAAAACATTAGAGAAAACTTTCACATTACTATTTAGCAGCATATAAAATCTAAAACATTTTTAATTAAAGCACATTCTTGTATTCTTGGTTCACGGTCGCGGTGCAACTTGCGACCAGGTGTTCATTCTTCTTAAAGGTGCAACACTCTAGCGAACTTGTTTTGAGGTAGACGTTGCAGTTCTTTTATAAAACCAGTAGGGGGCGCTTTAAGCAGCGCAACTATATACAAGGGATTGGCCGTTCCCAGTCCTCGGCCGGTGGGGATAGGGGAATGGCTGCTCACAGTCCTCAGCCTGTTAGGGGAAGAGGGATGGCTGCTCACAGTCCTCAGCCTGGCTACTTAGGGGATAGGGGATAACGTTCACACAGTCCTATATCAGTCCCAACGGGGACCACACTTCAATCTAGTAACAGTCCCACACAGTTCCTTTGCACCCTTACGGGTAACTACTTACAATGCCACTTGACCGTTCACTGGTAACGGTGTCTTCGTGACGCTCCTTCTTCCTCCTCGTACGGATCTTCAGGCCCGTCCGGGCCCTCCTGGTACTTGGCGTCCGAGTAGTGTTGTTCCTCCTCCTCTACTACTCGGCGGACGTGGAGGGCGTACCATCCCTTCATGCCTTGGTGTCGGGTGTAAGACACCACATCCTCTGGAAACAGATCTTGCCCTCGATCACCCTCCGGCAGGTGGCTCTCCACATCTCTCCTCGTCACGAACACATCGCTGATGGTCTCAGGGTCTCGGATGAAACCGCAGCCATGTTCCATGTGAAATTTCACGACAGTCCCGGTGACTCGGGGACCGCGGGCAGCTCGGGGATCTCGTCGGGCCTTCATCTTCTGCTCCGCACTTTGGGCCTGCAGCTTCTCCTGTTTCATGTGTAGCGCCCCGAGGGCTCGGCCGCTACAGGGGTATTGCACCTCAGACCAGAGGTGTGATATTCCACTCCCGGGTAAGGATGGAGTATGGACCAGGGCTCAGTTAGCTGCATGCAGCACACACACCCCATTTCTCAGGGACAGCTCAACGGTGCTCCCACTAGACATAAGTGCAGGCACGACCGACCATGTCCCTGCTGGAGTGGGGAGGGAGGGGTGGAACACCCAGTGCTGTAGGGGCAGATAGGGGGCGGTTTCTGAGCGTAGATAGGAGCCCATTGGTTGCTGGTCACCTGGGCTCATGGCTAGAAGGAGGTATAAAAGGTGGGCACCATCTTAGATCTGGGTTCAGTCTGTGAGGAGAGGAGAGCTGACAGGGAGCAGCAGCTCAGGCTGAGTGCTGCTCCAGAGGCAGGCCTGGGGAAGAGGCCGGGGCCTGAGAGGAGAAGGAGAAGTGGGCCTGGAGAAGAGGCCGAGGAGGAGGTGAAGGGGAGCTGAGATTCTAGCTCATCTCAGCTCCAAGAGAAAGGAACAGAAGCAGAAAGGAACTGCAAAGAAGGAGAGACAGAGAAACAGAAGGGCTCAGGAACAAGAAGGTGGAAGGGACCCTAAGAACCCACGAGAATCCAGGGTGAAGGGTCAGGCAGATTAAGGGTACCAGATCCCAAGTTGGTGGAGGAGAAACAACCCTCAGCCAAAGACCGGTCGTCGTGATCATATATTGGTGTGACACCTCATCAAACCTGCTAGGAAGGCACCATATAGGACAGCGGAGGACGGGGCCCACGTTTAACCGCACAGGTCCGCGGCAGCTGGACAAAAGTGGGTCACTGGTGAGGCAGGCCAGAGAAAGGATAAAAGGGGGTCCTGTGCCATGCTCCTGAACTGCCTGGGAGTTGACCGAGCCCCACACCTGGTGGACGCAGCACGGCTCGGGCAGTCATTGCCAGCTGAAGTGACTTGGATATTAACCGTGAGTAAAGACGCTGGACTGCAGTACGTTGTCTGTGTGCTTTTTCGTTCCTCCGGCACTACCGGTACTGGGACTCTCACTACCATCACTCCCACCATCCACTACACTGCCCTGGGGCTGCACTCTTCCCGTGGGGAGTCACATCACCTCAGCTGCACCCATCATCAGCCCCAGCGGTCTGCAAGCAGCGGCGGTTCCTAATAACTGCAAATCCACGGGTGGCGTAGTCGGACATTATCTAAGCACGTAGCAGACTACCATTGGCCTGACCACCCTGAGCCGCGGGACCGGGCCGCCACTACTACTACCCCCATCGTTCCCCTATCGCCCGGATCCGCGTGCCCCACGGCTCAGGGGGCGAGTCAGCTTTGGCGTAGTCGGCAGGATCGTGACCAACCCGCCACAAACGGGTATTGCGTGCCTGAAGAGAATTACACATGTACCTTAAAAAGAAGTTTCCCGCCGTCCGGAGTCGTTTCCCGCCATCCGGAGCCGATTCCCGCCATCAGACGCCATCTTGGACCGTTTCCCGCCATCTTCATCCGTCTTTCCCGCCCTGGCAGAGCGGACGCCATTATGGGCGCACCAAAAGACAGCAGGAAGCCACCTCCCATCGTGGGCCAGGTCCCAGAATGGCACCAAAGAAGGAGCCCGCCCCCACCAGTTATGAATGCAGCAGTGGAGATGTCCATCAACGTGGGGGGGCTGCCCCTGAGAGTGATTGTCAGCAGAATGCCCCGGGACCACCCCCTCTGGGGGCGGAAAGAGAAGAAAACTGTGGGGCAGGGCGCGGTCTGGATCAGTCTGGCCAGGCCGCACCCGGAGATGGAGGGGGAAATCAGTGCCGGTACCCTGGTAAAGGGCCTGCTGCAAGCAACACCACCATGCAGCCTCACCGAGCTGTTAGCCCATCTCCCCAAGGAGGATCCCGAATACACACGGGCGGCGCTGGAAGAACTGGACTGGAGGATGGTCCGGGCGCAGCAAGAAGTGATCGCCGGATGGAAGGAGGAAGTGGCCCGGCGGGCTGTGATCCTGCAGCCGAAGGCGCCAGCAACAAGCAGCGCACCAGCCAGTGAGGGCCGAGCGGAGGCCGAGGACGGCGCCACGGAGAAGGCCGCGACAGCAGAGGCAGGTAACGGAGACACCCCTGCACCGAATCCTAGGGCCGCCGACCTGCCCCTGCACCCCGTCGCGGAGCCCCACGCACCGGGACCCGCTGTTGACACCGTGCCCTCACCGCCATCAACCAGCCCCCAGGCCGTCGACGCTGCCAGCAAGCCCCGCCCCACGCCGTGCCCTTTGACCCCGGGCGTGCTCAGCCGACCGCCACCGCAAGGCCCTGCACTCCCGGACGTCGCTGCCCTGACGGAACCTCCTGCACCAGCTGTGCCACCTGTGGGGGCGACAAGGAAACGACCAGCACGGGCCTGGTCGCAAGGTCACGTGCTCCCGGGCGCCGCCAACCCACTTGCGCCCCCTGCTGCTGCAGTACCACCACTGGGCGCGGATCTCTTTGCCCAGCACACCACTCCGGAGGGGCTGCCTTTCATCTGGCCCCCCGAGTTTGTCAACCCCCGCTTCCGGAAGAGCCCGTCCGCGGAGATCGGCGTACCCTCTGAACCCCTCATCCCTGCTCCAGCTCCTCAAGAAATTCCCCAGCTGCCATTAGAAGACACTCAATTTGAATGGGACCCCACGGGGGAGGACCTGATGGGGTTCACGAAGGAAACGCGAGCGAGCGCAGCCGAGCGGCGAGAGGCATGCCGCCAACAGCTGGAGATGTTTGAAAAGGAGCAGCGCGAGCGGCGGGTGAAGCAAGAAAAGCTGCAGGTCCAGAGCGCGGAGCAGAAAATGAAGGCGCGGCGAGATCCCCGAACTGCCCGCAGACCCCGAGTCACCGGGACTGTGGTGAAGTTCCAGATGGAGCGCGGCTGGGGTTTCATCCGAGACCCCGAGACCATCAGCGACGTGTTTGTGACAAGGAGAGATGTGGAGAGTCACCTACCGGAAGGCCATCGTGGGCGGGATCTATTCCCAGGCGACGTGGTGTCTTACACCCGACACCAAGGCGTGAAGGGGTGGTATGCCCTACACGTCCGCCGAGTAGTAGAGGAGGAGGAACAGCACTACTCGGACGCTGAGTACCAGGAGGGCCCGGACGGGCCTGAAGATCCGTATGAGGAGGAAGAAGGAGCGTCACGAAGACACCGTTACCAGTGAACGGTAAAGTGGCATTGTAAATAGTTACCCGTAAGGGTGCAAAGGAACTGTGTGGGACTGTTACAGAGTGGAGTGTGGTCCCCGTTGGGACTGATATAGGACTGTATAAAAATTATCCCCTAAGTAACCTGGCTGAGGACTGAGAACAGCCACCCCTCTTCCCCTAACAGGCTGAGGACTGTGAGCAGCCATTCCCCTGTCCCCACCGGCCGAGGACTGGGAACGGCCAATCCCATGTATATAGTTGCGCTTCTTAAAGCGCCCCCTACTGGTTTTATAAAAAGAACCGCAACGTCTACCTCAAAGTTAAAATGGACTGTTGCACCTTTAAAAAGAAAGAACACCTGGTCGCAAGTTGCACCGCGGCCATGAATCAAGAACCCAAGAATGTGCTTTAATTAAAAATGTTTTAGATTTTATATGCTGCTAAATAGTAATGAAAAAGTTTTCTATAATGTCTAGTGAAAAGAAAAGTGTGTCCCATAAAGGGAGTTGAACCGTATTGTCTGTTTCTAATGTAAAAAGTTATTGAAAAAGTTTTGCATGTCCTGTAAATAGGGTGGTCAGGCCAATGGTAGTCTGCTACGTACTTTAGATAATTGTCTGACTACGCCACCCGTGGATTGCGGTTATTAGGAACCGCCGCTGCAAGGCAGTCCGCTGGGGCTGATGATGGGTGCAGCTGAGGTGATGTGACTCCCCACGGGAAGAGTGCAGCCCCAGGGCAGTGTAGTGGATGGTGGGAGTGATGGTAGTGAGAGTCCCAGTACCGGTAGTGCCGGAGGAGCGAAAAAGCACACAGACAACGTACTGCAGTCCAGCGTCTTTACTCACGGTTAATATCCAAGTCACTTCAGCTGGCAATGACTGCCCGAGCCGTGCTGCGTCCACCAGGTGTGGAGCTCGGTCAACTCCCAGGCAGTTCAGGAGCATGGCACAGGACCCCCTTTTATCCTTTCTCTGGCCTGCCTCACCAGTGACCCACTTTTGTCCAGCTGCCGCGGACCTGTGCGGTTAAACGTGGGCCCCGTCCTCCGCTGTCCTATATGGTGCCTTCCTAGCAGATTTGATGAGGTGTCGCACCAATATATGATCACGACGACCGGTCTTTGGCTGAGGGTTGTTTCTCCTCCACCAACTTGGGATCCGGTACCCTTAATCTGCCTGACCCTGCACCCTGGATTCTCGTGGGTTCTTAGGGTCCCTTCCACCTTCTTGTTCCTGAGCCCTTCTGTTTCTCTGTCTCTTCTTCTCTTTCTTTCCTGTTCTGTTTGTTTCTGTTCCTTTCTCTTGGAGCTGAGATGAGCTAGAATCTCAGCTCCCCTTCACCTCCTCCTCGGCCTCTTCTCTAGGCCCACTTCTCCTTCTCCTCTCAGGCCCCGGCCTCTTCCCTAGGCCTGCCTCTGGAGCAGCACTCAGCCTGAGCTGCTGCTCCCTGTCAGCTCTCCTCTCCTCACAGACTGAACACTGTTCTAAGATGGTGCCCACCTTTTATACCTCCCTCTAGCCATGAGCCCAGGTGACCAGCAACCAATGGGCTCCTTCCTACGCTCAGGAACCGCCCCCTATTTGCCCCTACAGCACTGGCTGTTCCACCCCTCCCTCCCCACTCCAGCAGGGACATGGTCGGTCGTGCCTGCACTTCTGTCTAGTGGGAGCACCGTTGAGCTGTCCCTAGGAAATGGGGTGTGTGTGCTGCATGCAGCTAACTGAGCCCTGGTCCATTCTCCATCCTTACCCGGGAGTGGAATATCACACCTCTGGTCTGAGGTGCAATACCCCTGTAGCGGCCGAGCCCTCGGGGCGCTACATAACAGTCAGCCATGCGTGCCAGACTGGTAACGGGCAAGACTTACATGTCCTCACCAAGATGACGACTGACTATGCTCTCCTCTTCCCCCCCCCTGTCCTAAGGCCACCCACGCTGAACAGACGGTATGACAGTTGTACAGGTACTACCGTCTACAGCGCATGATACCAGCTCCTGTTCTTCCTCCTCCTCCTTTCCCTTATTGTCCCCCAATAAACGTTGGGATGAGAGGAGGCTGGGCTGTGTGTAATCGCCCGCTACGGCTTCTTGATCCATCTCATCATACTCTGGCTGCAATGCTTCCTCTTTAATTCTCTGCAGAGAGCGTTGCAAAAGACAGACAAGTTGGATGCTGACGCTAATGATAGCGTCATCGCCACTCACTATCTTGGTGGACTCCTCAAAGTTCGTCAGGATGGTACATATGTCAGACATCCAGGTCCACTCCTGAGGTCTTATGTGTGGAGTCTGACCTGAATATCGACTGCCTTGTTGCAGCTGGTACTCCACAACTGCTCTCTTCTGCTCACAAATCCTTTGCTACATGTGGAGGGTTGAGTTCCAACGTGTGGGGACATCACACACCAGTCGGTGTGCCGGAAGCTGCAAACACTGCTGCAACACAGCAAGGGCGCTGGAAGCTGTAGCCGACTTGCGAAAATGAGCTGACAGATGGCGTACTTTGACGAGCAGATCTGGCAACTCGGGGTACGATTTAAGAAACCGCTGAACCACGAGGTTAAGCACATGAGCCAGGCATGGTACGTGTGTGATCTTGCCTCGCCTCAGAGCCGCCACCAGGTTATAGCCATTGTCATACATTACCATACCTGAATGTAGGTTCATCGGTCTCAGCCACAGATCTGCCTGCTCTTTCACAGCTGTCCACAACTCACAAGCAGTGTGAGATTTATCACCAAAGCTTATGAGTTTCAGCACAGCCTGTTGCCGCTTGGCCGAGGCAGTTCTGCAGTGCTTCCAGCTTGTAACTGATGTGGTGATATCTGAGATGGAGGCTGTACATGAGGAGAAGGAGGAGAATGATGCGCAGGAGCTGTACACTGTAGGGGCAACTCTGACTGACATAGGGCCCGCAATCCTCGGTGTGGGGAGGATGTGTTCCGTCCCAAGGTCCGACTGGGTCCTGGCTTCCACTATGTTTACCCAGTGTGCCATCAGGGAGATGTACCGTCCCTGGCCACGAGCACTTGTCCACGTGTCCGTTGTCAGGTGGACTCTCTCAGTAACTGCGTTGTTGAGGGCACGGCAGATGTTTTGGGACACGTGCTTGTGTAGTGCGGGGATGGCACAACGGGCAAAATAGTGTCGGCTGGGGACCGAGTACCGAGGGACGGCCACCGCCATAAGGTTGCGGAAGGATTCCGTCTCCACTAGCCTAAAAGGCAGCATTTCCAACACGAGCAGTCGTGAAATGTGCGAATTTAGGACTGTGGCCTGTGGGACATTGGCTGCGAATTTGCGCTTTCGTTCAAAGGTCTGGGATATGGACAATTGAACGCTGTGGTGGGACGTGGACGTTGATGTTGTTTCTTGAGAAACTGCCATAACAAGTGAAGAATGAGCGGAGGGGGCATCTTTGCATGCAGTATGGACAGGGGATTGCCTTGCACGCACAACAGGGTGTTCTCTTACACGCACAACAACGGAAGAAGCAGTGGTGACACCCGCTGACACTGGTCGTGGACCCTGGGGTTCACCCCACAAAGTCGGGTGCTTTGCTGCCATGTGCCTGATCATGCTGGTGGTGGTCAGGCTGGGAGTTTGGTCACCCCTGCTGATGCTGGCCTGGCAGGTGGTACAAATGGCCTTTTTGGAGAGCAGAGTCTTTAAAAAAATTCCAGACTCTGGAAGACCTACCGGTTGTACTGACAACGTCCCTCGTGTTGGTGTTACGGGAACCGGTTGTCCCCCTTCTGTCTGCGGCCACCACACTGCTTCTTCCTGCCTGTTGGGGTACTCTGCCTCCCTCCCCCTGTGTGCTGCTGGCCTCGCTCTGCGTGTCCTCCTGCCACATTGGGTCAGTTACTAGATCATCCACCACCTCCTCCTCTTCCACTTCCGCACCACGGTCCTCCTCCTCCTCACTTCATGGCAATTGTGTCTCGTCATCGTCCACCTCTTGTGACAAATTGCCAGCGTCGCCTTCCTGTGGCCGTGGCTGTTCAAATATTTAGCCATCGCTACATGGGATCTCCTCTTCCACCACTTCAAGCGGAGCAGACGAGGGACACAAATATGAAAATGGACCAGTGAACAGCTCTTCAGAGTGTCCAAGTGTGGGATCAGTTGCTGTCTGACGACACTCGGCATTGTGGGAGGAAGGAGCATCAGGGTGAGGAGGAGTATGCGGTCGATACTCACGGCTACTAACACTTGACCGTGTGGAAGACAGACCGGAGGTGGTGGTGCCCAGGTGACTGGAAGTATTATCTGCTATCCAATTAATAACCTGTTCACACTGATCAGTTTGCAATAGTGGTCTTGTTGTGTGCTTCCCTAGTAATTCGGTCAAGAACTGGGAGTGAGAAGATGTGGCTGTTGGTTGTGGCACATTTTCACCTTGGCCACGGCCCCGTCCTCTGCACGTACCATCACCAGAACGTCCAGTTCCACGTCCCTTGCCACGCACCTTGCTCATTGTAAATGAAGTAAAATAGCTTACACTCGCACTATCAATGGCAAAAGGGTAATAAAAAGGAGATTTGAACTGTGGAAGAGGAAAACCACAGTTATAATTTCCTGGTGTATACCAGACTTGTTAAAATAGATATATTTGTGTCTGAACAGTCAGCGACACACTCAAACTGTTTTTTTTAGGGAAAAAAGGCAAGCAGGTTGATAACACCCAGATTTGAACCGTGGAAGAGGAAGAACACAGTTCTAGTTATCTGGCCTACACTAGACTCTTTTAAACAGATATATTTGTGTCTGAACACTCACAGACACACTCAATTTTTTTTTTTTTGGGGGGGGGGGGGCTAAATACCAAAAGGTTAATAAGATGTGTATTTGTACAGTCTGACTGAGGAAAAGAAACAAAACAGGATTTAGATGAAAAAAAAAGGATTTTTCCTGGCCCCTGAGACCTGGGGATAAGTCTAGCAATTTGACCAGCAGGAGCACACAGGACTGTAATGCAGTGTTTGTTGGTATAACCACTGCGTCTCCTATACAGTTTGCCTGCCTGATATCTGGGATGGATATTAGTCCTGAGAAGGACTGTTTGTTTGATTTGGCAGGCTTTAGAGACCCTACACTACCTATTTCGCAGTATAAATCTCTCCCTAGCTCAGCAGCACTCTCCCTACACTGTCTGATCCGGAGCAACTGTGTCCAAGATGGCGGCGCCCGGTTTTAAATACTCGAGGTGAAGCTGTGCAGCCAGCCAATCACTCTAATGCCCACAAACAACATGGCGGCGGCATTACAGTGACTGGCTGGCAATCCCTGCATGTTCATTGGCTCTTTAAAGAGCGTCAAACATGCAGGGCGGAGACCCGAGCTCCCGCCCGAGTAACCTGGAAATGCTCGGTGCTCGCCGAACATCCCGAGTAGTGAGATGCCCAGGTGAGTACCGAGCAGTGTCGAGCATGCTCGCTCAACACTAATGGCTAACATTTGTTGACTTTTGCTCCACAGGTACGATTCATTGATGCGCCCCTCAAAGACACCCTCAGAGCGCAGAAGACTACAGGAGGTGGAAAGACCAAAATTTTTGCAGTGCATACAGGCTGAACAAAACGGAAGAACAACTGCAGACCGCTTAGAAGTCACCTCCTATCTACTACCTCTCATCAATTTCCAACACCTCCAAAGGCCCGATGCAGTGGCCCACATGACTGTAAGTAGTGATGTCCCACTCTGTCGGTCATCTGCCATTGCTGTACAATTATACTGATTTCCCATATATTACCCCACAGGTCTCAGAGTGGAATGAGAGAACACATTATGAGCTTGGCGGCCATCGCAGGGCTATTATTGATGTGAAGACTCACAAGTGCTCATCCACTCAAGTGGCCTTCTTCGTTCTCTCAGAGGAAGAAGAAGCAGTGAGTTCACCTGGATGCCACCCACCGGTTGTCCCTATGCAAAAGCTGAGTGGTTCCCTCAGGCTCAATTGGGTTGACAGGATTTTTCTTTTATAGTGGTTTGGTGTCTATGCAGAATGGGTCAGGACCACTCATACCTCTGGTAACGACCCCATCGAAAAATTCTTTGTAACCTGTACTGGCAAGGCCTTTGTTAACCCATCTGATACCCTCAGGCGTTAACACATGAGGTAAGCTTCTCATTCAGCTCCCTTTATCCTGACCTCTCATGCAACAGGTCCTGACTAGTGTTGAGCGAGCATGCCCGACACTGCTCGGTACTCGCCCGAGCATCTCACTACTCGGGATGTTCAGCGAGCACCGAGCATTTCCGGGTTACTCGGGAGGGAGCTCGGGTCTCCGCCCTGCATGTTTGGTGCTCTTTACAGAGCTAATGAACATGCAGGGATTGCCAGCCAGTCACTGTAATGCCGCAGCCATGTTGGTTGTGGGCATTACTGTGATTGGCTGGCCGCACAGCGTCACCTCGAGTATTTAAAACCATCTTGGACACAGTCGCCCAGGATCAGACAGTGTAGGGTCAGTGCTGCTGAGTTAGGGAGAGATATATAGTGCAAAATAGGTAGTGTAGGGTCTGTAAAGCCTGCCAAATCAAACAAACAGTCCTTCTCAGGACTAATATCCAAGGGATGTGGAACTGGACGTTCTGGTGATGGTGCGTGCAGAGGACGGGGCCGTGGCCAAGGTGAAAATGTGCCACAACCAACAGCCACATCTTCTCGCTCCCACTTGTTGACCGAATTACTAGGGAAGCACAGAACAACACCAGTATTGCGAACTGATCAGTGTGAACAGGTTATTAATTGGATAGCAGCTAATACATCCAGTTACCTGGGCACCACCGTCTCCGGTCTGTCTTCCACACGGTCAACTCTTAGTAGCCGTGAGTCTCGATCGTATACTCCTCCTCACCCTGATGCTCCTTCCTCCCACCATGCAGAGTGTCGTCAGACAGCAACTGATCCCACAGTTGGACACTCTGAAGAGCTGTTCACTGGTCCATTTCCAGATTTGTGCCCCTCGCCTGCTCCGCTTGAAGTGGTGGAAGAGGAGATCCCATGTAGCGATGCCCAAATATTTGAACAGCCATGGCCACAGGAAGTCGACGCTGGCAATTTGTCCCAAGAGGTGGACGATGACGAGACAATTGCCAGGAAGTGAGGAGGAGGACCGTGGTGCACAAGTGGAAGAGGAGGAGGTGTTGGATGATCTAGTAACTGACCCAATGTGGCAGGAGAACATGCAGAGCGAGGCCAGCAGCACACAGGGTGAGGGAGGCAGAGTACCCTAACAGGCAAGAAGAAGCAGTGTGGTGGCCGCACACAGAAGGCGGGCAACAGTTCCCCGTAACACCAACACGAGGGATGTTGCCAGTACAACCTGTAGGTCTTCCAGAGTCTGGAATATTTTTAAAGACTCTGCTGATAACCCCAAAAAGGCCATTTGTACCACCTGCCATGCCAGCATCAGCAGGGGTGACAAAACTACCAGCCTGACCACCACCAGCATGATCAGGCACATGGCAGCAAAGCACCCGACTTTGTGGGGTGAACCCCAGGGTCCACGACCAGTGTCAGCGGGTGTCACCACTGTTTTTTCCGCTGTTGTGCGTGCAAGGCAATCCCCTGTCCATACCGCATGCAAAGATGCCTCCTCCTCTCAGTCTTCACTTGTTATAGCAGTTTCTCAAGAAACAGCATCAACGTCCACGTCCCACCGCAGCGTTCAATTGTCCATATCTCAGACCTTTGAACAAAAGGGCAAATTCGCAGCCAACGCCCCACAGGCCACAGTCCTAAATTCGCACATTTCACGACTGCTTGTGTTGGAAATGCTGCCTTTTAGGCTGGTGGAGATGGAATCCTTCCGCAACCTTATGGCGGTGGCCGTCCCTCGGTACTCGGTCCCCAGCCGACACTATTTTGCCCGGTGTGCCATCCCCGCACTACACAAGCACGCGTCCCAAAACATCTGCCGTGCCCTCAACACCACAGTTACTGGGAGAGTCCACCTGACAACGGACACGTGGACAAGTGCTTGTGGCCAGGGACGGTACATCTTCCTGATGGCACACTGGGTAAACATAGTGGAAGCTGGGACCCAGTCGGACCTTGGGACGGAACACATCCTCCCAACACCAAGGATTGCGGGCCCTGTGTCAGGCAGAGTTGCCCCTACAGTGTACAGCTCCTGCGCATCATCCTCCTCCTCATGTTCAGCCTCCATCTCAGATATCACCACATCAGTTACAAGCTGGAAGCACTGCAGTACTGCCTCAGCCAAGCGGCAACAGGCTGTGCTGAAACTCATAAGCTTAGGTGATAAACCTCACACTGCTTGTGAGTTGTGGACAGCTGTGAAAGAGCAGGCAGATCTGTGGCTGAGACCGCTGAACCTACATCCAGGCATGGTCATGTGTGACAATTGCCGTAACCTGGTGGTGGCTCTGAGGCGAGGCGAGATCACACACGTACCATGCCTGGCTCATGTGCTTAACCTCGTGGTTGAACGGTTTCTTAAATCGTACCCCGAGTTGCCAGATCTGCTTGTCAAAGTACGCCGCCTGTCAGCTAAAGCTTCCGCCGCCCTTGCTGTGTTGCAGCAGCATTTGCAGCTTCCGGCACACCGACTGGTGTGTGATGTCCCCACACGTTGGAACTCTACCCACCACATGTTGCAAAGGATTTGTGAGCAGAAGAGAGCAGTTGTGGAGTACTAGCTGCAACAAAGCCGTCGATATTCAGGTCAGACTCCACACATAAGACCTCAGGAGTGGACCTGGATGTCTGACATATGTACCATCCTGACAACTTTGAGGAGTCGACCAAGATGGTGAGTGGTGATGATGCCATCATTAGCGTCAGCATCCAACTTGTCTGTCTTTTGCAACGCTCTCTGCAGAGAATTAAAGAGGAGGCATTGCAGCCAGAGTATGATGAGATGGATCAAGAAGCCGTAGCGGGCGATTACACACAGCCCAGCCTCATCTCATCCCAACGTGCATTGGGGAACAATGAGGGAGAGGAGGAGGAGGAAGAACAGGAGCTGGTATCATGCGCTGTAGACGGTAGTACCTTTACAATAGTCATACCGTCGGTTCAGCATGGGTGGCCTGAGGACAGGGGGGAGGAGGAGGAGGAGAGCATGGTCAGTCATCTTGGTGAGGACACGGAAGTCTTGCCCGTTACCAGTCTGGCATGCATGGCGTTGTCAAAATGTTGGGTGACAGTCATTACTGGTTGGTGACACTTTTAGACCCCCGCTACAAGGAGAACTTTCACTCTCTTATTCCTGAGGTGGAGAGGTCTACAAAAATGGGGCAGTACCAGAAGGCCCTTGCTGCAGAACTGTTAAAAAAAATTCCCATCTGAACACGCTAGCGGCAGAGGTCACAGTTCGTTGCCCAATCAAAGTGCACAGGCGAGAGAGATGCAACTCCAATCCAGCAGAGGCAGGGGAACACTGTCAACGTTCTGGGACAGTTTTCTGAGACCCGCCCAGCTTACAGGCCCTGAGGCGCGGGGTACTCTCACAAGGAGTGGAAAGTTTCAAAAGATGGTGAGGGAGTACCTTGCTGACCGTACCAGTGTCCTCCGGAATTCCTCTGTGCATTTTAATTATTGGGTATCCAAGCTGGACACTTGGAATGAACTCACTCTGTACGCCTTGGAGGTCCTGGCCTACCCTGCCGCTAGCATGTTATCGGAGCGTGATTTTAATGCCGCTGGGGGAATTATAACTGATAAGCACACTCGCCTGTCAACTGACAATGCTGACAAGCTGACCCTTATCAAAATGAACAAGGGCTGGATTGGGCCAGGCTTCTCATCACCACCAAATGACAGCAGAGTAACAAAGTCAAATCCACTGTGTTATTTCAGGAGGTGTATTCCCATGCACCGCTTCACACCCACACATGGGTATACGCTTCCTCATTTCGGCTGTTTTTTGCTCTTCTCCTTATCCTCAGCCTCCACCACCACTATACCACCAGGGTGACCGTGGTCCGTGTTGCCAGCATTGCAAGTTCCTCCGTCCTAATTTTTGGCAGCTTTTGCTTGGAAGGCATAGGCAAAGACTATGGGAGACCCACTCCCCAATAATGGGACTAATGTTTTTAATATGCTGTACTGCATGGCTCTTGTAAGGGGCATTAAAACAGTCTTGTTAAACCACTCTGAACTCCACGTCTCTTCCAAGGGGCATTAAAACCGTCTTGTTAAGCTACTGTGACCTCGTGGTCTCTTCCAAGGGGCATTAAAACCGTCTTGTTAAGCTACTGTGACTGTGACCTCCACATCTCTTCCAAGGGGCATTAAAACCATCTTGTTAAACTACTCTGAACTCCACGTCTGTTCCAAGGGGCATTAAAACAGTCTTGTTAAACCACTCTGAACTCCACAGCTCTTCCAAGGGGCATTGAAATGTTGTTTTTAATTACTTCTAACCTCCACTACTCTTCCAACGGGCATTGCATTTCCTCCTAATTTTAGTCAGATTTTGCTTTTCAATGCATAGGCAAACACTAAGGGAGACCCACTCCCCAATAATGGGTAGAAGGTTTTTAGTACGCTGTAATCCACGTCTGTTTCAAGGGGCATTGCAGTTCCTCATAATTTTTGGAAGCCTTCCATTCACTGCTTAGGCCAACAGTGTACAGGAGACCCAGTTGCTATAAATGGAAAAAACGGTTTAGTTAAGGCCCTCTGACCTCCATGTCACTTCGAAGGGGCATTGGAGTGCCTCGAAATTTTTGGTAGGCATTGTACTCACTGTATGCCCTTTAACAGTGTAGCCGAACCGCTCCTTTTGGTACAGAAACATATCTTACAAGACATGTGTGGTTGACTGGCCTGATATTGATGTGAATGGTCCCTGTTCCTCCTGCTCTTTCTCCTTTGCCACCACCTCATCCATCATTCATCCCCTGAAGCTTTGTTTTAATGGGAGTCATAGAACTGGGATAGTAGCAGAAAAACATCCAGCAATCCTCGGAGGAGGTAGGATATGCGCCAAAACGCTGACCACCTCAGGCCTATCCGATACTACATACATGCGCTTGCATTCCAAGGAACAGAAAGCTAAGGAGATGGATGGCCTCATGATCATGAATAATTTACTCGTTGTGTAGGAGGCCGACCACTGCTGCTGTCTACCTTCTGAACTTTGTGTTGAAGCCCGATTGACCCAGGACCCGCAATCCTGTATGTCTGGAGGACGTTTTGCATCCCAGTGTCCAACTGTGTCCTGGCTTCCGCATTGTTAACCCAGTGTGAAGGCGTCAGTGAGATGGACCATCCCTGGCCACATTCACTTGTCCACGTGTTTGTGGTTAGGCTGTCCTTCCCACTAAATGCACTGGGGAAGGCACAGGTAATGTTTTGGTATGCGCGCTTGTGTATAAGCTGCACCGGGACAAATAGGTTATGGACACCCGGCCGCCCCCTGGCGGCTGGGGACCAAGTGTGGACACCTGGCCGCCAGGCAGCTGGGGACTGAGTATGGATACCAGGCCGCCGATGCAGCCATGACGTGGTGGCCAGATTCCGCCTCCACATGCCTAAAAGGCCCAATTTCAAGTGCAAGCAAGCAAGCAGTATAGTATTGCAGCCTGTGGGTGGGTGGTTGGCTGCATACTTGTGCTTGCATTGCAAGGAATGAGGGAGGTGTAATTGAACACTGCCCTGGGACAAGGACTTGCACGGGGATTGTTGCAAGTCTGCATCTTCTGATGCATCAAGGATCACTTCTGATGGGCACACTTTCAGGCAGTGACCTGGGTGTCAGAGATGCTTCCAAGGGTCTTCCCCATGCTGTTCCCATGTCTTTTCAGCACTGTATGCATGTGTCACACAGCACATGGCCAGATAAGGTTGTAAAATGTTAAAATGACATTTCCCGGTGAATGCATTTGTCACGGTTGAAAGCAATACATAAGTGCAAAAACGCATAAAAAATGCTACTTGTAAACATAGCCCAAGGTGTGGAGGAGTATTTTTGTTTTTGGTTATTTATTTTACCTTATGACTCACCCAGGGGGGTATGGGGAAAACTCGGTACCCGGGCCTTGACCTTCTGTGAGATGTCATGGCAGTCGGCTCCCGGGCCCGTACCCTGGGGTCACTCTTTAAAAGGGGTTTGTTACTTGAATAACAGTTTTGTCTCGTGACGCCACCTGTGGTTACCGGTAATGGGTACCGGCACTGCTGCAGACCTACAGAGCAGATGTTAGGGCAGATGGGTTGGTGCGGCTCTCCACAGGCAGAGCACAGCTCCAGGGCAGTGTAGGTGCAGATGGTGATGCTGGGTGTTGTAGTGCAGAAGCGGTAGCGTGGTAGAAATAACTGACAAACAGTGGGGTGCAGTCATCCGAGTTTACTCACAGTTCTTTAGATTCCTCAGGTGCACTGTACAGGTGTCAGCCTCCCATGTCGCACTGCGTTTGCCAGGCAGGGGTTTAGCACTCCCTCAAGTATATCAGAAGCAGTTAACGGGACCCCCTTTCTTTATGTTCCTTCCTTAGCCGACTTCCCACACTGGGTCTTCTCCCTCCTGCCCTGCGCCCCGCCACACAAAGTCCCGATCGGGGACCTGGTGGTAAATTCAGGGGAAGACTACAGAACCAGACAGTCATCAGTGTCAGCTAAACCAATCATATGGAGAATCTGCAGGAGCACCGCAGAGAAATCGTCTGTGCGGTATCTCAGCACACTGAGCTGCCAAGCGTCCAGCAGATTCTGCTCATCCCGATCAGGAACGTGTCTCACAATTGGAAGATGGGTGGGAGCTCTAGGAGCTAGGGAACAGCCTGGTTCCGTCACACTTTTAAATAAAAAAAATATATAGTCTATTCATGTATCTTTATGTTGTTTTTTTTTTTTTTTTTACTTCGAGAAAAGTGGGTCATGTAGCCCCTCTAAATCTGCGTCTCGGCAAACTCTATTCACCCTGAAAGTTTGGGGACGGTAGCCCCTTTATAGCTCCATAGACAGGCCCTGACAACTTGCACCTAAGAAATGTGCAAAGTGCTCCGCCCCCTAGATTAAATTCGCGCAAAGTGGGTCATGTAGTCCCTCTATCTGTGCGTTTCAGCAAGCTCTATTCACCCTGAAAAATTGGGGATGGTGGCCCCTTCATAGCTCCATAGACAGGCCCTGACAACTTGTACCCAAGAAATGTGCAAGGTGCTCCGCCCCCTAGATAACATTTGTGCAAAGTAGGTCATGTAGCCCCTCTAACTGTGCGTCTCGGCGACCTCTATTCACGCTGAAAGTTTTGGGACGGTGGCCCCTTCTTAGCTCCATAAACAGGCCCTGAACACTTGTACCCATTCATTTCAGACTTAAGAAAAAAAAGCTCAATGTCATTCTTTCACTTACCATTTTCCGGGTAGGGGTGCCTCACTTCTTGGGTTGCCGATTCTTGGGAAAATGTCGCACATGCACATATGAGGCGTCTATGGAAAGGGGAGAGAGAGGGCTACAAAGTGTATGTAACCAATTTTCGATTGGACCTTCAGAACCGGAGCAAACGGTAATGGAGTTTGGACATGTCTGGTACCAGAACCGCTCTGACAATTAAAAAGTGCCACCCCTCATTGTGTAGGTCTACTTGAGCTCTGTACACACTGCAAGCTTGGGGCAGCTGTGACCATCACAAGTCGAGCTATCAGCAGCACAATACGGGTAGCCTCATTTAGCAGAAGTCGGATGCCTGGTCAGCTGCAGGGGTGCTCAGTAAGGATCACCCCAGAGGCTGTCTCACTCACAGGGGTGTCATCCCCATGGGTGCATATCACCTGCAGCAGTGCTCAGTAAGGATCACCTCAGAGGCTGACTCACCCACAGGGGTATCATCCCCATGGGTGCATGTCACCTGCAGCGGTGCTCAGTAAGGATCACCCCAGAGGCAGACTCTCCCACAGGGGTGTCATCCCCATGGGTGCATGTCACCTGCAGCGGTGCTCAGTAAGGATCACCACAGAGGCTTACTCACCCACAGGGGTGTCATCCCTATGGGTGCATGTCACCTGCAGCAGTGCTCAGTAAGGATCACCCCAGAGGCTGACTCACTCACAGGGGTGTCATCCCAATGGGTGCATGTCATCTGCAGTGGTGCTCAGTAAGGATCACCCCAGAGGCTTACTCACCCACAGGGGTGTCATCCCCATGGGTGCAGGTCTCCTGCAGCGATGCTCAGTAAGGATCACCCCAGAGGCTTACTCACCCACAGGGGTGTCATCCCCATGGGTGCATGTCACCTGAGCGGTGCTCAGTAAGGATCACCCCAGAGGCTTACTCACCCACAGGGGTGTCATCCCCATGGGTGCATGTCTCCTGCAGCGGCGGTGCTCAGTAAGGATCACCCCAGAGGCTGTCTCACCCACAGGGGTGTCATCCCCATGGGTGCATGTCTCCTGCAGCGATGCTCAGTAAGTATCACACCAGAGGCTGACTCACCCACAGAGGTGTCATCCCCACAGTTGCATGTCACCTGCAGCGGTGCTCAGAAAGGATCACCCCAGTGGCTGACTCACTAACAGGGGTGTCATCCCCATGGGTGCATGTCACCTGCAAGCGGTGCTCAGTAAGGATCACCCCAGAGGCTGCCTCACTCACAGGGGTGTCATCCCCATGGGTGCATGTCTCCTGCAGCGGTGCTCAGTAAGGATCACCCCAGAGGCTGACCCACCCACAGAGATGTCATCCCCACAGTTGCATGTCACCTGCAGCGGTGCTCAGTAAGGATCACCCCAGAGGCTGACCCACCCACAGAGGTGTCATCCCCACAGTTGCATGTCACCTGCAGCGATGTTCGGTAAGGATCACCCCAGAGGCTGACTTACCCACAGGGGTGTCATCCCCATGGGTGCATGTCACCTGCAGCGGCCGTGCTCAGTAAGGATCACCCCAGAGGCTTACTCACCCACAGAGGTGTCATCCCCATGGGTGCATGTTACCTGCAGCGATGCTCAGTAAAGATCACCTCAGAGGTTGACTCACTTACAAGGGTCTCATCTCCATGGGTGCATGTGTGGCACCCCAGGGGTCTGGTTACCACAGTGATAGAAATATCACGTCTGAGAGCAAGTGGGAGGTTTCCTGGTCAGGAGCCCTTAAACATGCAACACCTCCTTGTCCCAGGCCAGATAGGGGAGGAACCTGCCCTATATAAACTGGATCTGGGGCGGGGTTAGGAGAGAAAGACACAGGGAAAGCAACAGCTAGGAGCTCTGTAGGAGCAGGAGTTGAGTGCCAGGGGCTGGAGCTAAGCAGAGCTCCCATCATCCACATTTCCTGCCCTGAGGCTATACTCTTCCCGTGGGGAGTTATTCCATCCTTTGCTGCGCACACCACACCAGCCTCAGCGGACTGCCTCGCAGCGGCTGTACACCCTGACCGCAATCCACGGGTGGCGTAGTCGGACAATTAACCTAAAACTCATACACGACCGCCACTGGTTTGACCACCCTGAGCCACGGGACCGGGTCGCCGCCACGGAGACTACAATCCCCAGAGACCCAGCTCCGGGTAACCCACACACGTGTACACTCGGCCCAGGGGCGCGTCAGCTTTGGCATAGTCGGCAGGATCCGTGCCCACAACCACCGGGTACTGCGCGCCTTCAAAAGACTGTCATACCTGCCGTGGTGAAGGTTCCCGCCATACGGAGCCGTTTCCCGCCATCTTCATCCGTTTTCCCGCCATCCGCAGCTGTTTTCCTGCCATCCGCAGTCGTTTTCCCGCCATCGGGCGCCATCTTCGGGACGCCACGCGGGAAGAAGAGGGGCGTGGACGCCGAAAGCACCCGAGACCTGAAGCTCCGCCCTACGCACCGACGCTGCGCAAGGTCCTGGAAGGAGAGGGAGCGACGCTGACGTCATCGGAGCGCGACGCAAGGTCCTTCACCCTGACGATCGTCTGCGGAGCTGCAGCCTGCAGAGAAGAAGCAACAGAAGGTAGGCCACACTTAACTAGGGGGGAGGAAGATGACAGACACGGAGGGACCCTCTACCACCAGCGCGGCCGCTGCCGCAGTAATGCCGTTCACTATGCCTTACATCCCTGGAGCGGCCTGGCTGCCCCAATACTCAGGGGAGTCACATACCCTAAGCGACTTTAAAGAGAGACTGTACAGCCTGTTTAAAGTATACCCCCAGACGGAGGGACAAAAAGTGAGCATATTGGTAGGCCAGCTAACCGGCGCAGCCCAACGTGAAGTAAAGTCCTGGTCAGTCAGGGACAAGGAGATCGTGAAGGAGATCTTAGCCCGTCTGAGGGACACTTTCGATACCCGCACCTCAGCAGAGATCAAAATGAGATTTTATGGGTGCAAGCAGCGGGCCCAAGACAGTATAAGAGACTATGCTTTGAATTTTCAAGAGGCCCTGGGAGCCATTAAACAGGCGGACCCTGACAGTGTGCGGAATGCAGATGAACTGTTAACTGAGCAATTCATTGAGGGTCTGCTGTCCAACGCCCACCGAACCCAGTTACGTGCAATGGCCTTGCAGAACCCTGGTTTAGACTTTGCAAAGTTCAAACACAGGGCCATCCGGGTGCTCCGAGAACCGGCACCGGTTAGCGCTGTAACCTACCGGCGCCCTGCTATTACCTATCACCAGGCGGCGGCGACCTTGTCTTCAGAGCCTGTGGGAGCTGGTGCGCAGGCTTTGGAAAAAGACCCGGCTGCAGACTTGCACCATCAGGTCCAAGAACTGACCAAAAGCGTTGCCGCATTAACCAGGACTGTGCAGTCGTTACAGGTATCCTCTCCAGGAAAGATCCAGCTGGCATCCGGACCGGAGGACGTCCCATGGCGCCGACAGTGGAGGATCCCGCCGTCCAGAGGAAGACCCAGCGACCACTACAACGAGGACGGACAGCCCATCTGCCGCCGCTGCAATCAACCCGGACATATGGCAAGGTACTGTCATTTAAACGGGCACAACCTGGGGTAGAGGGCCAACCCCCAGGCATAAGATCATCAGGCCCATCGAAGTGGCGTGATAAATACGTAGGGGGACGTCCGGTCTTGCCTGTGGTACTGGATGACATTCCTATGAGTGCCCTACTAGACACTGGGTCACAGGTGACTACCATCCCGTATGTGCTCTTTAAGCGGTACTGGAATGACTCGGACATAAACCGCTACCCAGATGACGACCTGAGTATCATCGCCAGCAATGGTCAGCCCGTGCCGCAGGTGGGATTCAAAGAGGTGACCATTAAGGTTGGTAAAGTCGAACTGGCGGCACAAGGACTGATTATTGTGGATATTGACCGTCGTGAGAGTCACCCTAAAATAACCTTGGGTACTAATGTGATTGAAAATTGTCTTGTAGAGATAATTCTCATTTTACAGCAGATTGCCATGAACGCCAGTTCCAGCCAGTAGCGTGTTCTCCAAAAAGAGATGAAACGGCATCAAGTGGAACTATCTGGTGGTGAGATTGGTAGCGTGAAAATGTGTGACCCGTTCCCTATTGCCATGCCCCCGAAAAGTGAGATGGTGGTCTGGTGCCGGGCAGCTATTGGTCTAAGAGGTAGAGACTACCAAGCAATGGTAGAACCCGTCTACTCAGACAGTAGGCTCACCATTTTGACAGCACGGGGGGTGGTCGATGTACGCCATGGGAGGGTGCCCGTCCGCATCATAAATATCGGGGAGAGAGAAGTATACCTGCCCCGGTATGTAGCGCTAGCCAAATTGTTCACCATAAACCAAAATTCTGTAAGGGCCGTGGAACCCTTGCCTCCATCTCAACGAGAGGAAGGTAACGGCTCTAAGAAACAAATGGAGGACTGGTGTCAGCAACTGCATGTGGGTACTGACTCCACTCCCTCACACCAAAAACAGGGAGTCTACCGGGTGGTTCAGGAGTACGAAAGAGTCTTTAGTAAACACCCGCTAGACTTCGGGCGGGTAAAGGGGGTAGAACATCACATCCCCACAGGAGATCATCCACCCATAAAGGAAAGATACCAACCTGTACCCCCTGCACACTATCAGCATGCAAAGGGGATGTTGCGGGACATGAAGGAGGCTGGGGTAATCAAGGACAGCTGTAGCCCCTGGGCAGCTCCACTAGTTCTAGTGAAAAAGAAGGACAACACAATGAGAATGTGTGTAGACTACAGAAAGGTCAACCGTATCACACACAAAGATGCGTACCCGTTACCTAGAATAGAAGAATCTTTAGCTGCATTAAAATCTGCTAACTTCTTCTCCACTTTGGATCTTACTAGCGTGTACTGGCAGATTCCTGTAGCAGAGGCAGACAAGGAGAAGACTGCATTCACCACCCCGATGGGTCTCAGCGAATTCAACTGTATGCCGTTCCAAAACCTACAAGGACCATCTGAAACACCTGGCAGAAGTGTTTGACGCCCTGGCAAGCTACGGCCTAAAGGTGAAACCCTCCAAGTGTCACCTCCTGAAACCAAAGGTGCAGTACCTGGGACACGTGGTGAGTGCTTACGGAGTGCCTCCTGACCCCGATAAGATCACCGTGATTAAAGACTGGCCAAGACCCTCCAGCATAAAGGAAGTGCGGCAGTTCCTCGGGTTGGTAGGCTACTACCGAAGATTCATTCCCGGTTTCACCAAAATGGAAGCCCCTATGCAGGACCTCCTGATAGGTCAATCCAGGAAGGCCAAAAACCAGAAGCCGCCCTTCAGGTGGGAAAAGCTGGAAGAGGAGTCCTTCCGCCAGCTGAAGATGGCCCTCACAGGGGATGAAATCCTGGTGTACCCTGACTACGGCCAGCCCTTTATCCTCCACACGTACGCGAGCAACATCGGGCTAGGAGCCGTACTGTCCCAGATCCAGCAGGGGAAAGAACGGGTAATCGCTTACGCCAGCCGAAAACTACGGCCCACAGAGAGAAACCCTGAGAATTATAGCTCATTCAAGCTAGAGTTCCTGGCAGTGGTATGGGCAGTGACCGAACGTTTCAAGCATTACCTTGCCTCTTCCAAGTTCACCGTGTACACGGATAACACAACCCGTTGACACACCTGGACACTGCAAAACTTGGTGCCCTGGAGCAGAGATGGATGGCCCGCCTGTCCAACTATGAATTCACCATCAAATACCGGGCGGGACGCTCAAATGCCAACGCGGATGCCCTGTCCAGAATGCCAAACTTACCAGACGTAGGGGAAGATCCAGAAGAATTGGAAGAAGTCGAACTCCCTGCGTTCCACCGTCATGGGATTACCCTGTATTCCCACCGTGTGAGGGACAGGCGCTCTGCTACGTTCAATCCCTTACCCCACTACAGCTGGGCGGAAACACAAGACAGTGATCCAGCAGTCCGTCTGGTAAAGGAAATGCTGACACAGGCTGATGCCCGTCTTGACTCAGACGCTCCGGAGGAGACCAAGCAACTGTGGAAGGAGAAAAGTAAGCTGTTTCTCTACAAGGAGAAGCTGTGCCGGAGAATGGTCAACTCTCGAACACATGAGCTGACCTGGCAGGTAGTGGTCCAAGACGAGACGTGGCTATGGTTCTGGAGGCATACCACGACGGAGCAGGGCACTTCGGATGGAAGAAGCTGGAGTTCCTGTTGCGTGGACGGTTCTACTGGGTAGGCATGAGAGGAGCCATCGAGAGATGGTGCAGAGACTGTGGCCCGTGCAACCTAAGAAGAAAGGATCGTGCTAGCCAGAAGACTCCCCTGCAGTCCATCATCACCAGGCAGCCACTGGAACTGGTAGCCCTGGACCATGTGGAACTGGCTCCAAGCAAATCTGGATACGTCTACGCCCTCACCATCGTAGATCACTACTCCCGGTTCCTGGTGATGGTCCCTGTCAAAGACTTAACGGCTCAAACATCAGCCAGAGCCTTCCAGCTGCACTTCTGCCATCCACACGGGTATCCGGAGCAAGTGCTGATGGACCAAGGACCAGCCTTCGAAGCGGAGGTCTTCCAGGAGTTCTGCAACCTGTATGGCTGCAGGAAGATAAGAACAATGCCCTATCACCCTCAGACCAACGGACTATGTGAGAAAATGAACCAGGTGGTGATAGACTTGCTAAAAACGTTGCCCCTGGAAGAAAGCAGTCTGTGGCCTGAAAAACTGCCTGATCTGGTGGACTTGTATAATCACATCCCCGTAGGTTCCACCAACTGTACCCCGGCTTACCTAATGAGAGCAAGACCTGGTAAGCTGCTTATTGACCTGGATATGGGAGTCCTGACACCTGAGGACACCTCGCCAGAGGCAGACTGGGATACAGAACGGCAGCAGCAGTACCGGAAAGTACAGGAGAGCGTGCAGCGAAGTCTGTCTCAAGCAAGAGAAAGGCAAGAGAAGGCTTATAACCAGCATGCTCCCGCTGTTTCCCTGGTACCTGGAGAGCAGGTCTTGAAGAGAAAGAGGCAGCTCCACAAGTTGGACGACCAATGGGAGAAGGACCCGTACACAGTACTGCCTTCAAGTCATGATAATCCAAAATTCTGCGTAATCAGTAAGGATGGAGGAGAGACCACAGCCATTGTCTCCAGAGACCACCTGAAAAAGGGTCCCGAGCAGCTGCAAAGCCCTGACGAAGATCGAGAGAACCCTCAACCCGCAGAGGAAAGGGAAGAAATGATCAGTACCGTACTCGGAGACTTTCCCCGGTCCTGGACTCAAATCAACAACGCAGTCGTGGTACCCGTCCTCACCTTTCTCCAGCCAGCCCCTCAAGGGCCTACAGTAGAACAGGGAGTGTCAGAAGAGCAGCCGGCCCAGGAGGCAGAAGAATCCATACCAGCAGCCCAGGAGAATCAACCCTCTGCTAGTAGTGAGCCTGCCGTGCCCCTAGTAAGCCAAAGAGTATGCAGAAAGCTGCCAGGCCTACCCGCAACACCTTCTACACCCTGTAGTGCAGAATCAGATAGTGGGTTACGTAGGTCCACAAGGAGCACTAGAGGACAGATGCCCGCTTGCTTGAGAGTCAAAAATGTAATGTGAATTTACCTGTAAATTGCAAATGCTGAAAATGGTTTATGTTTTTGTTGCCTGTTCAATGATTATGTTTCTCTAGTTACCCTTCAGGTTTATTTGGACTGACAGGTTATGGACGCTGAATAACCGGAACTACAATGTAGATAATTGCACTTGGTGCCTCTTACGAAGATGGCCGCAGAAGAGAAAAACCTGTCTGGCGTGGCCTCCTTGTGGCCCAAAGTAGCTAGCCTCAGCCTTGCAGCCATGCCCAGGGCCAACGTTTGGGGTTTGCTTTGGACAGGTCCCCTACTTTGTTCCAAGACTTCACCTTGTTGAGTGACATGGACACCCGGTCACGGACACGCCGTGACCTCTAAAGACTAAAACTTCTTGTACATATGTTGTTGTATTATTGTTTATACCCTTGTATTCGTGTATGTTTTAAAAATGTGTTTAGTCCCGGAGTACTAAATTTCACTAGGGGGGAATGTGGCACCCCAGGGGTCTGGTTACCACAGTGATAGAAATATCACGTCTGAGAGCAAGTGGGAGGTTTCCTGGTCAGGAGCCCTTAAACATGCAAAACCTCCTGTCCCAGGCCAGATAGGGGAGGAACCTGCCCTATATAAACTGGATCTGGGGTGGGGTTAGGAGAGAAAGACACAGGGAAAGCAACAGCTAGGAGCTCTGTAGGAGTAGGAGCTGAGTGCCAGGGGCTGGAGCTAAGCAGAGCTCGGCCTGGCAGAAGAATCTAAGAACCGGACACCGGAGTCCGAGGCTGTAAGGATCTCTAAGTCCAACAGCAGAAACCAGCCGGCAGGGGATTCCAGGTCCTCTGGCCATAGAAGCCTGGAGGCTCAGTCACAAGGAAGGGACCAGCACCGCCATCGAGGAGCGGAGGCTATCAGAAGGCCCCAAGTCACCAGCCATACGGGTGAGCACCACACGGTACACTCAGGGACGTGGGCTACTTCCACTCGCTTACAGCAAGGTAGCCAGGAAGAGTGCAGACAGACGGGGAGGCCTACAACTCCACCTGGCCAGGGGAGCTCCTGCTTGCTCACAGACTGACCAGGCCTCTTATGCTAGCCAGTACTCCCAGGAGAGTCTGCCTTATTATCACCAGTAAAGACCCTTAACTGCACTGCAAAGACTCTGAGTCGTTCCTGCTGCGCCTGTGCACCATCACTCCCATCATCCACATTCACTGCCCTGAGGCTATACTCTTCCCGTAGGGAGTTATTCCATCCTTTGCTGCGCACACCACACCAGCCTCAGTGGACTGCCTCGCAGCGGCGGTACACCCTGACCGCAATCCACGGGTGGCGTAGTCGGACAATTAACCTAAAACTCATACACGACCGCCACTGGTTTGACCACCCTGGTTTGGCCACGGGATAGGGTCGCCGCCACAGAGACTACAATCCCCAGAGACCCGGCTCCGGGTAACCCACACACGTGTACACTCGGCCCAGGGGGCGCGTCACATGTCACCTGCAGCGGTGCTCAGTGAGGATCACCCCAAAGGCTGACTCAATCACAGGGGTGTCATCCCCATGGGTGCATGTCACCTGTAGCAGACCTAAGTAAAGATCACCCCAGAGGCTGACTCACTCACAGTGGTGTCATCCCCATGGGTGCATGTCACCAGTAGCGGCAGTGCTCAGTAAGGATCACCTCAGAGGCTGGCTCACCCACAGTAGTGTCATCCTCACGGGTGCATGTCACCTGCAGAGATGTTCGGTAAGGATCATCCGAGAGGCTGACTCACCCACAGAGGTGTCATCCCCATGGGTGCATGTCACCTGCGGCAGTGGTGATCAGTATGTATCACCCCAGAGGATGACTCACTCACAGGGGTGTCATCCCCATGTGTGCATGTCACCTGTAGCAGTGCTCAGTAAGGATCACCCCAGAAGCTGACTCACCCACAGGGTTGTCATCCCCATGGATGCATGTCTCCTGCAGCGGTGCTCAGTAAGGATCACCCCAGAGGCTGACTCACTCACAGGGGTGTCATCCCCAAGGGTGCATGTCACCTTCAGCGGTGCTTAGTATCACTCCAAAGGCTGTCTCACCCACAGGGGTGTCCTCCCCATGGGTGCATGTCACCTGCAGCGGTGCTCAGTAAGGAAAACACCACAGGCTGTCTCACTCACAGGGGTGTCAACCCCATGGGTGCATGTCACCTGCAGTGGCAGTGCTCAATTTGGATCACCCCAGAGGCTTCCTCACTCACAGAGGTGTCATCCCCATGGGTGCAAGTAACCTGCAGCGGTGCTCAGTAAGGATCACCCCAGAGGCTGACTCACCCACAGGGGTGTCATCCCCATGGGCACATGTCACCTTCAGCGGTGCTCAGTAAGGATCACCACAGAGGCTGTCTCACCCACAGGGGTGTCATTCCCATGGGTTCATGTCACCTTCAGCGGTGCTCAGTAAGGATGACCCTAGAGGCTGTCTTACCCAAAGGGGTGTCATCCCCACAAGTGCCTGTCATCTGCAGCAGTGCTCAGTAAGGATCACCACAGAGGCCGTCTCACCCACAGGGGTGTCATTCCCATGGGCACATGTCACCTGCAGCAGTGCTCAGTAAGGATCACCACAGAGGCCGTCTCACCCACAGGGGTGTCATTCCCATGGGTGCATGTCACCTGCAGCGGTACTCAGTAAGGATCACATCAGAGGCTGGCTCACTCACAGGGGTGTCATCCCCATGGGCACATGTCACCTGTAGCGGTGCTCAGTAAGGAACACCCCAGATTCTGTCTCACCCACAGAGGTGTCATCCCCACGGGTGCATGTCACCTGCAGCAGTGCTCTGTAAGGATCACCCTAGAGGCTGTCTCACTCACAGGGGTGTCATCCCCATTGTTGCATGTCACCTGCAGCGGTGCTCAGTAAGGATCACCCCAGAGGCTGTCTCACGCACAGGGGTGTCATTCCCATGGGAGCATGTCACCTGCAGAGGTGCTCAGTAAGGATCACATCAGAGGCTGACTCACCCACAGGGGTGTCATCCCCATGGGCACATGTCACCTGCAGCGGTGCTCATTAAGGATCACCCCAGAGGCTGACTCACTCACAGGGGTGTCATTCCCACGGGTGCATGTTACCTGCAGCGGTTCTCAGTAAGGATCACCCCAGAGGCTGACTCACTCACAGGGGTGTCATTCCCACGGGTGCATGTTACCTGCAGCGGTGCTCAGTAAGGATCACCCCAGAGGGTGACTCACTCACAGGGGTGTCATCCCCATGGGTGCATGTCACCTGCAGCGGTGCTCAGTAAGGATCACCCAGAGGCTGACTCACTCACAGGGGTGTCATTCCCATGGGTGCATGTCACCTGCAGCTGTGCTCAGTAAGGATCACCCCAGAGGCTGACTCACTCACAGAGGTGTCACCCCCATGGGTGCATGTCACCTGCAGCGGCAGTGCTCAGTAAGGATCACCCCAGAGGCTGACTCACTCACAGAGGTGTCACCCCCATGGGTGCATGTCACCTGCAGCAGCAGTGCTCAGTAAGGATCACCCCAGAGGCTGACTCACTCACAGGGGTGTCATTCCCATGGGTGCATGTCACCTTCAGCGGTGCTTAGTAAGGATCACATCAGAGGCTGACTCACTCACAGGGGTGTCATCCCCATGGGCACATGTCACCTGCTGCGGTGCTCAGAAAGGATCACCCTAGAGGCTGTCTTACCCACAGGGGTGTCATCCCCACGAGTGCATGTCATCTGCAGCAGTGCTCAGTAAGGATCACCCCAGAGGCTGACTCACCCACAAGGGTGTCATCCCCATGGGTGCATGTCACCTGCAGCGGTGCTGAGTAAGGATCACCCCAGAGGCTAACTCTCTCACAGAGGTGTCATCCCCACGGGTGCATGTCACCTGCAGCTGTGCTCAGTAAGGATCACCCCAGAGGCTGACTCACTCACAAGGGTGTCATCCCCGTGGGTGCATGTTACCTTCAGCGGTGCTCAGTAAGGATCACCCCAGAGGCTGACTCACTCACAGGGGTGTCATCCCCATGGGTGCATGTCACCTGCAGCGGTGCTCAGTAAGGATCACCCCAGAGGCTGACTCACTCACAGAGGTGTCACCCCCATGGGTGCATGTCACCTGCAGTGCTCAGTAAGGATCACCCCAGAGGCTGACTCACTCACAGGGGTGTCATTCCCATGGGTGCATGTCACCTTCAGCGGTGCTCAGTAAGGATCACATCAGAGGCTGACTCACTCACAGGGGTGTCATCCCCATGGGCACATGTCACCTGCTGCGGTGCTCAGAAAGGATCACCCCAGAGGCTGTCTCACTCATAGTGGTGTCATCCCCATGGGTGCATGTCACCTGCAGCGGTGTTCAGTAAGGATCACCCCAGAGGCTGTCTCACTCATAGTGGTGTCATCCCCATGGGTGCATGTCACCTGCAGCGGTGTTCAGTAAGGATCACCCCAGAGGCTGACTCACCCCACAGGGGTGTCACCCCCATGGGTGCATGTCACCTGCAGTGACAGTGCTCAGTAAGGGTCACCCCAGAGGCTGACTCACTCACAGGGATGTCATCCCCATGAGTGCATGTCACCTGCAGCGGTGCTCAGTTAGGATCACCCCAAAGGCTGACTCACCCACAGTGGTGTCATCCCCATGGGTGCATGTCACCTGCAGCGGTGCTCAGTAAGTTTCACCCTAAGGGCTGACTCACCCACAGGGGTGTCATCCCAATGGGTGCATGTCACCTGCAGCGGTGCTCAGTAAGGATCACCCCAGAGGCTGTCTCACCCACAGGGGTGTCATCCCCATGGGTGCATGTCTCCTGCAGCGGTGCCCAGTAAGGATCACCCCAGAGGCTGACTCACTTACAGGGGTGTCATCCCCATGGGTGCATTTCACCTGAAGCGGTGCTCAGTAAAGATCACCCCAGAGGTTAACTCACCCACAGGGTTGTCATCCCCATGCGTGCATGTGACCTGCATCGGCCGTGCTCAGTAAGGATCACCCCAGAGGCTGACTCACCCACAGAGGTGTCATTCCCATGGGTGCATGTCACCTGCAGCGGTGCTCAGAAAGGATCACCCCAGAGGTTGACTCACTTACAGGGGTGTCATCCCCATGGGTGCATTTCACCTGAAGCGGTGCTCAATAAAGATCACCCCAGAGGTTGACTCACTTACAGGGGTGTCATCCCCATGGGTTCATGTCACCTGCAGCGGTGCTCAGTGAGAATCACCCCAAAGGCTGACTTACTCACAGGGTGTCATCCCCATGGGTGCATGTCACCTGTAGCAGCGCTCAGTAAGGATCACCCCAGAGGCTGACTCACCCACAGAGGTGTCATCCCCATGGGCACATGTCACCTGCTGCGGTGCTCAGAAAGGATCACCCTAGAGGCTGTCTTACCCACAGGGGTGTCATCCCCACGAGTGCATGTCATCTGCAGCAGTGCTCAGTAAGGATCACCCCAGAGGCTGTCTCACTCATAGGGGTGTCATCCCCATGGGTGCATGTCACCTGCAGCGGTGCTCAGTTAGGATCACCCCAAAGGCTGACTCACCCACAGTGGTGTCATCCCCATGGGTGCATGTCACCTGCAGCGGTGCTCAGTAAGTTTCACCCTAAAGGCTGACTCACTCACAGGGGTGTCATCCTCATGGGAGCATGTCACCTGCAGCGGTGCTCAGTAAGGATCACCCCAGAGGCTGACTCGCCCACAGGGGTGTCATCCCAATGGGTGCATGTCACCTGCAGCGGTGCTCAGTAAGGATCACCCCAGAGGCTGTCTCACCCACAGGGGTGTCATCCCCATGGGTCCATGTCTCCTGCAGCGGTGCTCAGTAAGTATCACCCCAGAGGCTGACTCACCCACAGAGGTGTCATTCCCATGGGTGCATGTCACCTGCAGCGGTGCTCAGAAAGGATCACCCCAGAGGTTGACTCACTTACAGGGGTGTCATCCCCATGGGTGCATTTCACCTGAAGCGGTGCTCAATAAAGATCACCCCAGAGGTTGACTCACTTACAGGGGTGTCATCCCCATGGGTTCATGTCACCTGCAGCGGTGCTCAGTGAGAGTCACCCCAAAGGCTGACTTACTCACAGGGTGTCATCCCCATTGGTGCATGTCACCTGTAGCGGTGCTCAGTAAGGATCACCCCAAAGGCTGACTCACTCACAGGGGTGTCATCCCCATGGGTGCATGTCACCTGTAGTGGTGCTCAGTAAGGATTACCCCAGAGGCTGACTCACTCACAGTGGTGTCATCTCCACGGGTGCATGTGTGGCGCCCCTGAGGGTTCGACCGCCAAAGGGATGCTGCACTTCTTTAATGGAGTGTGGTGTTCCTCCTCTGAGGTAAGAACAGTGTGATAGTCGTGACCAAACCTTTGCATCCAACACCACATTTCTCTACCTGAGGGGGCTAGTATGCACTAGGTGCTGCTACCCTGGTTACAGGGAGACTGAGGAACACAAAGTGGTAGGAACCAGTTAGTGGGTGAGGGTGGAGGACTCACAATTTAGTTACACTTCAAATTTAGTATTTAATGTTTAGCCATCTTTGGTCTTGGTCTGTCGCTGGTCCTTGATGAGAGAGTTGGTGTTCTTCGGCTGTTCTCTGTGCTGTCATATACTGTGTGTTTATGTGACCTCCCTCCGGGAGCGCAGATCCTGTGTGGGCCTGCACCGGCAAGGGACATAGCCCTCGTACCCTGGCCTTGGGACGAGAGGTAGGTTGTAGACAAGGAATGTTTCAACCCGGCCAAGGACCAGGACCAAGAAGGCCCGGAAGTTGAGAGTGTGGCTCCATAGCAAATGGATCCCAGGGAGGATGCAGACGGAGCGGAGTACGCCACCTGTCCTCTCTATGCTCATCTAGTCAGAGGGATTCCGGCTGCACAGAGGGGTACCGGCCCCCGACACCTGATCTTGCTACTCTACGTCCTTGTCAGGGAAGCCCGGGTAGGCCCTGAGGATCCCGTCGGGTATCGGAAGGAATGGCGCAGCCACCTGTGCCCTTTATCTGAGAGGAGCTCAGAGGGAGATCTGGCCTATTTCGCACACACACACGGACGGGAAAGGATTCGGTCTGTAGTTCAGGAACACTCTGGTGTAGGGTCCCAACTGAACGCTGGACTTACTCGGAGGTTGTCGGACCCCCGTCCCTGGTGACCGCAGGACTCCGCGGGGAGCAGGGAGTCGCCTTCCATCTGCCATCTCTAAAGTGAGTAAAGCCTTGGAAGTTCACCCCTATAGCCTCCGGACTGTTTATTCTGCACCACACCGTGAGACGTGGAGCCTGTCTCCCTCTACTACTACCCCCCTCCATCCTGTCCCTCAGCCCTGAGGCCTTGCTCCGCCTGTGGGGAGTAGTAATAACTTTGGCCGCCATATCACCATGCCTCAGCGGACTGCAGCGGCGCTGGTGACCCTTCACCAGGCACCACAGGTGGCGTAGTCGTTAATCAGCCACTCAACCCAGACAAGCCCATACCATCTCTTTCTAATGTCATGGCCCTGAGCACGGGTTGGGCCCGGGCCACGGCTGCATCCCACCTCTCCTGCACACCGAGTCCCCCAACACCCAGGGTAAAACACGGGCTTTACGAGTAGAGGCGTCACGAGGCGTCACACATGTCACCTGCAGCAGTGCTCAGTAAGGATCACCCCAGAGGCTGACTCACCCACAGGGGTGGCATTCCCATGGGTGAATGTCACCTGCAGCGGTGCTCAGTAAGGATCACCCTAAAGGCTGACTCACTCACAGGGGTGTCATCCCCATGGGTGCATGTCACCTGCAGCGGTGCTCAGTAAGGATCACCCCAGAGGCTGACTCACTCACAGGGGTGTCATCCTCATGGGTGCATGTCACCTGCAGCGGTGCTCAGTAAGGATCACCCTAAAGGCTGACTCACTCACAGGGGTGTCATCTAGTGTTGAGCCACCCCCGTAGTGTTAGAGTTCGGTTCGCCGAACTGTTCGTCGAACACCGTTAAAACCAATGGCAGGCAAACTAAAACACATAGAAACACATAGAAAACACCTTCAAAGGTGTCCAAAAGCTGACAAACTGCTCAGAAGACACAACTAACACATGGAAAAGTGACAAGTACATATAGTCATGCGAAAAGAAAAGAGGTGGAGGAGTAAAAGGAGGGGGAGACACAGATAAAGGCATGTCATGCCCTTCTAAAACCAAAAAAGTGCGAAGCCGACACGGCCAGTCCGTTCCTGCCCGTGCGACCTCCGTGTCGCTGGGTTTGTGCCAGAGCCGCGGTGGACCCTGACGGCCAGCCCCCCCCCTCTCCCAATACTGGTGCCTGCCCACTGGTGGGTCGAGCGAGCCCCACTGCGGAGGAGGCAGGTCTAATATTTTTAATTTAAATTGTCTTTCTAATTTGAATGAGTACACTTTAAATCCTTTTACAAGGATCTATTGGAGGGCAAGTCTCATGCCAGCGGCCGCGGTAATTCCAGCTCCAGTAGCGTCCACTAAAGCTGCTGCAGTTAAAAAGCTTTTATAAGGATCGAGCTTGGCGGTCCACCACAAGGCGTCCTACCGCCAGTCCCAGCCCCTGTGCCTTGGGTTGCTCTTCACCGAGTGTCCCGGGGGTCCGAAGCATTTCCTTTGAAAAAATTAAGTGTCCAAACTACAGGTGGTGTAGCTTGCTTAACAGCTGGGATAATCCGCTGACTAGCAGACCCTGCTACTAGGCACAAAATATATCCTGGGCTAGATGCAGTTAAACATTTGTAATTAGATACTTTCGTTGGATGCTGAGAAAGCATTCCATAGAGTCTCCTGGCACGCCATATATTATTCTCTTAAAAAGCTTGGGGTAGGGGTCTAGGGGACCCTTTTATAGGCAAAATCACGTATCGCAATATCGCAATACGTCACCTAGGCTGAAGATAAATGGAACATTTTCATCACCTTTCATAATCACCAATGGGACAAGGCAGGGATGTCCTCTGTCCCCTCTCTTATACATCCTAGTGACGGAGCGCCTGCTCTCATCAATTCGCCATAACCCCAATATTAGGTGGATTGAGGTGGGAGGCACCGAGTACAAGTGCTCTGCATTTGCTGATGATGTCCTAGTATATATCTCTCAATCACATATATCCATCCCTGCTGTTATGGCAGAATTAGATCACTTTGTTACATGGTCAAATTTTAAAATCAATGCAGCGAAGTCTGAGGCCCTCGATGTCTCCCTCCCCAAATCCATACAGGATTCCATCCAGTCCAACTTTCCCTTTGCCTGGCCCTCACAGGGTATCAAATACTTAGGAATTCCTATTCATAGAGACCTCTCCCATCTATGTTATCTTAATTTTGGGCCCTTTATTGAACAACTCCATACAGACCACGGTTGGCAAGTTAGAACTGTAAGATTCACTACGTGAACCACTGGTGTTTTGTGGAAAAGCACATGTACACGGTGTTCCAAATTATTATGCAAAAAGTGTTTAGGAGTGATAAGGGAAGAATTTGTTTATTTGTCAGTTAAACTCATTGATGGTGATGTGTGTCAGGGCTCTTTATATCACTGTAAGCAATTGCAGACACCTGTGCTAATTAGTTTGGCAGGTGTGTCCAATAAAAGACAAGACTACTTAAGAAGGCTGTCCCACATTATTAAGCAGCCTTCATTTTCTGCCAAAAATGGGAAAGAAAAAGGATGTGTCGGCTGCTGAGAAGCAACAAATTGTGGAGTGTTTAGGTCAAGGCATGACTACAATCAACATTGCCAAGACACTTCATCCTGATCATCGCACAATCAAGAAGTATGTAGCTGATTCACAGTACACACGTGTGCGTGCTGATAAGGGAAAATTGAGGACTCTTTCCTACAGGCAATTACGTCAGGTTGAAAGAGCAGCGGCAAAAAAGCCTTGTCAAAGCAGCAGACAAGTTTTTGAAGCTGCTGGTGCCTCCAACGTCCCCCGAACAACAAGATGCAGGGTCCTTCAGAGGTTTACAGCTGTGCGTAAGCCATCCTGTCGACCTCCTCTATCCACTGTACACAAGCAGAAACGGCTCCAGTGGGCCAAACAATACATGAAGACTGACTTCAAAACTGTTTTGTTCACCGATGAGTGCCATGCAACGCTCGATGGTCCAGATGGATGGAGTGGAGGATGGCTGGTTGATGGACACACCATGCAAACACGGCTACGGCTCCAACAAGGAGGAGGTGGAGTAATGTTTTGGGCTGGAATCATGGGGAGATAGATTTTCGGCCCCTTTAGGATCCCTGAAGGGGTAAAGATGAACTCCATAATGTATGTGGAGTTTCTCAAACAGCACTTCCTGCCATGGTTCAAGAAGAAGAACCGTGTATTCCGCAGCAAGATCATTTTCATGCATGATAATGCACCGTCTCATGCTGCACATAACACATCTGCATCTCTGGCTGATATGGGCATAAAAGGGGACAAACTTATGGTGTGACCCCCATGCTCCCCTGACCTCAACCCCATTGAGAACCTCTGGAGCATCATCAAAAAGGAGTGTCTATGATGGCGGGAGGCAGTTCACATCTAAGCAACAGCTCTGGGAGGGTATTCTGTCCTCATGCAAAACAATTGAAGCAGAAACCATCCAAAACCTGACAAATTCAATGGACGAGAGAGTTCAGAAGCTCCTTTCGAACAAGGGGTCCTATGTGCAAATGTAACATCACCTAGAATAAAGTTTTGAGTTGAAAACTGTTTGATTTCAGTTTCTAATAACCTGCTAATGCTTATAATTTCAAAAATGACCATTTTTTTGTTCTTTATTAAAATTAAAAGGTTGATCGAAGAGTGTGGGGGATCTAAGAGTGTGGCAACCCAGTAGTCAGGATTATTTCGAATTCTGACAATCTGAGGGTCATGTTGTAGGTAGTGCAGCAAGAAGGCACTCATATGTCTTGCGCATCTAGGAGCCCCAAAATTATTTTCCGGGCTAGATGCAGCTAAAAATTATTATTAATTTGAAAGCTGGTGGAGCTTAGTATAGATGGCCTAATAGAATCAGTACTGCAAACTGCTACAAGGCCCAAATTATTTTCCAGCCAAGATACAGATAAACATTAGTAATTTTAAATCTGGTGGAGCTTAGTATAGATAGCCTAATAGAATCAGTACTGCACACTGCTACAAGGCCCAAATTATTTTCCAGCCAAGATACAGATAAACATGATTAGTAATTTGAAAGCTTAAAACGGTTGGTGAGGTGATTTTAACAAATCATCAACTTTTACTCTCCCCAGGATGACACAGGGGTAGAAAAGTCGTTTCGGATCCATGATTTGTTCATCTTTATGAACGTGAGTCTGTCTACATTCTCAGTGGAGAACCGTGTGCGCATATCTGTCAGCACACCACCAGCAGCTCTGAACACACGTTCAGACAGAACGCTGGCTGCGGGGCATGACAAGATCTCCAAGGCGTAAGTGGCGAGCTCCGGACATTTATTCAGATTGGAAGCCCAAAAAGAGCAAGGGTCCAGTGACACAGTCATGGCTTCAATGTTTACTTGGAGATACTCCTGTACCATTGTCTCTAGGCATTGACTATGTGCCAGACTTCTTGTCTCCTGTGGCCTTGCAAAGGATGGGCTAAAAAGGTGGTGAAATGATTCCACAAAATTGATGTTACCAGCAGATACTGTGTTTCTGTTACGTTTTGAGTGCTGAACACTCGACGGTCCCACGGTTGGCAAGTTGGAACTGTGAGATTCACTACGTGCACCACTAGTGTTTTGGGGAAAAGCACATGTAAGATTCTGCAACAGTCTCTGCTGATACTCCTGCATGCGTGCATCTCTTTCTATGGCAGGAATAATTTCTGCAAATTTACTTTTGTACCGGGGATCTAACAGTGTGGCAACCCAGTAGTCAGGATTATTTCTAATTCTCACAATTCGAGGGTCATGTTGCAGGTAGTGCAGCAAGAAGGCACTCATGTGTCTTGCGCATCCAGGAGCACCAAGTCCCTGTTGTGTTGATGGCGAGGTAACAATCATGCTTCCTTCCTCTGTCCTCTCCCCCCAACCTCGCACAACAGAAATGTGATCAAGGTCTCCCTCATCTGATGAGTCTTCCATCAGTTCGTCCTCCACTTCTTCCTGGGCTCCTGCACCTTCCTCACTAGTTTGGCTGCTACCATGCGCCCTGGTAAAACCATCTCCCCCACCCTCACATGCCTGCCGCCTTGGTGCTGCCGACCGTCTGGACCTTGCAGATGTTAGCCCTTCCGCATACAACTCCTCTTCCTCTACTTCCTCCACCTCCTCTTGTGCCACCACCTGACTCCAAATTCTGTTTAACATGTGCTCCAGCATGTAAATCACCAGAATAGTCATGCTGATAATGGCATCGTCAGCACTAAACATCTTCGTCGCCATTTCAAAACTGTGCAGAAGGGTGCATAGGTCCCTGATCTGAGACCACGCCTCCAGCGTGATTTGCCCCACCTCTGGATCTCGTTGGCCCAGGCTATACGTCAGAACGTATTGCACCAGGGCTTGTCGGTGCTACCACAGTCGCTGCAACATGTGCAGAGTTGAATTCCACCATGTAGGTGTAGCACCCCGAGGGCTCGGCTGCTACAGGGGTATTGCACCTCAAACCAGAGGTGTGATATTCCACTCCCGGGTAAGGATGGAGTGTGGACCAGGACTCAGTAAGCTGCATGCACCACACACACCCCATTTCCGAGGGACAGCTCAACGGTGCTCCCACTAGACAGAAGTGCAGGCACGACCGACTATGTCCCTGGCTGGAGTGGGGAGGGGAAAGTACACCCAGTGGTGTAGGAGCAGATAGGGGTGGGTCTCTGGGCATAGGTAGGAGCCCATTGGTTGCTAGTCACCTGGGCTCATGGTCAGAGGGAGGTATAAAAGGTGGGCACCATCTTAGAACAGTGTTCAGTCTGGGCTCAGTTCTGTGAAGAGGAGAAGGCAGGGAGCAGAGCTGCTGCATGGGCTCTGCTCCCTGGGCAGGCCTAGCAGAGAGGCCGGAGCGAGAGAGAGAGAGAGAGAGCGAGAGCGAGAGCGAGAGCGAGAGCGAGAGCGAGAGCGAGAGCGAGAGCGAGAGCGAGAGCGAGAGCGAGAGCGAGAGCGAGAGCGAGAGAGAGAGAGAGAGAGAGAGAGCGAGAGAGAGAGCGAGAGCGAGAGCGAGAGAGAGAAAGGAACTGAAACAGAAAGGAAACAAGGAACAGCACATTAAGAAAGGCCCAGAGACACGAGGACAGAGGGAACCCTAAGGACCCAGGAGACTGCGGGTGACGGGTTGGCAGAGCAGGGTACCAGAACCCAAATTGGTGGAGGCAACAGATTCCTCAGCCAAAGACCGGAGGTTGTGACCACATCTTGGTGCGACCCCTCACTACATCCACCAGGAAAGCATACCGCATAGCGCCAGGGAAACCGGAGATAGGTTTCGCCAACAGAAGGCCCGAGGAAGCTGGGTCCCTGGTGGGGACGGCCAGAGAAAGGAAAGGAAGGGAGCCCTGTGCCACTCTCTGGAATTGCCTGGGAGTTGGTCGAGCCCCTTGCCTGGTGGACGCAGCACGGCTTGGGCAGTAACCGCCGGTACCGAGGTGACTAGGACCAGTAAAGGACTGTGAGTAAAGCATTGGAAACTGCAACCACACGTCTCTGTGTTTCATCGCCGCACCAGCACCATTAGTACTGGGATGCTCACACCATCACTCCCATCTTCCACACTAACTGCCCTGGGGCTGCACTCTTCCCGTGGGGAGTTACACTACCTAAGCTGCATATACCATCAGCCCCAGCGGTCGGCCTTGCAGCGGCGGTCCGCACTGACCGCAATCCACGGGTGGCGTAGTCGGACAATTACAATACCAATAGACTGCCACTGGTTTGACCACCCTGAGCCACGGACCGGGTCACCGCCACACGGAGACTACAACCCCCAGCATCCTACAACATGCCCGGTTCCGGGTTCCCCAGCACAGGCCCAGGGGGCGAGTTAACTTTGGCGTAGTCGGCAGGATCGAGACCAACCCGCCACAAACGGGTATTGCGTTCCTGAAGAAAATTGTACATGTACCTGGAAAAGAAGTCTCCCGCCATTTCCAGAAGTTTCCCGCCGTCCGGAGTCGTTTCCCGCCATCCGGAGCCGATTCCCGCCATCCGGAGCCATCTTGGACCGTTTCCCGCCATCGGCCGCCATCTTGGGTCGTTTCCCGTCGTCTTCCCGCCATCCGCAGTCGTTTTCCCGCCATCGGGCGCCATCTTTGGGACGCCGCGCGGGAAGAAGAGGGGCGTGGACGCCGAAAGCGCGCGAGATCTGAAGCTCCGCCCCACGCACCGACGCTGCGTAAGGTCCTGGAAGGGAGAGGGAGAGACGCTGACGTCACAGGAGCGCGACGCAAGGTCCTCAACCCCGACGATCGACTGCGGAGCCGCGGCCTACGGAGGAAGATCAACGCAAGGTAGGCCACGGTCCACCAGGGGGGAGGAGGACACCAGGAACGGAGAGCAAGATGGCAGACCGGCAGCAGACCAAGCTGCCCAGCATCGGCAGTGCCCCAGCCGTCGCGGGCCCCGACCAGCTCCAGGAGAAGACGCGTGATGCAGGAGCGGTCGCGGGAGCAGGTAAGAGGAGTCTCCCTGTCCCGGGCGCTGCCAGCGTCAGCCTGCTCCCGGGCCCCCTGGTGGAGCCGCCGATCCCGGGCGCTGCAAACACCGACCTGCTCCAGACCCCCAACAAGCCCTGGTGCCGAGCCCTCCAGCCCTGGTCACTGCCGCCACCAGCCCGCGCCCAGGCCCAAAGTCGCACCCTCTGACCCCGGGCGTCATCAACAGCGACCTTCTCCAGGCCCGGTCGCAAGGCCTGCTACACAAGGGCGCAAAGGGACTGTATGCCCTCCATGTCCACCGTCTAACAGAGGAGGAACTGTGGTACCGCCCAGACATGGACTACCCTGAGGGCCCGGACGGGTCTGAAGATTACAAGGAAGGAGCATCAGGAGGACACCGTTACCAATGAACGGTAAAGTGGAACTGTAAAAAGTTACCCGTCAGGGGTATGAGAACTGTCGCTGAAACTGTTGCTGAGTGGAGTGTGGTCCCCGTTGGGACTAATGTGGAACTGTTAAAGGACTGTTATCTGTGTGCCCCTAATCCCTAACCAGGCTGAGGACAGTGAGCAGCCATTCCCCTATCCCCACTGGTCGAGGACTGAGAGCGGCCATCCCTTGTAAATAGTTGCGCTTCTTAAAGCGCCCCCTACTGGTTCTATAAAAGAACTGCAACGTCTACCTCAAGACGGATTAAATGGACTGTTGCACTTAAAAGAAGAACGAACACCTGGTCACAAGTTGCACCGCGGCCAGAACTCAAGAATGTGTTTTTTGAAAAAAAAAAAAAAAAGTTTTACTTAAGAATGTCTTATACTGAAAAAGTTTTATATGCTGCTAAAAGAGTTTATGGTATTTTATGTGTGTGTGTGTGAAGAAAGTCTTATAATGTTTATACCAGTCACGTTGGAAAGAAAAGAGTACCTCCCATAAAGGGATGAGTTTTTGGTTAAATGTCTTATATGCGAAAGCATTCTAAAAATTTTGTATGTTGAAAATTGTTTTATTCTTTTCCAGCCCGAGAACGTGCTGTGATTTACCAGGGGGGAATGTAGCACCCCGAGGGCTCGGCTGCTACAGGGGTATTGCACCTCAAACCAGAGGTGTGATATTCCACTCCCGGGTAAGGATGGAGTGTGGACCAGGACTCGTAAGCTGCATGCACCACACACACCCCATTTCCGAGGGACAGCTCAACAGTGCTCCCACTAGACAGAAGTGCAGGCACGACCGACTATGTCCCTGGCTGGAGTGGGGAGGGGAAGGTACACCCAGTGGTGTAGGAGCAGATAGGGGTGGGTCTCTGGGCATAGGTAGGAGCCCATTGGTTGCTAGTCACCTGGGCTCATGGTCAGAGGGAGGTATAAAAGGTGGGCACCATCTTAGAACAGTGTTCAGTCTGGGCTCAGTTCTGTGAAGAGGAGAAGGCAGGGAGCAGAGCTGCTGCATGGGCTCTGCTCCCTGGGCAGGCCTAGCACAGAGGCCGGAGCCAGAGAGAGAGGAGAGGAACAGAAACAGCAAGGAACTGAAACAGAAAGGAAACAAGGAACAGCACATTAAGAAAGGCCCAGAGACACGAGGACAGAGGGAACCCTAAGGACCCAGGAGACTGCGGGTGACGGGTTGGCAGACCAGGGTACCAGAACCCAAATTGGTGGAGGCAACAGATTCCTCAGCCAAAGACCGGAGGTTGTGACCACATCTTGGTGCGACCCCTCACTACATCCACCAGGAAAGCATACCGCATAGGGCCAGGGAAACCGGAGAAAGGTTTCGCCAACAGAAGGCCCGAGGAAGCTGGACAAAGGTGGGTCACTGGTGGGGACGGCCAGAGAAAGGAAAGGAAGGGAGCCCTGTGCCACTCTCTGGAATTGCCTGGGAGTTGGTCGAGCCCCTTGCCTGGTGGACGCAGCACGGCTTGAGCAGTAACCGCCGGTACCGAGGTGACTAGGACCAGTAAAGAACTGTGAGTAAAGCATTGGAAACTGCAACCACACGTCTCTGTTTCATCGCCGCACCAGCACCATTAGTACTGGGATGCTCACACCATCACTCCCATCTTCCACACTAACTGCCCTGGGGCTGCACTCTTCCCGTGGGGAGTTACACTACCTAAGCTGCATATACCATCAGCCCCAGCGGTCGGCCTTGCAGCGGCGGTCCGCACTGACCGCAATCCACGGGTGGCGTAGTCGGACAATTACAATACCAATAGACTGCCACTGGTTTGACCACCCTGAGCCACGGACCGGGTCACCGCCACACGGAGACTACAACCGCCAGCATCCTGCAACAGGCCCGGTTCCGGGTTCCCCAGCACAGGCCCAGGGGGCGAGTCATAGGCACATCGCATTTTAGCCGGTGAAGTGGCAGGCCCAACGACTTCTGTAGAGATGTAAGTCACTGAGTTGCGGGATGCGAACGGCGGAAGTGAGCACACAGCGACTGTGCCCTCTGCAGAAGGCTATCTAGTCCGGGATAGAGGGCTAAAATTTGCTGGACAACCAGGTTCAACACGTGAGCCATACAAGGCACGTGTGTGACATTGCCCCGGCGAAGGGCCACACCCAGGTTTGCAGCATTGTTGTACACGGCCTTCCCTGGTTTCAGGTCCAGTGGAGACAACCATTCATGAAACTCCTCAGCTGTGTGACTCACATTTCCCAGACATTTCAAAGTAAAAACTGCCTGATGACGTTGAGCCCTGCTGCCAGCATAGTAAGGAGGTGTGCAGGATCCCTTCTGCGCAGTTAGAAAGCTTGTGGCATGACCAGACAGGCTTTGGGTGCAGGTGGAGGACCGAGAGGAGGTTGAGGAGGCAGAAGCAGTGGAGGAACTTCGAGATAAAGAGGATTGACGCACAACTTGTGGGGACGGTAAGACTTGGACAGCAGCCCCTTGTCCTGCTGTCACCATAGTTACCCAGTGCCCAGTCAGCGACATGTAACGCCCCTGTCCATGCCTACTTGTCCAAGTGTCTGTGGTGAAATGCACCCTGTCACACACAGAGTTTCTCAAAGAAGCGGTGATGTTGTGTGCGACATGCTGGTGGAGCGCAGGCACACCTTTCTTTGAGAAGTAGTGCCGACTGGGCATCTGGTACTGGGGCACTGCGACGGACATAAGGTCCACCAGGCGGAAAGGCAGCATTTTTGTAGCCAAGAGCTTGCAGATGGTGAAATTCAACCTCTTAGCTTTGTCATGGCTAGGAGGAAATGGTCTTTTACTTGTCCACATCTGAGGGACCGAGGGCTGGCTGTTGTGCTTAGACGGGGTTGAGAAGGGTGTCCTCGGCAAACTGCCGGTCTGTGATGAAGATGCAGGTGGACATGTTAGGTTGCCTTGATCCAAAGGTGGTGCTATCGATGTCGGACAGCGCTGAACACCAGCTGGTGTTTCCACCTCCAAAGAAAATGATGACCTGCCAATCACACTGGCTGTTGCGGGTAAAGAGGTGGCAGGTCTGCGTCCCAAAACAGGTGTGACTGCTGTCCCCCCACAGAGGATGAAGAGGCCACGGATGCACAAGATGTGGCAGACGGTGGTTGGCCTGGCCGGCTAGGCCGCATTGTAGCACAGTGAGCTTCCCACTGCAACTTATGCTTCATATCCATGTGCCGGTTCATGCATGAAGTACTCAAACTATGTATTTTTTGGCCTCTACTTAGCTTTTGCTGACAAATGATACAGATAACACGAGTTGGGTCATCCTTATCGATCTGAAAAAATGCCCAGGCTATGCAAGGCTTAGCACCCATGCGACCTGAAGAGCCACCACGACTTGTGGTCAGAGGCAGAGTTGTGGTTGAGGATGCAGTTGTTGACGTGCTTCCAGTACTACGCCTCTATCCAGGAAGGCGCAACCTGACCTCGTCGTCACTAGCATCCTCCTCCACCTCCTCTGCTGACCTCATCGACTGGCTGACTGTGAGTTGACAGTAAGTGGGATCTCCAACCTCGTCATCATCACCCTGTGTGTTCTCACACCCATCGTCCTCAGAGCCAACCTCTTCCTGCCCTGACCGAAAAGTCAAGTTGTTGCGCCAATCAGTTATTCGAGTCTCATCATCGTCTTCATCATTGTCTCCACCAACAGGAGTTACAGTTTGGGAACGAGGGTCTACATTATGCTCAGAACCTTCTTCATCTGGTCCTGGATCCGACTCAAAGATTCTGGGCATCAGTGCAGATCATTTCCTCGTCTGGATTCACAGAAGCTCTGGAGCAGACCTCTGATTCCCAGGCTATAGTATGAGTAAACAGCTCTGCAGACTCAACCATCTGTTCTACCCCATACTCAGACGGGCAGCTGGAGACTTGGGAGCTGTGAGGAAGCAAGTGCAATTGGGGTGACACCTCTGAGGACTGGAGTATTTGTGATGTTGTGAGGTGGAGGAGAGCCCACTTAAAGGAGCACTTGATATCCGTTGAAGCACCTGCTGTTTTTGTGCTTCATCTGGAATTTGTAGCGATTGGCGTGGCCGTAAGAAAGGGATCTTATCACATTGTCCGCTAAAAGAAGTAGACATCTTAGTTTGGGTGGAAGATGGTCTTTCTTCTGCAGATGTTACTGTTGCTTTAGCACCTACCACACGGACACAACCTTTTTTTCCCTTCCCAAGACACCTATTCCCCTTTCCACCAGCAGCAGGCCTTTTTCCACTCATTTTGGTGGTTAACTAATTCACAACTCTGGAGTTGTTTGCACAAAAAACAATGGATGGGAATCGAGCAGAGCTGAGTGGCCAAAATGTGGTATTAGGCCAAAAGTATCGGCTGGGTTAGATGCAGATAAAAATTATTTTGAATTTGCAACCTGGTGGAGGTTAGTATAGATGAACTAATAGAATGATGCTATGCCCAAAAGGTTTTACTTCACTAGGTGCAGTAAAAAAAAATTGTATTCTATACACAGGAGGTGTAGCTTGAAACACAGATAGGCTACTCCACTGACTAACACACACTGCAAGAGGCCAAAAAGGATTAGCTTTGCTAGATTTAGCCAAATTCAGTGAAAAAAACTTGCACAGCACTGGCACAGACCTGCCTGGCAAGAACTGATGTAACCTAGCCCTCAAAAGGACTGCAATTACAATTAGTCTTTACTCCCAACCTATCTATTTAAGAGCACAGACCTGCCTGATAAAAGTGATAAGAACTGATGTAACCTAGCCCTGAAAAGGACTGCAATTACAATTAGTCTTTACTCCCAACCTATCTATTTAAGAGCACAGACCTGCCTGATAAAAGTATTAGGAAATGATGTAACCTAGTCCTTAAAAGGACTGCAATCACAACTATTCCCTACTCCCAAGCTATCTGTAGATTTGTGCAAAAATTGGCTTGAAATTAACAAAAGTATAGCGCACACAGCAACAGCGGTGCCGTCTAACACGCAGCTGCAGCTGTGAGAAAATGGTGACGACGGGGAAAATGGCTGGGTCTTATAGGGCAAGGACATGTGACATACATTGCCAATGACACATGCCCTTGCTTGTGTGAAAAAAAGCACTTCGCTCCGTGTGTGCGCTGCTGATAGGCTGACAGATTGCACCTCCCCACTGTAAATGCAGGAAAGAGAAAAAAAATGGAGATCTTCATTATTCCTGCAGAGACCATCCCCTGCTCCTCCCCCCGCTGTACACTCAAACTGCGTATTAACATTAATTTTCAGCATTACTGAGAAAAAATCCAGTTATGATTTTGGTGCACGAACAGTTATCGAACATAACCTCAAACAGCCAAATTTTTTTCAAATTGTTCGTGTTCGCCGCACGTCTCGAACACCGCCCAAAACAGCTCGAATTTTAGATTGGCGAACAGTTCTAGTCGAACACCGCTCATCTCTAGTGTCATCCCCATGGGTGCATGTCACCTGCAGCGGTGCTCAGTAAGGATCACCCCAGAGGCTGTCTCATTCACAGAGGTGTCATCCCCATGGGTGCATGTAACCTGCAGCGGTGCTTAGTAAGGATCACCCCAGAGGCTGATTCACCTGCAGCGGTGTCATCCCCATGAGTGCATGTCTCCTGCAGCGGCAGTGCTCAGTAAGGATCACCGCAGAGGCTGACTCACTCACAGGGGTGTCATCCCCATGGGTGCAAGTCACCTGCAGCGATGCTCAGTTAGGATCACCCCAGAGGCGTCATCCCCATGGGTGCATGTCACCTGCAGCGGTGCTCAGTTAGGATCACCCCAGAGGCTTACTCACCCACAGGGGTGTCATCCCCATGAGTGCATGTCTCCTGCAGCGGCAGTGCTCAGTAAGGATCACCCCAGAGGCTGACTCACCCACAGGGGTGTCATGTCCATGGGTGCATGTCTCCTGCAGCGGAGCTCAGTAAGGATCACATCTGCAGCACCTGTGGACCACAAAGATTCTGGCTATGTGGTGAATTCCTCCCCTAGTTCTGGGGAGAGGATCATCATTTCTCAGCCAGTTCCCCGGCCTTACTGCACGTGGACACTGGGTTTAGAAATGGTGTCCGATTCAGCACTTTGGAGTATGCCTGCAGTTTGTCATTACAAAATGAGCCATCACCCAAATCCTCCCATTGTTTACTTTCCTTACATTCATCCACAAAATTACCATGGGATTTCCACGATCTACCCTTATATCTGGAGAGGGAACATGTGGCTTGGTACCTTTATAAAGCAATTTAAATTGTTCCCGACAATTTACCGCTGGCAGCACAGTTCCCTTTCTGATCCCAGTATAGGGGGTCCAAGAACAGCCGAGAGCAGGGTTCTCGGAAAAACCTATTCTCGTATTTTAAATCAGGACCCTTAAAATACATGATGCAATGTAGTTCTTCAGGTTTGTGAAAATCTGCACCCGGATCCCCTATATCTCTTCTTCTAAGGACTCAGTAACTGAAGATGGTCCTGCAGTTATCAGACTAAGGCTGTAAGATCTACAAAAGACAAAAATATATCTCATACCCTACCATCATTATATATAAATGTAAAGCAAAGTTGCATAATAAATATAGGGTACTTAGTGAACTATTTTTGATCAAAAAAAGTATACAAGCCGTCCCACCAGCGGCAAGGTGACCCTAAATTGGGACGGTACCTATACTGCCTATATTAAAAACCTTACTGTATATCAAAGTTGAAGTAATGCATATAAAAGGGTAGACAAATAGGACCGGGTCCCAACTCCAGACCGCCTAGGCCCGTGGTAAGCTACATATATACTAATCAGCTCAACAAAGGGGATGCCACACCCTTAAATTGCACAGAATGCAAACAAGACAAAAAACCAAGAAGTGTGAACATGCTCCTATTTCTTGCATGTCTACCATCTTAGACCTCAGTTCACATTTCTTGGTTTTAAGGCTGTAAGATGTAGCGTTTTTACGGCTGCGAAAACTCTAGTAAAACAGTCTGCCATGCATAGCAATGTGAATTCGGATGTGCTGTGCACATTATGCGCTAATTAGCGCACCGAATTCGCATTGCGTTGCAAAACGCAGCATGACCATTTCTACCGCAATTACGCTGCAAATTCGCGGCCATTGAGGAACATAGAAACGCAGCAAACCCGCTGTTATGTGTGGATTTGCTGCGTTTCAATTAAATTCAATGGCCGCGAATTTGCAGCATAATCGCGATGTGTGTGGTACCCGGGATGAAGAGGAGACTACAACCTCTCTCATCCCGGCTACCACGCGGTGAAAAAAAGAAATAAAAAAGTAAAAACTAAACAAAACCTGTATATTCACCTCTCCGGCGGCCCCCGATCTGCTCTCCGGTCTCCTCCGGTCTGCTCCCGCCCACGTCCTCTCTCCTTGGCGTCCCACGGTGTACTGTCAGGACCTGCTGTGACGTCATTTAGTCACCTGATGGTCACGTGACCGCTGACGTCGGCGGTCAGGTGATGGTCGCGTGACCATCAACTGACTAAATGACGTCACCGCAGGTCCTGACAGTACACTGTGGGACACTGAAGAGCGAAGACGCGGCCGGGAGCAGACCGGAGAGGTGAGTATACAGGTTTTTTTTTATTTTTAATATTTTAATTCTCTTTTTTTTGCTATAGATGCTGCATTTAAAGAATCAGTTGTTCACACATTATAAATCCATGCCGGTTGCATGGATTTATATTGTGTGACCAACTTGTTAACCACTTTTCCAAGTGATGCTCAAAATCGCTTGGAAAACTGCTTGAAAAAACGCATCTAAAAACGCTGAAAAAACGCTTCTCTCTGGCAGAAAAAACGCATGTAAATCTGCACGCATTTTTTTCTGCCAGAGAAAGGCAAAAACGCTCTGCATCAAATATGCTACGTGGGCACATAGCCTAATGGTATCTGGGTTCCCCATACCCTTGGAGCACCATTGTCTCCGCCATGGATTTTGCCTGAAGTCCTGCAGCAGGTGGGATTATTCCCGGTCTCAGGGCTTGCATCTTATCCCACCCACACAGTTGATAATATAATTTGTGCACTTTTGCCTGTTCCGGGGTCCCGTACCTCCAGTGGTGTAGATGATGGTTCTCTTACTATTTGCTCCTGTTACCACTATGCAGGCAGCAGACAGTCCAATAGTGGGTATCTCTTCTGGATGCACTAAGGTTCTAATGGCTCCTGACTCAACAAGAAAAGTGACCTCACGGCCCCCCACGAGGAGGGTCACTTCTGGAAGTAAAGTGTTCTGTAAATACATTTCTATTTCAGCTAAATGTAATATTTCCTCAGGAACCTAATTTATTTATTTATTTTCCTTCTGACCAAAAGGTCCTTATCACACAAGGGCATCATCTCAGTCCTTTTCTCCTGTTTTTTCTTTTGTCTACGTTTTTCTCTCGTCCTTGCCTCTCTCAACCATTTATTTGCACTGTCATGACCATACTTTCTTTTCTCTTTCTCATTACCTTGTTCTATTTCTTGTACCAAATTTTCACATTCTGTCAAAGTAAGTTTACCATCAAATCCAAACTTTCTCTGCCATTAATCAAGGTACTTCCCACATTCAGGGTCTATTTTATGCATATACTTACTATCCCCATCTAGTGGTTCCTTCTTATCATAACACCAAAGACAACCACGTTCCACACGTTTGCCTGGAACATTCCCCATGTTTACAGCTTATATCCCAAATTCAAGACTGTTTGTTCGGCTTCAGTAGTCCCCTCTGGGTACAATTGTATCCAGCCGTCAGATGTAATAACAATCCCGCCTTATAATGTGGACAAGACATTAAAATATAGCTGTGGGTCTACGTCCCGTAAGGATGTTATGTGACATTCTTATACACAAGAAGAAGGCAAAAAAGAAGATAAGAACTACACACAATGCAAATCCTTGAGCACAATGGATTCCTTAATCCCCGAGGGTCCTCGACCCTCACCATCTAGATAAGTTTAATGTGCACACAGAGTTTTTGATTCCACAGTAGCCTTCTCACATCGGCTATGTACCCATTCTACGAAATTTCTTTCCGGAACTAACAAACTTCAATCAGATTTATGAAGTTTTGCAACTTAAAGGAGTTTTACAACTCCAATTGCATATGTTCACAATCATAGCCCCCAAATCAATTTCTAGAATAACTTTAATACTGGATTAAGAAAATTACCGAATATAATAAAGATTATAATTAAATGGTCTTACCTGTATTCAGATATAGATGATTCCCAGAGATCCTTGGACTATACGAAATCCGTCACTCTCCCTCAGTCCGGGATAACTGACAATGCTTGTTTTGACGCCTAATCTTAAGGCGGAGGACTTACTTAAAGAGTTACAGAATTCCCCCGTGCACGGTTTGCTGTGCTCACCGGTGAGGGAAAGATGTTGGATTCCCGGCCAATGCAGCAAAATGTCAGTGGAATTTTCTTTCTTACCAATTATAAATCGTCCACACTTGAATTAGTAGGATAATCTATTGTGACTCACTGTGAAAGGACTTTATAGCACTGCAGTTTCTTTTTGCTCTGATTAGCTCTCCTACTGGAATAGCTTGTGTGCTGTGTGGAGGATGAAAGCTCTAGGCATGAAGAATTGTATCCCCTGCTGCTGTTTTTCTGTACTACTTTCGATTAAAGAACCATGTATGCCTGAGACTTGTAGATCTAAATATGTGATTGACTATTGATTAAAAAAAAAAAATGAATGAACCGAAGATTATAGTTGTTATCATTCAGATAATCCAAAAAGAGCAGAACATTGGATGATTTGTCATCCCAAATGATGAGCAGGTCATCTATATACCTCGTGTAATAATATAATAATAATAATTTTTATTTACATAGCGCCAACATATTCCGCAGCACTTTACAATTAAGCGGGGACATGTACTGACAATAAATTCAATACAAAGTAAGACAGTTTAAACAGTTACATCAGGAGTGAGGTCCCTGCTCGCAAGCTACAATCTATAAGAAAATGGGGGGACACAATAAGTGAGAAGTGCTTGTTATTTCAGGTCTAGCAATTATAATACATAGGGATTTTCATATAAGGCTGCATGATACGGTCATCAGTCAGTATGTTTAAGTGCATTAATCAAGTATCGAGTGCAGTTATCGTGTGCTTGAAGGGTGTGGAGACAGATGAATAGTAGGGAGCAGATTCTGAATTATATTTAGAAGGAGGGAACAGAGAAAAGTTAGTTTACTGAGTTGAAGTGGTAGGCTTGTTTAAAGAGATGGGTTTTTAAAGCGCGCGTAAAGACGTGGGGGCTAGGCATCAGTCGGATAGTCTGGGGTTGAGCATTCCAGAGAACTGGCGCAGCACGAGAGAAGTCTTGGAAACGGAGGTGTGAGGTTAGGGTTGTTAGTCTTAGGTCATTTGTAGAACGGAGGGCACGTGTAGGGAGATAGACAGAGATGAGAGAGGAAATATAAGGGGGTGCAGAACTGTGGAGAGTTTGTGGGTGAGAGCAATGAGTTTGTATTGTACCCTGTAGCGAATGGGTAACCAGTGTAATGACTAGCACAAGATGGAGGCATCGGTGAAGCGGCTAGGCAGAAATATGACCCTGGCTGCCGCATTCAGGACGGATTGAAGTGAAGAAAGTTTGGTAAGAGGGAGACCGATCTGAAGAGAGTTGCAGTAGTCCAGACGAGAGTGAAGAGCGACAGTAAGAGTTTTAGCAGCTTCAAAGGTGAGAAAAGGTCGGATTCTGGAGATGTTTTTAAGATGCAGGTGACAAGAGCGAGTGAGTGATCGGATATAGGGAATAAAGGAAAGTTTAGTGTCGCATATGACCAAGCGAGCATGCTGCTTGGGAGTTATAGTTGTGTGGCACCCTGCTGCGCATTGGTGCCACAGAACCCAGAAGGGTGCATGGATGGACTTCTCCACAAGAGGCCCTCACACATTCACACACCTCCACCCTACCACCTCAGACCACCAGAGGAAGCCCGTTAGGGACATATAAAGGGAGGGTGGAGCCAGGCAGCTCAGTTCAGTCAGTGAGAAGTTAGTTGTCAGCTCAGACAGAAGTGAGTCTGTGAGCAGAGAGAGCGTGCCGACGCTCAGAGAGCGGTGAAGACACAGCACGCCAGCTGCCGAGTAGTGAGGGTCCCGAGTGTGGTCGACGGCGAGGAGAAAAAGAGAGTGAAGCTAAGGGGGCAGAGGAGCCTAGTAAGCTCACCCCATTATACAAACCGGACACCGGGTCCGAGCCTACAGGGACCCTTTACACCCAGTAGGGATAACCGGAATCCCAGGAGGACTACAAGTCCCTGGCAAACCTGAAGCTAGACACCTACAGGACCAGGAACCACAAAGGCCCCGATGTCCAGGGAAAGTGGTTACCAACCAGAGGTCCTACTTCTGAGCAACAGGTGAAGTAAAAGCAGGACACATAGTCTAGGCTCAGTTGCAGGCTGGCCAGGAACATACACAGAGACTGACACGGATCAGGAGGCCCTATACCCGCTCACTGGGGAGAGTCCAAAAGTGCACCCTTCACCTGGAGTACCCTGGACCGTACCTAACAACGGCACCAGTAAAGGTAATGAAGCAAATCCCCTGTCTCTGTCCGTTACTTCTGCTGCGCCATCGCTCCCCCTGCGCCACAACGCCCAGCGCAACCTGCATCGTTTTCACTGCCCTGAGGCCTGCTCCACCTATGGGGAGCAGTTCCATCTCAAGCTGCCCTAACACCTGCCTCAGAGGACTGTTGCAGCGCTGGTGATCCTCACCAGACACCACAGGTGGCGTCTCGACAAATCCCCTATAAATATCCCCTGGGTCACGGACCGGGCCAGCCACCGTGATCTCCCCCAAAAGCAGCCATAAGGCCCGGCTGCCGAGTACCCCACGGCCCTGCGGGCGAGTCAGTTGAACCCTTCAATGTAATTTCGATGTTAGGTAGAGTTAGGTTAGTAGAGGGGAGAAACACAAGAAGTTCAGTTTTGGAGAAATTCAGTTTAAGATAGAGGGAGGACATGTTGTTAGAGACAGCAGACAAACAATCCTTGGTATTTTGTATTAGGGTAGGGGTGATGTCAGGGGAAGAAGTGTATAATTGGGTGTCGTCAGCATGGAGAGGATACTGGAACCCAAATCTGCTGATTGTTTGTCCAATAGGGGCAGTGTATAGAGAGAAGAGGAGAGGGTTTAGGACTGAGCCCTGTGGAACCCCGATAGTAAGGGGACGAGGAGAGGAAGAGGAGTCGGCAAAAGATACAGTGAAGGAGCAGTCAGAGAGGTAGGAGGAGAACCAGGAGAGAACGGTTTCCTTGAGGCCTATAGAGCGAAGCATAGTGAGGAGGAGTTTGGAAAAAAAAAATAAAAATTCTCCTTTTTCTCCTTTCTCTCTTTCCTTTCAGGGCTTAATATTATGCTTTTAATAATGTAACATAATTTCTCGTCTGAGATTAAGCCCTGATGGAGCATGTGTGTTCAGAGAAAATATCCAGAAAGCTTTTTTGTTGCGGACCGCATCAGTATGACTGCCGCCTCTAACATGTTTCGGTATTTGTTCTATCGCGTATACACGCAGACCAATTACTGCGATTATGACATTCCACAAGATGGTGTGAGATATTACAGATGTTTCTCTCTGTGGCTCGTCAATGTCATACAGGTGCTACCTGATTACGGATAGTGGAACCAACATATTTGAGGTCACAGATTGTGCAGCATAAACCACCTGATCACTGTTGCAGATAAGAAGCTTTTTATACTGAATTTTTAACTCTGATCGTAACTGTAAAGATGATTGGTTTTGAACGACACTGGGCAGGTTTTGCACTGAGTTTGTCCGCACTTAAAATAACCCTTTAATGACAACCATGTTTGAGATGTGGGTTTTTTGTGATGGTGAACATGCAAACTAGGTGATAATACATCTCCTAGCGTTTTTGCTTTCCTTGGCACTATTCTTGTAATGACAGGATTATCTTGCAAAATGTGTAGATTGCGTCGCACTATCTGGGAAATGGACCTAAAATAAGGACTATGATTAAGAACCAAAACTGGCAAGCAGTTTTTTTTATTTCATTTCATCCTAGTTTTATTAATTAACCCCTTACCGACCCAGGGCGTATTAGTACACCCCAGGCCATCACCCCCGGTTCAGTGAGGGCTCCGGCGCCGAGCCCGCACTGAACCGGGCACATGTCAGCTGCTTATTACAGCTGACATGTGCCCGCAACAGCCGCGTGTGGAATCGCGATCCACCCGCGGCTGTTAACATGTTAAATGCCGCTGTCAATCTCTGACAGCGGCATTTAACATCGCCGCGCCGGAAGCGTGGCCTTAGCCCCGCCCATCGGTGACCCTGTCACGTGATCGCGGGTCACCGATGGGTGGTCATGACAACCCTGGGTCTGCAGCAGACCCCAGTGGTTGTCATGTAAAGATTACTATGAGCGCAACCTAGTGGTCGGCGCTCATAGTACAGGAGCATTTCTGCTGCATACAGGGGAACTACTGGTCCCCTGTATATAGCAGAGGCGATTGGACAGTTGCTGCTTCTAGTCTCCTATAGAAACTATAGAAGCAAGCAAAAAGTAAAAAAAAAGGTTTTCAAAAATATAAAAAAAAATTAAAAAAATATAAAAGTTTAAATCACCCCCATTCAAAATAAAATAATAAAAAAGAACCTATACATGTTTGGTGTCTACGATCTTGTAATGACATGGAGAATAAGAATGGCAGGTCAGTTTTAGCATTCAGTGAATGTGGTAAAAAAAATAAAAACATCTGTGGTATTGCACTTTTTTTGCAATTTCACCGCACTTGGAATTTTATTCCCGTTTTCCATGATACGGTAAAACTAGTAATGGCATTGGAAAGTAAAATTTGTCCCGCAAAAAATAAGCCCTCACACGGCCATATTGACCAAAAAAAAAAACGCTATGGCTCAGGGAAAAAGGGGAGCAAAAAACGAAAATGCAAAAAGGGAAAATCCCATGGTCGCGAAGGGGTTAAGTCCGTCCTATTCCTAGTATTTGCAATCTGTTGTGCTCTGTTTAGGCTCCAATTGGGATAGTGTCGATCAGAAAGGCGCTGTCTGAAGGTATGTGCACACGATGCAGAAATGAAGCAGAAAATTTCTGCATCATTTCTGCATCTCCCTGGCAGAAAAAAACGCATGCAGACTGTGCATGCGTTTTTCCTGCGGAATACATGCAGATTCACATGCGTTTCCGCATGTGGATTGACAAGCGCTTTCCAGGCGATTTTAGCATCACCTGGAAAGTGCTTGACAACTAGGTCACACTATATAAATCCATGCAACCGGCATGGATTTATATAGTGTGACCCGAGAGAGTGGTAAAAATTAAAAATAAATGTGTACTTTACCCTCCGATGGCCCGCGCTGTCCTGCTCACTCCGTTCTCCCTCGCCGGCAACTTTGAATTGAAAGACCTGCCGACATCAGCGTCAAGTGACCCGTCACATGACTCTGACGTCAGCTCAGGTCCTTCAACTCACTGCAAAGTGCCGGGAACCAAGCAGGAGCTGTGCGCAGGCCGACAGAAGGTAAGTATACATTTATTTTTTATTTTATTCTTTTTTTTTTTACAGATTTTTTTATGGTACCTGGGTGTGGATGAGACTCTCCTCTCCTCCACACCCAGGTACCATCCGCACATTAGAACGCGCCAATTACGCAAGTACAGATGCAGTCTTGCGGAATTGGCGCGTTCTAATGCAAGTCAATGGCGGCGAAAACGCAGCGTTTCTGCAAAGTTAATGGACATGCTGCGGATTTTTGAGCGCAGCGTTTACGCTGCGGAAAAATCCGCATCATGGGCACAGCACATGCGGATTTCAATTGGGGGAACATTGCTGCCCTTCTACCATGCGTTTTTAATGCGTTTCCGCTGCGTTTACGTAGCTGCAAAAACGCCGCGGAAACGCATCGTGTGAGCTCAGCCTGATAGTCCTGGATTCTAGGTCAGAGCACTGCAGCTGCAATTCCGCTCAGCTCTAATAAATTCACCCACAGGAACAGCTTTGTTAACATGAAAAGGGTGGAATGAACGAGCATCCAAAATTGTATTACCTGCTGAAGGTTTTCTGTAGGTTTTAGTTACAATTGTACAATTATTGACACTAATAAGTTCCAAATCCAGGAATACCATTTTTTTCACCATGATGACTATGTGTGAAATGCAAGTTAAACTGGTTGTCATTAAGGTAAGAGATGAAATTTGGAATCTCTGATACCGCCCCCTCCCAAACAATGATCATATCACCTATATACCTAGCATATAATTTTATTGAAGATGAAAACGGATTATGGATAGTATACATAAAACACTCTTCCCACCATGCCATAGTCAAATTGGCTACGGATGGTGAGAATTTGGCTCCCATCGCCACTCCGCTAATTTGCAAAAATAACTTTCCATTAAACATAAAATAATTATGGCGGAGTAGAAATGAGAGCACATTTTCTATATTTCTATATACTCTTTAAGTTCAGGTGTGTAAGAACTGTACCTGTCCAGGTGGTATTGGACAGCCATAATAGCTATGTGTTGGGGAATGCTGGTGTAAAGAGAAGAAACATCACAAGAAACCCAGGTGTATCTGTGGGACCATACGCAAAACATCACAAGAATCCTGTAAAAAACCCGGTATTCTTTGTACCAATGATTGTGAGGCACTATCTAGCTATGCGCCCAAATGCTCGTTTAACGAGCCTATTCCTGACACTATTGGTCTTATAGAAATAGGTGATAACGGTTTAGGTGTTTTAGGCAGCGCATGGATGATAGGAATAATGGGTGATGTTACTTCAAGGAATTCCGTTTCTTTTTTTTTGTCAGTATACCCAAAGAAAAACCTTCATCAATTACTTTTTTAGTTTTTTTCTGCAAAAAATAAAGTAGGGTCACTAGCAAGTGGTAAATAAGTTTTACTGTCCTGCAAGTGCGACTCTATAGCAGCCAGTTTCAGTTATAATGGCGCTATTGGTACAAAATAGTTTAGCAGCCCGCACCTGCCTGGAATTGGTAGTACTATTATCCATGATGAAAATCCGGATAAAAAAAAACAACAATATACAACAACACACCCCAAAACAATAGAAAAGTGTGCAGACAACTTGGTCTGTCAAAAAGTCTGGTGCTAAGTCAAAAAGGGGAGCACGAAAAAGCAAGTACAGTAATATGAATAAAGAGAAAGTTTCAGCTCACCCCTGAGATGTAATCCCAGTCTGGCATGGAGCACGGAGTCCTCGCTGCTGCACAGTGCCTGGGGCAATGAGGAAGTGAAGATGGATCCAGCTCAACACACCAGGCAGTTGATTAAAATTCAACAATCTTTATTGGCAAATCCTTTTAAAAATTTGTAGAAAAGGCAAAAAATGGACATCTCAGACAACAAAGCATATATTATGGGGTGGTGTGTAAAAAAAAATGCCATACGCGTTTTTATTTATTTATTTATTTTTTTTCACATTTTTTTTTTTTTTTTTTAATCCATACGCTCCATTAGGGCTTAATCTCAGATGACAAATTATGTTATATTATCAAAAACTCAAAAACGTAATATTGAGTCCAAAAGGAAAGAGAGAAAGAAGAAAAGGATATATATATTTTTTTTCGTTTATTCATTTTTCTCTTAACATATATGCTCCACCAGGGCTTAATCTCAGATGAGAAATTATGTTATATTATCAAAAACGTAATACTGAGTCAAAAAGGAAGAAGACAGAGAGAGGATAAAACAAAAAATGTAAAAAAAAAAAAAAAAAAGTATATATATATATTTTTTGAGTTTTCTGCAGTTAATCTTTATTGAAAATTTATTCATGCACATATTTATCGTCTGCAGGTTGTGTGGCCCCCTTTTTTCTTTTTTTTTTTCTCCTCCCTTTTTCTTTGGGGATATTTTCTACTCTTACTTGTACAGGTTTTCTCAGAATATTCTTTTTCATAGCCAGTGCTCAAGAGTTTTTTTTACTCGAAACACGTATGGCATTTTTTTACACACCACCCCATAATATACGCTTTGTCGTCTGAGATGTCCATTTTTTGTTTTTTTCTACAAATTTTTAAAAGGATTTGCCAATAAAGATTGTTGAATTTTAATCAATTTCCTGGTGTGTTTGTCTCGCCCAGTAGGATATAAGGGACTCGTTACCCGGGCCTTTTACTTTGTTTAGGATGTCACGGCAGTCGGCTCCCGGGCCCGTACTCTGGGGTCTCTCTTGAAAAAGGGGTTTTAGTGTACAGTTTGTCTCGTGACGCCACCTGTGGAGGGAGATGATTATCCCAATACCAGCATTATAGGCTCCTTAAACAACAGTGAAGCTGACTCACCCCCTGGGCCGTGGGGCACTCGGAACCGGACAATAGGGGGACGATGGGGGTAGTAGTGGCGACCCGGTCCCGTGGCTCAGGGTGGTCAGACCAGTGGCAGTCTTTTAGATGTTTTAGATAATGTCCGACTACGCCACCCGTGGATTGCGGTTATTAGGAACCGCCGCTGCAAGGCAGTCCGCTGGGGCTGATGATGTATGCAGCTGGGATGGTGTGACTCCCCACGGGAAGAGTGCGGCCCCAGGGCAGTGTAGTGGTTGGTGGGAGTGATGGTGATGAGAGTCCCAGTACCGGTAGTGCTGGAGGAGCGAAAGAGCACACAGACAACGTACTGCAGTCCAATGTCTTTTACTCACAGTTCAGGTACTCCAGGTCACTTCTGTACAGGTAGTGACCGCCCGAGCCGTGCTGCGTCCACCAGGTGTGGGGCTCGGTCAACTCCCAGGCAGTTCAGGAGTATGGCTCAGGACCCCCTTTTGTCCTTTCTCTGGCCTGCCTCACCAGTGACCCACTTTTGTCCAGCTGCCGCGGACTTGTGCGGTTAAACGTGGGCCCCGTCCTCCGCTGTCCTATATGGTGACTTCCTAGCAGGTTTGCTGAGGTGTCGCACCAATAAATGATCACGACGACCGGTCTTTGGCTGAGGGTAGTTTCTCCTCCACCAACTTGGGATCCGGTACCCTTAATCTGCCTGACCCTTCACCCTGGATTCTCGTGGGTTCTTAGGGTCCCTTCCACCTTCTTGTTCCTGAGCCCTTCTGTTTCTCTGTCTCTTCTTCTCCTTTTCTGTTCCTTCCTGTTCCTCTCTCTTGGAGCTGGGATGAGCCACAATCTCAGCTCCCCTTCACCTCCTCCTCGGCCTCTCACTAGGCCCTCCTGGAGTAGAGCTCCCACGGAGCCTCTACTCCCTGTCTTCTCCTCTCTGGACAGAACCTAGATCTAAGATGGTGCCCACCTTTTATACCTCCCTCTGACCATGAGCCCAGGTGACCAGCAACCAATGGGCTCCTACCTACGCTCAGGAACCAACCCCTATCTGCCCCTACAGCACTGGGTGTTCCACCCCCCTCCCCACTCCAGACAGGGACATAGTTGGTCGTGCCTGCACTTCTGTCTAGTGGGAGCACCGTTGAGCTGTCCCTCGGAAATGGGGTGTGTGTGCTGTATGCAGCTAACTGAGCCCTGGTCCACACTCCATCCTTACCCGGGACTGGAATATCACACATCTGGTCTGAGGTGCAATACCCCTGTAGCGGCCGAACCCTCGGGGCGCTACATTCCCCCCTGGTAAAGCACAGCACGTCCTCGGGCTGGAAAAGAGCAAAAACAGTTGATTACAGGACATGCAAAAACTTTTTAAAACTTTTCACATTTAGAAGCAGACAACACAGCTCAATTCCCTTTATGGGACACACTTTTCTTTTCACTAGACATTATGAAAACACTTTCAATACTTCCGGAACTCTTTTGTATAAAACATCTCGTAAAACATTTGCATTATCACCTAGCAGCATATAAAACTTTCTCATGTAAAACATTTTTAGGCAAGACACATTCTTGTATTCTTGGATCATGGCCGCGGTGCAACTTGCGACCAGGTGTTCTTCTCTCTTAAAGGTGCAACAAAACTTGTCTTGAGGTAGACGTTGCAGGCTTTTTATAAAACCAGTAGGGGGCGCTTTAGGAAGCGCAACTATATACAAGGGATTGGCCGTTCCCAGTCCTCGGCCGGTTTTGGGGAGGGGAATGGCTGCTCACAGTCCTCAGCCTGGTAAAGGGAAGAGGGATGGCTGCTCTTAGTCCTCAGCCAGGTTACTTAGGGGATAGGGCAACAGTCAAACAGTCCTATATCAGTCCCAACGGGGACCACACTCATTTTGAAACAGTCCCAAACAGTTCCTTTGTACCCTGACGGGTAACTATATACACTGGTATGCTACTTTCACTGGTAGCGATACCCTCCAGCTGCTCCTTGCTCCTCATAATCTTCAGGCCCGTCCGGGCCCTCCTGGTACTCAGAGTCCGAGTAGTGCTGTTCCTCCTCCTCCTCTACTACTCTGTGGACGTGGAGGGCGTACCATCCCTTCACGCCTTGGTGTCGGGTGTAAGACACCACATCCCCTGGAAATAGATCCCGCCCTCGATGACCCTCCGGCAGGTGGCTCTCCACATCCCTTCTCGTCACGAACACGTCGCTGATGGTCTCGGGGTCTCGGATGAAACCCCAGCAGTGCTCCATCTGGAACTTCACAACAGTCCCGGTGACTCGGGGACTGCGGGCAGTTCGGGGATCTCGCCGGGCCTTCATTTTCTGCTCCACGCTCTGGACCTGCAGCTTCTCTTGTTTCACGCGCCGTTCTCGCTGCTCCCTCTCAAACATTTCCAGCTGTTGGCGGCAGGCCTCCCGCCGTTCGGCTGCGTCCGCCCGTGTTTCCTTCGTGAACCCCATTAGGTCCTCCCCTGTGGGGTCCCATTCAAACTGGGCATCCTCCAACGGCAGCTGGGGGTTTTCCTGAGGCGCCGGAGCAGGTATGAGGGGCTCAGATGGTACTTCAACCTCCGCGGGCGGGCTCTTCCGAAAGCGGGGGTTGACAAACTCGGGGGGCCAGATGAAAGGCAGCCCATCCGGACTGGTATGTTGGGCGAAAAGATCTGCGCCCAGTGGTGGCACTGCAGAGGCAGGGGGCGCGAGAGGGTTGGCGGCGCCCGGGGGTACGCGGCCTTGCGACCAGGCCCGCGCTGGGCGTTTCCTAGTTGCACCCTGGGGTGGTACAGCGGGTGCAGGGGGTTCCGTCGGGGCAGCGGCGCCCGGGGGCGCTAGGCCTTGTGGCCGGGCCTGCGACAGTGGTTTGCTAAGCACTCCCGGGGTCAGAGGGCACGGCGTGGGGCAGGGCTCTCCAGCAGTGTCGACGGTCTGGGGGCCGGTTGATGGCGGTGGAGGCATGGTGTCGACGGCGGGTCCAGGTACGTTAGGCTCCGCAACAGGGTGCAGGGGCAGGTCGGCGGCCCCAGGGTTCGGGGTAGGGGCGTCTCCGTTACCTGCTTCTGCTGTCGCGGCGTCATCTTCAGCCTCCGCTCCGCCTTCACTGCCCCCGGTGGCTGGTGTGCTGCTGGATGTCGACGGCGCCTCCTGCTGCAGGGTCACAGCCCACCAGGCCACTTCTTCTTTCCACCCGGCGATCACGTCCTGCTGCGCCCGGACCATCCTCCGGTCCAGCTCCTCCAGCGCCGCCCGCGCATACTCGGGGTCCTCCTTGGGGAGGTGGGCTAGCAGCTCTGTGAGGCTGCATGATGGTGTGGCTTGCAGCAGGCCCCTTGCCAAAGTGCTGGAGCTGGTTCCTTTCTCTATCTCCGGGTGCGGCCTGGCCAGACTGATCCAGACCACCCCCTGCCCCGCAGTTTTCTTCTCTTTCCGCCCCCATGAGGGGTGGTCCTGGGGCATTCTGCTGACAATCACTCTCAGGGGCAGCCCCCCCACGTTGACGGACATTTCTACAGCCGGGCTCATCGTTGTTGGGGGCGGGCTTCCTCTTTGGCGCCATTCTGGGACCCGGCCCACGACGGGAGGAGGCCTCCTGTGGTCTTTTGGCGCGCACATTATGGCACTCGTTCTTCTAGGGTGGGCGCCATCTTTAGTACAACGAAACAGTCTCTTTTCAGGCGCGCAGTACCCGTTGCTAGCGGGCATGAAATCCTGCCGACTACGCCAAAGCTGACTCGCCCCCTGGGCCGTGGGGCTCTCGGAACCGGGCAATAGGGGGACGATGGGGGTAGTAGTGGCGACCCGGTCCCATGGGTCAGGGTGGTCAGACCAGCGGCAGTCTTTTAGATGTTTTAGATAATGTCCGACTAGGCCACCCGTGGATTGCGGTTATTAGGAACCGCCGCTGCAAGGCAGTCCGCTGGGGCTGATGATGTATGCAGCTGGAATGGTGTGACTCCCCACGGGAAGAGTGCGGCCCCAGGGCAGTGTAGTGGATGGTGGGAGTGATGGTGATGAGAGTCCCAGTACCGGTAGTGCTGGAGGAGCAAAAGAGCACACAGACAACGTACTGCAGTCCAATGTCTTTTACTCACAGTTCAGGTACTTCAGGTCACTTCTGTACAGGTAGTGACCGCCCGAGCCGTGCTGCGTCCACCAGGTGTGGGGCTCGGTCAACTCCCAGGCAGTTCAGGAGTATGGCTCAGGACCCCCTTTTGTCCTTTCTCTGGCCTGCCTCACCAGCGACCTACTTTTGTCCAGCTGCCGCGGACTTGTGCGGTTAAACGTGGGCCCCGTCCTCCGCTGTCCTATATGGTGACTTCCTAGCAGGTTTGCTGAGGTGTCGCACCAATAAATGATCACGACGACCGGTCTTTGGCTGAGGGTAGTTTCTCCTCCACCAACTTGGGATCCGGTACCCTTAATCTGCCTGACCCTTCACCCTGGATTCTCGTGGGTTCTTAGGGTCCCTTCCACCTTCTTGTTCCTGAGCCCTTCTGTTTCTCTGTCTCTTCTTCTCCTTTTCTGTTCCTTCCTGTTCCTCTCTCTTGGAGCTGGGATGAGCCACAATCTCAGCTCCCCTTCACCTCCTCCTCGGCCTCTCACTAGGCCCTCCTGGAGTAGAGCTCCAACGGAGCCTCTGCTTCCTGTCTTCTCCTCTCTGGACAGAACCTAGATCTAAGATGGTGCCCACCTTTTATACCTCCCTCTGACCATGAGCCCAGGTGACCAGCAACCAATAGGCTCCTACCTACGCTCAGGAACCAACCCCTATCTGCCCCTACAGCACTGGGTGTTCCACACCCCTCCCCACTCCAGACAGGGACATAGTCGGTCGTGCCTGTGACGCGCCCCCTGGGCCAGTGTTGTTTGGGGGATACCCGGAGCCGGATCAGATGGGGGTTGTAGTCTCCGAGTGGCGGTGACCCGGTCCGTGCCCAGGGTGTCAAACTCGGTGTGTGGCAGTCCTACAGATGTTGTTAGTGTTCTTAGTGTCGACTACGCCACCCGTTGATTTGCGGTCAATACGGCCGCCGCTGCAGCAGGGTCCGCTGAGGCTGGTGGTGTGTGTGCAGCTTCTGGTAGTATAACCCCCAACGGGAGGGGTATAGCCTCAGGGGGTCAGGTGTAGAGGATGGTGGTAGTGGTGGTGCAGTGTGGATGGTAAGAAGACTCAGAGTCGGGCTGTGCAGTTCAGGGTTTTTACTTACTGCTGTTCTGTTGGTCACTCTGGCCTTGAGTGACCGCCCGAGCCGTGCTGCGTCCACCAGGTCCTGGACTCGGCCAACCCCCAAGCAATTCTGGAGCGTGGTCCTGAGCTCCCTTTCTGACTGTCCTCTCTACTGGCCTTTCTCACCAGGGGTCCACTTATGTCCGGCTCCCTCGGGCCTCTTGGTGGGTGCACCTCTTCGGGGTTCCCTGACCCTATACCTGGTGTGCCTTCCTTGTGGACTTGGTGAGGGGCTGCTCCACATGTAATGTCGCAGCCTCCGGTTCTTAGCTGAGGGTTGTTTCTTTCCTCCACTAATTTGGGATCCGGTTCCCTTGCGTGCCAACCCTTCACCCTTCTGGTTGTATACTGGGTTCTTGGGGTTCCTTCTTCTCCCCCTCTGGGTCCTTCTCTCCTCCTCTCTCTCTTCTCTCTGCAGGCACTCCTGGACCTCTCTCATGACTGACTGACTCTCTACAGAAGACTGACTCTCTACAGAAGACTGACCCTGATCTAAGATGGTTCCCACCTTATATACTCCCTCTATGTGTGAGCTCAGGTGACCAGCACCCAATGAGCTCCTAGCATTACCCAGACTGCTCCCCCTATCTGCCCCTACACTACTGGGATGTTCCACCCCCCTCCCACTCCAGCCAGGGACAGACACTGTCGTACCTGCACATATACCTAGTGGGAGTACTATCGGTCTGTCCCTCGGAAATGGGATGTATGTAGTGTATGCAGCTAACTGAGCTCAGTTCCACACTCCATCCTTACCCGGGAGTGGAATACCACACCTCTGGCTTGAGGTGTAATACCCCTGTAGCAGCCGAATCCTCAGGGTGCTACATTCCCCCCTGGTAAATCACAGCACGTCCTCGGGCTGTAAGAGAATAAAACATCCATAAACATACAAATTTTCATAACAACATAAACATATAAAACATTATAAACACTTTCAGCAGCATAAACTTTTTCTTGTTCCTCCGGCCACGGTGCAACTTGTGACCGGGTAAAGTGCCACAGTCTCTGGTAGAAAAACAACAGTTTCCTATAAAACCGGTAGGGGGCGCCTTAAAAAGCGCAACTATATACAAGGGAAATATGGCCGCTCTCAGTCCTCGGTCAGTGGGAATAGGGACACACGGGTTTCAGTTCAATTTGCTGGTCCCAACGGGGACTATATTTTAACTAGCAGCAGTAACAGTTCTTATACCCTGACGGGTAACTATTTACAGTCTCTTTACCGTACTTTAACGACGGCGTCCTCCTGCTCCTTCTTTGTCTTCAGACCCGTCCGGGTCCTCTTGCTCCTCCTCACACCGCAGCTCCTCCTCCATCAGGCGATGTACATGGAGGGCGTAGGGTCCTTTGGCACACTTGTGCCGGGTGAACGTGACCTCGTCCCCTACGTACAGGTCACGACCTCTGTGTCCCTCCGGCAGATGGCTTTCTACTAGAGATGAGCGGTGTTCGACTAGAACTGTTCGCCAATCTCAAATTCGAGCTGTTTTGGGCGGTGTTCGAGTTGTTCGACGAACCCGAACGATTTGCAAAAAATTCGGCTGTTCGAGGTTATGTTCGATAACTGTTCGTGCACCAAAAGCGTGTCCTGCATGTCTGGCGCTATTTAGAGCACCAATCATGCAGGGATTGTCTGCCACTCACTGTAATGCCACAGCCATGGTGGTTGTGGCATTACAGTGATTGCCCAAATCGATGGGAACAGTGCCAACAGTGAAACATGAAAAGCCGGCAATTCAGCAGCGGCATACACCTGTACCCGACAATTTAGAACCGAAAGAATAGAGCTTCACACATAGATTAGATAGATATAAACATGTCAGCCACATATATACGAAGAACAGTGAAAGTGCTGCTTACTGTACTTGTCATTTAGCGTAAAGGATTTATCAAAAAAAATAATAGTGTTTTCATGCACCGTCTCTTTAAAAAAGCCGGCCGGCAATTCAGCATCTGTACCCGACAATTTATAATAGAAAGAATAGAGCTTCACACATAGATTAGATAGATAGAAACATGTCAATCACATATATATGAAGTACAGTGATAGTGTTGGTTACTGTACTTGTCATTTAGTATTAAAATAAAGGATTTATTATTAAAAAAATTGGCGTGGGGTTCCCCTTAATTTTAGGCTCTAGCGGAGGTTAAGCAGACGGCTGGGGCAGATGTTTGAAGCCTGGGAAGGGGGTAATACCCACGGAGCTTCCCAGGCTACTAATATCAGCCCCCAGCTGAATACATAGCCTTTACTAGCTATTAAAATGGGGGACCCCCCAAAAAAAATGACGTGGGGTCCCCCCTAATTTAATAGCTAGCAAAGGCTAGGCAGACAGCTGAGGGCTGATATTAATAGCCCAGGAAGGGAGCCATGAATATTGGCCCCCTCCCAGGCTAGAAACACCAGCCGTCAGCCGCCCCAGAAATGGCGCATTCATAGGATGCGCCAATTCTGGCACTTAGCCTCGCTCTTCCACGCTGCCCTGGTGCGGTGGCAGGGGGTAATAGGGTTGGGGTTGATGTCAGCTTATAATGCCAGCTGACATCAAGCCCAGGTGAGCAATGGAGAGGCGTCTATAAGACACCCCCATTACTAACCCCATAGTCAAAGTTAAAAAAAACACAAACACCCAGAATAAAGTCCTTTAATTGAAATAAAGACACAATCCTTTATTGTTCTAAATTAAACCATACTTACAGTCACGCCCATTCCAGCTGAAGCCAACGATCTCCTGCAATAAAAGAAAAATAATAAAGCAACCTCATCCTTACCTTTCCATGGTTCCCACGACAGCTTCAGCTCTGCTACATCGAGATGACAGGCTGGACCGCAGCAGAACGCTGCCATCCAGCCTCTCATCCCGCAGACACTGAGAAGCGCAGGCTTGCTTGCGCTGCTCAGCGTCTCTCTGTGACGACATCCAGATGAGCCGAGTTCATGTCCAATGAACTCGGCTCACCTCATGCACGTCACTGACAGCGTGGGAAAATTCTCACGCTGAAGCGGTGAGTGCAGGAGAATTTTCCCACGCTGTCAGTGACGTGCATAAGGTGAGCTCATGTCCAATGAACTCAGCTCACCTCCTGCACGTCACTGACAGCGTGGGAGAATTCTCCTGCACTCAGCGCTTCAGCGTGAGAATTCTCCCACGCTGAAGCGCTGAGTGCAGGAGAATTTTCCCACGCTGTCAGTGACGTGCATAAGGTGAGCTCATGTCCAATGAACTCAGCTCACCTCCTGCACGTCACTGACAGCGTGGGAGAATTCTCCTGCACTCAGCGCTTCAGTGTGAGAATTCTCCCACGCTGAAGCGCTAAGTGCAGGAGAATTTTCCCACGCTGTCAGTGACGTGCATGAGGTGAGCCGAGTTCATTGGACATTAACTCGGCTCATCTGGATGCCCTCACAGAGAGACACTGTGGAGCGCAAGCAAGCCTGCGCTTCTCAGTGTCTGCGGGATGACAGGCTGGATGGCAGCGTTCTGCTGCGGTCCAGCCTGTCATCTCGATGTAGCAGAGCTGAAGCTGTCATGGGAACCATGGAAAGGTAAGGATGATGTTGCTTTATTATTTTTCTTTTATTTCAGGAGATCGTTGGCTTCAGCTGGAATGGGCGTGATGGTAAGTATGGTTTAATTTAGAACAATAAAGAATTGTGTGTTTATTTCAATTAAAGGACTTTTTTCTGGGTGTTGTGTTTTTTTTAAATACTTTACTAGAAATTCATGGTGGTCATGTCTAATATTGGCGTGACCCCATGAATTTCGGGCTTAGGGCCAGCTGATAATGCCAAGCTGGCCCTAACCCCTTTATTACCCAGTGAGCCACCGCATCAGGGCCCTGGATGAGTTGGGTACAGCGCCAGAAGATGGCGCTTCTATGAACGCGCCATTTTCCGGGGTGGCTGCGGACTGCAATTTGCAGCGGGGGTGGCCCAGAAAGCTTGGGCCTCCCTGCGCTGCGGATTCCAGCCCCCAGCTGCCTAGTTGTACCTGGCTGGACACAAAAACAGGGCGAAGCCCCACGTCAATTTTCTTTAAATTATTTCATGAAATAATTAAGAAAAAAAGGGCTTCCCTATATTGTTGTGTCCGGCCAGGTACAAATAGGCAGCTGGTGGTTGGGGGCAGCCCGTTCCTGCCTGCTGTACCTGGCTGGACACAAATATAGTGCGAAGCCCCACGTCAATTTTTTTTAAATTATTTCATGAATTTCCTGAAATAATTTAAAAAAATTGAAGTGGGGCTTCGCACTATATTTGTGTCCAGCCAGGTACAGCAGACAGGAACGGGCTGCCCCCATCCACCAGCTGCCTATTTGTACCTGGCCGGACACAACAATATAGGGAAGCCCTTTTTTTCTTAATTATTTCATGAATTTCATGAAATAATTAAAAAAAATTGAAGTGGGGCTTCGCACTATATTTGTGTCCAGCCAGGTACAGCAGGCAGGAACGGGCTGCCCCCAACCACCAGCTGCCTATTTGTACCTGGCCGGACACAACAATATAGGGAAGGCCTTTTTTTCTTAATTATTTCATGAATTTCATGAAATAATTAAAAAAAAAGTACGTGGGGCTTCGCCCTATTTTTGTGTCCAGCCAGGTACAACTAGGCAGCTGGGGGCTGGAATCTGCAGCGCAGGGAGGCCCAAGCTTTCTGGCCCCCCCCCCGCTACAAATTGCAGTCCGCAGCCACCCCGGAAAATGGCGCGTTCATAGAAGCGCCATCTTCTGGCGCTGTACCCAACTCATCCAGGGCCCTGGTGCGGTGGCTCACTGGGTAATAAAGGGGTTAGGGCCAGCTTGGTATTATCAGCTGGCCCCAAGCCCAAAATTCATGGGGTCACGCCAGTATTAGACATGACCGCCATGAATTTCTAGTAAAGTATTTAAAAAAAACACAACACCCAGAATAAAGTCCTTTAATTGAAATAAAGACACAATTCTTTATTGTTCTAAATTAAACCATACTTACCATCACACCCATTCCAGCTGAAGCCAACGATCTCCTGCAATAAAAGAAAAATAATAAACCAACCTCATCCTTACCTTTCCATGGTTCCCACGACAGCTTCAGCTCTGCTACATCGAGATGACTGGCTGGACCGCAGCAGAACGCTGCCATCCAGTCTGTCATCCCGCAGACACTGAGAAGCGCAGGCATGCTTGCGCTCCTCACTGTCTCGCTGTGACGGCATCCAGATGAGCCGAGGTCATGTCCAATGAACTCGGCTCACCTCATGCACGTCACTGACAGCGTGGGAAAATTCTCACGCTGAAGTGCTGAGTGCAGGAGAATTCTCCCACGCTGTCAGTGATGTGCATGAGGTGAGCTCATGTCCAATGAACTCAGCTCACCTCCTGCACGTCACTGACAGCGTGGGAAAATTCTCCTGCAATCAGCGCTTCAGCGTGAGAATTTTCCCACGCTGTCAGTGACGTGCATGAGGTGAGCCGAGTTCATTGGACATGAACTCGGCTCATCTGGATGTCGTCACAGAGAGACGCTGAGCAGCGCAAGCAAGCCTGCGCTTCTCAGTGTCTGCGGGATGACAGGCTGGATGGCAGCGTTCTGCTGCGGTCCAGCCTGTCATCTCGATGTAGCAGAGCTGAAGCTGTCGTGGGAACCATGGAAAGGTAAGGATGAGGTTGCTTTATTATTTTTCTTTTATTGCAGGAGATCGTTGGCTTCAGCTGGAATGGGCGTGATGGTAAGTATGGTTTAATTTAGAACAATAAAGGATTGTGTCTTTATTTCAATTAAAGGACTTTATTCTGGGTGTTTGTGTTTTTTTTAACTTTGACTATGGGGTTAGTAATGGGGGTGTCTTATAGACGCCTCTCCATTACTAACCTGGGCTTGATGTCAGCTGGCATTATAAGCTGACATCAACCCCAACCCTATTACCCCCTGCCACCGCACCAGGGCAGCGTGGAAGAGCGAGGCTAAGTGCCAGAATTGGCGCATCCTATGAATGCGCCATTTCTGGGGCGGCTGACGGCTGGTGTTTCTAGCCTGGGAGGGGGCCAATATTCATGGCTCCCTTCCTGGGCTATTAATATCAGCCCCCAGCTGTCTGCCTAGCCTTTGCTAGCTATTAAATTAGGGGGGACCCCACGTCATTTTTTTTGGGGGGTCCCCCATTTTAATAGCTAGTAAAGGCTATGTATTCAGCTGGGGGCTGATATTAGTAGCCTGGGAAGCTCCGTGGGTATTACCCCCTTCCCAGGCTTCAAACATCTGCCCCAGCCGTCTGCTTAACCTCCGCTAGAGCCTAAAATTAAGGGGAACCCCACGCCAATTTTTTTAATAATAAATCCTTTATTTTAATACTAAATGACAAGTACAGTAACCAACACTATCACTGTACTTCATATATATGTGACTGACATGTTTCTATCTATCTAATCTATGTGTGATGCTCTATCTTTCTGTTCTAAATTGTCGGGTACCGCTGCTGAATTGCCGGCCGGCTTTTTTAAAGAGACAGTGCATGAAAACACTATTATTTTTTTAAATAAATCCTTTACACTAAATGACAAGTATAGTAAGCAACACTATCACTGTACTTATTATATATGTGACTGACATGTTTCTATCTATCTAATCTATGTGTGAAGCTCTATTCTTTCTGTTCTAAATTGTCGGGTACAGATGCTGAATTGCCGGCCGGCTTTTTTAAAGAGACGGTGCATGAAAACACTAATATTTTTATTAATAAATCCTTTACACTAAATGACAAGTGCAGTAACCAACACTGTCACTGTGCTTCTTATATGTGTGACTGACATGTTTCTATCTATCTAATCTATGTGTGATGCTCTATTCCTTCTTGTCTAAATTGTCGGGTACCGGTGTATGCCGCTGCTGAATTTGCCGGCCGGCTTTTTTAAAGAGAGTGTCTTCTGAGCAGTTTGTCAGCTTTTGGACACCTTTGCAGGTGTTTTCTATGTGTTTCTATGTGTTTTTGTTTGCCTGCCATTGGTTTTAACGGTGTTCGACGGTGTTCTAAGGTGTTCGACGAACAGTTCGACGAACAGTTCCTCGAACATCCCGGTGTTCGACGAACCGAACCGAACCCGAACACTACGGGGGTTGCTCAACACTACTTTCTACGTCTCTGCGGGTTACAAAGACGTCGCCGGGGGTATGATGGTCTCTTATGAAGCCCCACCCATGCTGCAGGTTGAATTTAATCACAGTCCCGATGGTACGGGGACCGTGAGCTGCACGGGGGTTCCTCCTGGTCCGGCTCTTCTGCCCTGCGCTCTGTTCCTGCAGCCGCTGCTCACGGATGTGCCTCTCTTTCCGCTCTTGCTCGAAGGCTGCCAACTGCTGGCGGCAGCACTCCACTCGCTCTGCTGCGGCTGCCCGCGTTTCTGGAGTGAACCCCATGAGGTCTCCTCCGGTGGGGTCCCACTCGAATTGTGCTTCTTCTAGCGGGAGCGGGGTTCTCCTGACGGGCTTCGGAGCCGGAATCAGGGGCTCGCACAGGGGCCTTGCTCTTTGGAGTTCCAGTTGGTAGTACTCCTGGGGCCATACAAAGGGCTGCCCATCCGGGCACGTGTGCTGGGCAAATAGATCTTCGCCCAGGTGCGGAACTCGAGATGTTGAGGGCGCGTTGATGGTAGCGGCGCCCGGGTCGACCAGGCCTTGCGACCAGGCTTGGGGCACCCTAAAGGTAAAGGGCACCGCATGGACGGCGGTGCCCGGGGGTACTCGGCCCTGCGACCAGGCCGGTGGCTCCGCGGAGGTAGGGGGCGCTGTTGGAATTGCGGCGCCCGGAGGTACTAGACCTTGCGACCAGGCCGATGGTATTTCCTGCTTCGCCGCGCTCAGGGTTGAGGCGCGTGACGTCACAGGGGTCGCGGCCGCGGCTTCTGCTTGAGGCCTAGTCTGGCACGGTGACGATGCAGCGACGGGCACGGCAGGGGGAATTTCGGGCTCTGCGACGGGGAGCTGGGACAGGTACACGGTTTCTCGGCTCGGGGTAGAGACGTCCCCTTTACCTGCCTCCGTCCGTTCAGCTCCCTTCTCGGCGCCGTCTCCTGCCTTCATTCCTCCTGCGCCATCCACAGAGGCGGTCTGTCTCCTCGTCTCGGGTGGCGTGCTCCGCTGACGGGTTCCGGTCTGCTGGGCCATCTCACGGCTCCACTCCGTCAGCGTGTCTTGCTGCACCTGGGCCATCCTCCGTGCGAGGCCCTCCAGCGCGGTCTGCGCACACTCCCGGTCTCGGGGGAGCTGTGCTAGGATCTCCACTAAGCCTAGTGGGGTTGTTGCTTGCAGCAGGCTCCTGACCACTGGGTCGGTGCTGCCTGTCTCTCCCTCCATCTCCGGGTACGCTTTCTCTGGACTCCTCTCCAGACTTCTTGTCTCCGGGTGCGCTCTCTCCAGACTCCTCCAGGCTGCACCCATCTTCGCTCCTTTGTTCTGTCTCCGCCCACATTGAGGGTGGTCCCGGGGCAACTTAGTGATTGTCAGTTCCAGGGGCAGTTCTCTCACGCTGATGGACACTTCCAGTATCACAGTCTCTGTTGGTGGGCGCGGTTTCCGCTTTTGGCGCCATTCTTCGACCTGGCCCACGATGGGAGGTGGCCTTTTGCCACCCTCTGGCACGCCCATAATGGCGTCCGCTCTTCCAAGGCGGGAAATCTTTGGAAATGGCGGGAATCGTCTCCCAGTGGCGGGAAACTCCATGGATGGCGGGAAAAAGCTGCAAATGGCGGACAACCGGCGGGAAACGACCTGTGATGGGGTCCGTTGGCGGGGACCCTCCGGAACCGGCGGGAGACTTCGTCTTGAGGTAACGGTGAACTTTTCTTCAGGCACGCAGTACCCGGTTGTTGCGGGCACGTTATCCTGCCGACTACGCCAAAGTTGACGCGCCCCCTGGGCCAGTGTTGTTTGGGGGATACCCGGAGCCGGATCAGATGGGGGTTGTAGTCTCCGAGTGGCGGTGACCCGGTCCGTGCCCAGGGTGTCAAACTCGGTGTGTGGCAGTCCTACAGATGTTGTTAGTGTTCTTAGTGTCGACTACGCCACCCGTTGATTTGCGGTCAATACGGCCGCCGCTGCAGCAGGGTCCGCTGAGGCTGGTGGTGTGTGTGCAGCTTCTGGTAGTATAACCCCCAACGGGAGGGGTATAGCCTCAGGGGGTCAGGTGTAGAGGATGGTGGTAGTGGTGGTGCAGTGTGGATGGTAAGAAGACTCAGAGTCGGGCTGTGCAGTTCAGGGTTTTTACTTACTGCTGTTCTGTTGGTCACTCTGGCCTTGAGTGACCGCCCGAGCCGTGCTGCGTCCACCAGGTCCTGGACTCGGCCAACCCCCAAGCAATTCTGGAGCGTGGTCCTGAGCTCCCTTTCTGACTGTCCTCTCTACTGGCCTTTCTCACCAGGGGTCCACTTATGTCCGGCTCCCTCGGGCCTCTTGGTGGGTGCACCTCTTCGGGGTTCCCTGACCCTATACCTGGTGTGCCTTCCTTGTGGACTTGGTGAGGGGCTGCTCCACATGTAATGTCGCAGCCTCCGGTTCTTAGCTGAGGGTTGTTTCTTTCCTCCACTAATTTGGGATCCGGTTCCCTTGCGTGCCAACCCTTCACCCTTTTGGTTGTATACTGGGTTCTTGGGGTTCCTTCTTCTCCCCCTCTGGGTCCTTCTCTCCTCCTCTCTCTCTTCTCTCTGCAGGCGCTCCTGGACCTCTCTCAGGACTGACTGACTCTCTACAGAAGACTGACTCTCTACAGAAGACTGACCCTGATCTAAGATGGTTCCCACCTTATATACTCCCTCTATGTGTGAGCTCAGGTGACCAGCACCCAATGAGCTCCTAGCATTACCCAGACTGCTCCCCCTATCTGCCCCTACACTACTGGGATGTTCCACCCCCCTCCCACTCCAGCCAGGGACAGACACTGTCGTACCTGCACATATACCTAGTGGGAGTACTATCGGTCTGTCCCTCGGAAATGGGATGTATGTAGTGTATGCAGCTAACTGAGCTCAGTTCCACACTCCATCCTTACCCGGGAGTGGAATACCACACCTCTGGCTTGAGGTGTAATACCCCTGTAGCAGCCGAATCCTCAGGGTGCTACACCTGCACTTCTGTCTAGTGGGAGCACCGTTGAGCTGTCCCTCGGAAATGGGGTGTGTGTGCTGTATGCAGCTAACTGAGCCCTGGTCCACACTCCATCCTTACCCGGGAGTGGAATATCACACCTCTGGTCTGAGGTGCAATACCCCTGTAGCGGCCAAACCCTCGGGGCGCTACATACCCATGTACACCCGAGAGGCCAAGAAGACCACAACCCCACGCGTATGTTTCCCCTAGTGGACAGACCTCCCGCATTCCCAGGGACGGCCTTAGGCAGAGCCTGTAAGAGAACCAGTATACAATAACGGCCATAGGGATAAATAACACACAACAAGGAAAGAAGGTATGTATGAAAAGACAGGGAGCACCAAATATATACCAACATGATTTTATTATTCATCAAGACCGGACGGACATGCAAAAATTAAAAGCATTTAAAAAGCACAAAGCTTAAATCCAACAGTATACCACATTGAAATATAATAGTGGTCAAGACCTCAAGAAAATATAGTCACATTACTTTGCTTAGACATTAGACAGTTAACTCAGGGATTAGCTCATCAGTTGGGAGGGGTTAGAGTAGTTTTTATAGAAAAGAATATCTGGGTTGCAGGTAGTTAGTCAGGGTGTGAGTCCATGACACGGACACCTTTACTGGTACAGTGCCTGTATAAGAGAGAGTAGAGTGGAGAAGGAAGGCTGAACATACAGGGAGACAGGTTCCAGCAAGCAGATACAGTGGTGAAGAGAGTGTTTTATCAGCGCACATTTTCTGACAGAATGAGGATACATTTGATGCTCAATTTGGATGCCAGCACAGTCCTGGGCTTAAAGCCAGCAAGAGGTACTGGGAAGCAGGCCTCTGTATCCTTCATTAGGAGAATTTCAGTTGGGTCACTGAGGAAGTGGAAGATGGTGGATCTCAGGACAGAATGAGGACGAAAACTGAAAAGGCATATAACCAAGGGTATTTCACTAACTAAAGACCATGTCTTAATCTGTATGCTGCAGCCGTGTGTAGAAGAATTGCACAGTAAAAGTGAGCCTGTTAATCCAGATCTAAGATCTCCTGTCCTGTTTGAAGCTGGTTCCTGTCCAATGGACAATGTAACAGTGAGTAAAGAAAATCCTCCATCACACAATACACTGCACTCTCAATCCTTTATACAACCCCTGGCAAAAATTATGGAATCACCGGGCTCGGAGGATGTTCATTCAGTTGTTTAATGTTGTTGAAAAAAAGCAGATCACAGACATGGCACAAAACTAAAGTCATTTCAAATGGCAACTTTAGGGCTTTAAGAAACACTAAAAGAAATCAAGATAAAAAATGTGGTACTCAGTAAGGCTATGTGCCCACGATGCGTTTTTCAAGCGTTTACGCTGCGGAATTTTCGCAGCGTAAACACTTGGGAAACGCTTGGTAAACCTTCCCCCATGGTCTCCAATGCAATTCCGAACTTTCAATGCCCATGCTGCGTATTTTTCCCCAGCGTTTATCCTGCGCTCAAAAATCCGCAGCATGTCCATTAATTTTGCGGAAGCACTGTGTTTTTGCCGCCATTGACTTGCATTAGAACGCGCCAATTCCACAAGACTGCATCTGTACTTGCGTAATTGGTGCGTTCTAATGTGCAGATGGTACCCAGGTGTAGAGGAGAGGAGAGTCTCATCCACACCCAGGTACCATTAAAAAAAAGAATAAAATAAAAAATAAAGATTATATTCACCTTCCGACGGCCCCCGGACTCCTTCTCTTCACTTGCTGACAGATCGCGCAGGACTGAAGGACCTGCGCTGACGTCATAGTCATGTGATGGCAGGTCTTTTCAGTACCACGATCTGATGGCAGCCAGCACAGGAGCGCTGCAAGTCTCGGGGGCCATCGGAAGGTAAGTATTAGTTTAATTTTTTATTTTTAACCACTCTCTCGGGTCACACTATATAAATCCATGCCCGTTTGCATGGATTTATATAGTGTGACCTAGTTGTCACAAGCACTTTCAAAGTGACGCTAATCGCTTGGAAAGCGCTTGTCAATCTGCATGCGGAAATGTCAGTGAATAACGCTTCATTTCCGCATGTTCCTGGCAGGAAAACGCATGTACAATCCGCATGCGTTTTTTTCTGCCGGGGAGATGCAGAAACGCTCAGGAAAAAATCCGGAGCATTTCTACATCGTGGGCACATAGCCTAAGGGTAATTTTTTTCAGACCAAGCAGAGGGAAAAAATCATGGAATCACTCAATTCTGAGGAAACAATTATGGAATCACCCTGTAAATTTTTATTTCCAAAACTAACACCTGCATCAAATTAGATCTGCTCTTTGGTCTGCATCTATAAAGGAGTGATCGCACCTTGGAGAGCTGTTGCACCAAGTGGACTGACATGAATCATGGCTCCAACACGAGAGATGTCAATTGAAACAAAGAAGAGGATTATCAAACTCTTAAAAGAAGTTAATCATCACGCAATGTTGCAAAAGATGTTGGTTGTTCACAGTCAGCTGTGTCTAAAATCTGGACCAAATGCAAACAATATGGGAAGGTTGTTAAAGGCAAAAACATACTGGTAGACCAAGGAAGACATCAAAGCGTCAAGACCGGAAACTTAAAGCAATATGTCTCCAAAACAGGAAATGCACAACAAAACAAATGAGGAACGAATGGGAGGAAACTGGAGTCAATGTCTGTGACCGAACTGTAAGAAACCGCCTAAAGGAAATGGGATTTGCATACAGAAAAGCTAAACATAAGCCATCATTAACACCTAAAGAGGAAAAAACAAGGTTACAATGGGCTAAGGAAAAGCAATCGTGGACCGTGGATGACTGGATAAAAGTCATATTCAGTGATGAATCGCGAATCTGCATTGGGCAAGGTGATGATGCTGAAACTTTTGTTTGGTGCCGTTCCAATGAGATTTATAAAGATGACGGCATGAAGAGAACATGCAAATTTCCACAGTCATTGATGATATGGGGCTGCATGTCAGGTAAAGGCACTGGGGAGATGGCTGTCATTACATCTTCAATAAATGCCCAAGTTTACATTGATATTTTGGACAGTTTTCTTATCCCATCAATTGAAAGGATGTTTGGGGATGATGACATCATTTTTCAAGATGATAATGCATCCTGCCATAGAGCAAACAAAAACTGTGAAAACATTCCTTGAAAAAAGACACATAAGGTCAATGTCATGGCTGCAAATAGTCCGGATCTCAATCCAATTGAAAATCTTTGGTGGAAGTTGAAGAAAATGGTCCATGACAAGGCTCCAACCTGCAAAGCTGATCTGGCAACCGCAATCAGAGAAAGTTGCAGCGAGATTAATGATGAGTACTGTTTGTCACTCATTAAGTCCATGTGACTCTCCCCCTGGGCCGTGGGGCACTCGGATTCCGGCAATAGGGAAACGATGGGGGTAGTGGTGGCACCCCGGTTCCATGGCTCAGGGTGGTCAGACCGGTGGTAGTCTGCTATGCCCTGTTGGTATGTCCGACTACGCCACCCGTGGATTGCGGTCAGTGCGAACCGCCCCTGCCAGGCAGACCGCTGGGGCTGATGATGTATGCAGCTGGGGTAGTGTGACTCCCCACGGGAAGAGTGCGGCCCCAGGGCAGTATAATGGAGGATGGGGGTGATGGTGTAGGGAGTCCCAGTACCGTTAGTGCTGGAGGAGCAAGGAGCACACAGACAACAGGTTGCACTCCAGGGTCTTTACTAGAACAGGTGAACTGACCCACAAACAGTCCCGGCTAAGAGGGGACCTGGATGTCTGAGAGCAAATGGGAAGTTGGTCCTGGTCAGGGTGAGGGTGTAGGCCTACCGTGCTCTCTGCGCTCCTTCTGGCTATCTCCTCCTTATAGGGTAACAGCCCACGTTCCCGAGCTCACCGTGTCCTCTCGCCCGTATGGTTTGCAACGTGGGTCCCTTTCTACTCTCGGCCTGGTACGGCTTTGCTGGTCCCTTCTGCTGTGGCGGAGCCTCCGGGCTTCTTAGGCCAAGGAACATACAATCTCCTGTGGACTGGTTATCTGCTGCAGGATGTGGAATCCTCACAGCCTCAGACACCAAAGTCTGATAAATTTGGTTCTTTGTCTGCCAGGACAGGCGTTCTTCACCTCTTATCCCTGGCTTGTGGCTCTCCTACTGCCACACGTCCTCTTAGGGTGCAACACAACTGTTTCTCTCTGCTCTGGGACACCTCTCAGTCCTGAGACAGGTCGTCCAGTTCTCTCTAACCCTGCCCCCAGTTCCAGCTTTTATAGGGGCAGCCTGCTACCCCTACTGGCCTGAGACAGGAGGTATTGCATGCTAATGTTCCCCTGACTAGAGAACCTCCCCCTTGCTCTCAGACACAGCTTTATTATATTTGTGGCATCCAGGCCAGGGTGACACACATGCGTCAGAGACTGAAAGCTGTTATTAAAGGCAGAGGTGGTGCAACAAAATACTAGTGATGTATTGGAGTGTTCTTTTGTATCTTTGTTTTTCATGATTCCATAATTTTTTCCTCAGAATTGAGTGATTCCATAATTTTTTCCCTCTGCTTGGTCTGAAAAAAATTATCTCTACTGAGTACCACATTTTTTATCTTGATTTCGTTTAGTGTTTCTTAAAGCCCTAAAGTTGCCATTTGAAATGACTTTAGTTTTGTGCCATGTCTGTGATCTGCTTTTTTTCAACAACATTAAACAACTGAATGAACATTCTCCGAGCCCGGTGATTCCATAATTTTTGCCAGGGGTTGTAGAATAGGGGACTCAGGGCGAAGAGAACTCAGTTCCGGCCCACAGCATGTTGATACCGGCCCTGTGCCTCCCCCCTTCACTTACAACACTGAAATTCATAGGGAGTTTCCACCAAAAGTGAGCTAATATTACTTTTTTTGTAAATTGTGAAATTTGAAAGTTGCTTCTGAGAGGGTACTCTGCCCCATGCGCAGTTGGTGAAATTTCTAACTACTGCCGGTAACAAGCCTCGCTGTGGACCGCCAGTTCGACCCAAGATCATACTAACAACTTTTCATCAGCAGCATTTGTAACATACACTACTGGAGCAGACATTTTTAAGCTGTTGGTGGCAGTGTGTCCCATTGTCTTGGTGTGAAATTGTTTATCAGCTTTCACAGTTAAAGATGAAAACATGCTCTGTGGTTGAAATTTATTATCAGCTTTTGTGGGGGAAATGTGATAACATGCTCTGTGGGTGAAATTTATTATCAGCTTCTGTGGGGGAAATGTGGAAACATGCTCTGTGGGTGAAAATTTTAACTGGACAAGAAGGCAATTGTCCTGCTCTTACCCCCATTTATCTTCCTTTTGTAGCCCCATAGCCCTAACTATGACCATTTTACAGCCATTCTAAAGCAACGAAGTTCAGGTCCCCTTTGACTTGTATTGGGTGCAGGTTCAGGTCCAGGGTCAAGATCGAGGTCAAGTTCGGACCCAAGCCAAGGTTTTTACTGTATTTTTGTCTAACCCAGCGAACCCGAACATCCACAGGTTCGCTCATCTTTAGACAATACTCCTTCCTCTTTGCTATTTATGTGAAAACACATGTACCCTTTTTATTGTCCAACTCTCTGAAAAAACTTCTACTGTCTCAGTTACCTGTCTATTTTATAACTATTTGTCTACGCACAAAAGACATCCAGTGTTGGTACTGCAGGGGTCTTTTGTCCTAATAGGAGCTGCTGTGTATTAATTTCCTACTTCTTTATGCCCATTATACAAGTCTAACTTTAAGACTATGTTCACACATTGCGTTTTTTCAACGTTCTTTTATGCTTTTTTTTATGCACATTTTCTGCTGCGTTTTACAGTACCAGGAAAGTTTATGAGATTCCAGAAATCTCATGCACATACCTTGGTTTTTGTTTCATCAGTATTTTGTGCTTTGGATGTTTTTTGCAGAATAGAGCATGTCACTTCTTTCAGCGTTTTTTCAGCTTTTTCACCCATTGGAAGTAATGGGTGGTGAAAAACGCTGAAAAAAAACACCAAAAAACACAGATGTCAGTTTTTTCAGCATTTTTTGTGCCAAAACCTGATGAAATAGAATGAGATTTTTTTTTTCACTGAACTTTATGTACATGCATAAAAAGACAAAATTGCAGTGAAAAAAATGCAGTGAAAAACGCAGCAAAAAACTAGCAAAATCGTGAACAAACTTTCCTGGCAAGAGATTAGTTTTTGCTGCAGAAAAAAATGCTGAAAAAATGCAATGTGTGAACATAGCCTAATAGTGTCAGCTATAATGCCAGCTCTTGTCCTACTGCAAAAAAGAAAGAGGAAGAGGAAGGTGGGGTGAATGCCCCCTCCCTGGTGCTGTACAGATTTTAATATTTTCTATGATTCTCAGCGGACAGGTGAGGAATATGGTGGTTTATTACTTTTCATTTTATAGCAATAAATGGGAAAAATAGGGACAGGGAGCATTTATTTAAAATAAAGGACTCTGTGTCTTTCTTTCAATTAAAGAACTTTATTCTGGCTGTGTATTTTTTACAATATGACTATGGAGTTAGTAATGGGGGTGTCTTAGAGACACCTCTCCATAACTAACCCCTGGGCTTGATGTCAGCGGTCATAAAACATCTGACATCAATCCCACAAATATTACCCCACTTGCCACCACACCAGGGTAAGTGGGAAGAGCCGGGCAAAGCGCCAGAATTGGCGCATCTAATAGATATGCCTTTTCTGGGGCGGCTGCGGGCTGCTACTTTTAGGTGGGGGAGGGACAATCTCCATGGCCCCTTCCCAGTCTGAGAATACCAGCCCCTAGCTGTCTGCTTTAGCTTGACTGATTGTCAAAAATGAGGGGGGACCCCACGCATTTTTTTAATTTTTTTATTTAAATAATTAAAAAAAAAGTCTTGAGACCCCTCTATTTTTGATAACCAGCAATCATAAAGCTGACAGCTGGGGGCTGCAGCCCGCAACTGTCGGCTTTACTTGCGCTAGTTAGCAAAAATAGAGTGGACTGCACATAATTTTTTTTTTATTTATTTATAGCACAGGTGCTGGCAGATGAATACTCTCATCAGCTTGCTGAACACAAACACTAACATATACTTCCTGGAGAAGTCCGTGTTTGGGGTCTGTGCACGGACACTAGGTGTTCGGTATGGATCCTGAACTTTACTGTAGCAGTGGTGGTCGGTCTCCAAGGCAACAAGTTGTCAACAAAAGTGATAATATCACAAGAATGGCTTGCAATTTACCTTTTAATAACATTTACAAAGGGATTACTTTTTACAAGCACTATCTAATAATAGAAATAACTCTTTAACTGCTTCACTCGTCAGCCATAATTGTGTCTGCTCGTCCCGAGAAACCATTTACACGCTTGTTGCACAGATGTTTGTTGAAGCAGAAACGTTTCTGGAGTCTCCATCAGTCGTCCGCAGATGATCTGTGGTTTCATCTTGCATCCGGTTAAGACCTAAACCTTTCAGCATTTTCCAAAAATGCTTTCTAAATTTTGTACCAACAAAAAAGTACAGGACAGGGTTGAGACAAGCGTGGAAGTAAGCTATAGCTTCCATTACAACGCTCGTAATTGTAAAGGAATCTGATGTGAATCCCTTATTGAGGACTTTAGCCAGGACAAGGGCATTATGAGGCAACTGTGTAGCTATAAATACAACCACTATGACCACAATTATGTTCATTGACTTCCTCTTCTGAACGCCTCTGGCATTAACCAAGGTCCGGAGAATAAAGCTGTAACAAAACACCATTGAGGCCAAGGGAATTAGAAATCCCACTGTCATCTAGAATGAAACCACCACGATCTCCATGATGGGAGGGTAGTATTCTTCAAAACATTCCTTCCGGTCACGGCTGTTGCTGTATATGAACTGGGGAATGGAAAGGAGCAGAGCCAGGGTCCAGAGGAGGACGCACACCCCGTACCGCCACTTGTGTTTAGTCACCTGGTATTTAGCTGCCTTAGTGACTTTAGTGATAGAAATAAACCTGTCAAATGTGATTGAGGTGAGCGTGAGCATGGACGTAAATAAATTCACCCTGTATGTGATCCTTATGATCTTACACAGGAAGTCTCCAAAAACCCAGGCATGTGCCGATTCATATGCCAAGAATGGGAGGGTGAGCAGAAACAAGATGTCTGCAATGGCCAAATTCACCAAAAAGGTGTCGGTCAGAGTCTTTATCTTCTCGTAGAACACAAACACGAGTATAATGAGCACATTTCCTATAAGTCCGAGGACACAAGTCACGGAATAGGCAATGTGTGAGAACAAGCTGTGGAGCCAAGGGTGGTCATCGACTGTATGATTATCATCATTCATATTATTGTAGTCTTGTGGGTAGTCTTCAGCGCCCATCTGTATGTAATTGGAAAGAGGTAATTAGTTGTTAGTAGTGATAGTAAGATCTGCAGTTATTCTCTCTGTCAGGAGAGCAGGCTCAGAAAGTCAGGTAAGACAAGCCTTCTTAAATATTAAAATGCCAAATGTGAAATGAAAAATGAAAAATATATTTATACTCGTCTCCTCGACCGATGCGATGTCTGCCATTGTTCTGTCATAGCACTGACGCCCTGTAACAATGTCATGTGAGTGCTGGTAGACACAGCACCAACATTCATGGTCCAGGAGGTGAGCATACGTTTTTATTATCTTACATGAGGTGCTATAACATTTAAGAACGGGTTGTGCAGTAGTAGACAACCCCTTTAACACTATTGGGTCCTGCTGGGTTGCAGTTACAAGGCTGGACAAATAATAACCATGTAAACAATTCTTATGGGTAGTTTGCATTGTTTGAGCCCTAAAATCTCATATTGAATCAGTAAGTTCATTGAACTGCTCCTAAAACCTGGAAAATGTGACTGTGGCTGCTTCCCTAACCTGTCACTGACCTACCTCACCATGGAGATGCCAACCCTATATTATACCTGGTCACAGACCTAACCCTGGGCATAAAAATCAGATCTGTTACTAATTGGAGCACTTAAATGTTTGACCATCATGATGCACTGAGCATGGACCACAATCCGTGGACTGGGTGCGAGTCTCTCAACCTTAGTGTGACAGCCTTATAGAAACATATGAAGCTGTGATGCTTGGTTTTGTTTGCGGTGTGTGTGTGGACTGACCTTCACGGACGTGTGAATGAACCCTTGATTTGCTCTATTAAATTGATGGTTTGCATTTATGGCACCTCTCAAGTTAAAAAGAGCAGGGGGATCATGCACAGATCCCACCACTGGCACCAATTATTCAAGGAGAACACCCGGAGAGATGACGCAGATTCCACAACGATGAACAACACACCGCCGCCTCCAATCGTCAGGAGAATTACGCAATTGACTGGCGAGTGATGGACGAGGCCGCAGCTGTTTTCACTACTAGGCCAGTTATTGGGGATCTCACAGTGAGCCTATAGTATATACACATAAGATTTCAGCCCATGGAATATATCTATATATACACCCTGGTACAGTCACTGCCAAACTCCACAATAATAAAAGGAACTAGCTGCTGCCACCACCTATTGTTTATATAGGCCAATTGGACACCCATTACAGATAGTGTGTTGCTTCAAGGGTGTGGTACACCCCTGAGGAACTGAGCTATTCAATTTTATATACTTAATCTGAAAAGTAGGCAGTGTTTATAAAAATATATAAAGATGATACAAAATGGACAAAACAATGCAGTATATATCACATAAAATAAAAAGGGATAAACAGAACAAATATACTAAACCTCATGTCGGAGAGTTGTCTCTCATGAGGGGGAGCTTTTCTTTTTTGGGGGGTATCGATACACAACCACAGTGCATTGTGTCTCCCAGGACTGACAAAGATCATAGTTCAGCATTTGCTTTTATTAACACAAGTAACAGAGAACACAGAAAAAAGGGTACACAACCTCAATGTAAATAAGGGTGCGTCATCATGTACCAATATCTAAGTAACATAAGAAAAGAGAAAAGTCGGTACATATAAAAGAGAGACACGAGCTGAGGGCATCCTCCAGGGCTTCCAGTCTGGACCTTTCATATACATCCGTCCATTCTGGTGCCGGAGTTCCTCCCTCAGTTGGAGTTCCTCCTCCAGCTGCAGACTTGGGTGAGTGAGATTTAAGGGAAAAGGGGAAAAGTGAAGCTTCCAAATTGGTTACTGCCCTCAAGGCACTATTACAGCAATTATCCGCTCCAGTAATGACAAGTAATAAAGTGATACTGCCTTTAGTTAGTATGCATAAGGATGCATTTTTCTGTCGGATTAGCCCTCTGGGGTCTCATTTACATGATAAGACAAGACATAAAATTTTGGAATAATGACTACATTACATGATAAAGCTTTAACCCAGGGGTGGGGAACCTCAGGCCCACCGACCATTTACGGCCCTCGATGACCTTTTATCCGGCCCCCAGGCAGATTCCCGGGAACCACAGATCTTGGGCCAGCAGCTGTATTTTAAGGGTCACCGGCCTATTAAATTGTTCTTGTTCTGTGAGCATGAGCACGCAGTATTCACTACTGAACGTTGAGGCACGTGCAATGAAACATTATGTCCTGACACCAGTGCCAGCATCAGGACGTACTTTGTAGGTGGAGTTAGAGTGCATACAAAGCCATCCACAACCTGTCTCCTTCATACATCTGTGACCTAGTCTCCCGGTACATACCTACACGCAACCTCCGATCCTCACAAGATCTCCTACTCTACTCCCCTCTTATCTCCTCTTCCCACAATCACATGCAAGATTTCTCCCGTGTATCCCACCTACTCTGGAACTCTACCCCAACATATCAGACTCTCGCCTACCACGGAAACCTTCAAAAGGAACCTGAAGACCGACCTCTTCCGACAATCCTACAACCTGCAGTAACCACCGCTCCACCATACCGCTGCACGACCAGCTCTACCCCCACCCACTGTATCCTCACCCATCCCCTGTAGACTGTGAGCCCTCGCGGGCAGGGTTCTCGCTCCACCATACCGCTGCACGACCAGCCCTACCCTCACCCACTGTATCCTCACCCATTCCTTGTAGATTGTGAGACCTCGCGGGCAGGGTCCTCTCTCCTCCTGTACCAGTCGCCGACTTGTATTGTTAAAATTATTGTAAGTGTTTTTGCTATGTATACCCCCTTTTTTCATAATAATAGTAATAATACACTGACATCTGGTCATTAATGTCTGTGGATCAACACACAGTTGACAAAGAAAGGACACCAGTAAATAGGCCATTTGATAGGTATAGGCAAAAGGTTGCAAAAACTATGAATAATTGGTTGCAAGTAGAGGTGAGCAAATCTTTGAAGGTTCGATTCAATTCAGATTGACAAACTTCCCAATGTTTGTCGAACAGTTCATCAAACATATCCGAACCCCATTGGATTCAATGGGAAGCAAAACTAAACGCATACAGAACACCTTCAAAGGGGCCCAATAGCTGCCAAAACAGCTCAAATTAGAGGCAGACACCATGAAAAGTGGCATCAATTTACCCACAGTACACATTTTCCAATTGCACAGCAGCAATCAGCCATGGGCCGTGCATGAGGTATCAGGGCCTGGGCCAGCATTTACAGCTTTGAATTTAACTTCAAATTAAGACAAGGAGGGATTGGTGTAGGTCTGCTGTACTTGGAGCCCTGATACCTCATGCAACAGCTCAAGCTACTTTTCTGATCAGCCACACTCAGGTGGCACAAATATAATTTTCATGGACTACCATTGGTACAAAAATTTAAGCATAGTAACACAGGTAGTTGACTGAAAGTAAGTGGAGGCCTGACGATCTACTGCTACAGGCAACAGACATGAAGGAGACCCAATCAGGAATCTCCACATTTCTGAAAATTAGTGGCAGACACCACCAAAGTGGCTTCAATTTCACTAGAGTAGAAGTAGTATAATGGAGATCAAAACCTCTTTCACTGCAGCCAACCCAGCAGAAGGAGACCCAATCATGATTCTCCACATTTCCAAAAATTAGTGGCAGACACCACCAAAGTGGCATCAATTTCACCAGTGTAAAAATAGTATAACGGGGACTGACACCTCTTTCACTACAGCCAACCTAGCAGATGGAGGCCCAATCAAGAGTCTTCACATTTCCAAAAATTAGTTGGATGTACCCTTCTCCTTTCTAAACCAGCTGTTTAATAAGCCTATGCCCAGACCTGTGAGTCACCTGTTAGTAATTTACCAATCAGTATTTCTTTGCTCAGATAGTGTGGCTGGAGCACGCTATTAGCAACCAAAATTTTGATTTTATATTGTGGAGCCCTGGAAACAGCAGAATCTCAGTGCAAAGTATCATGGTACTAACAGAAGAAATTAGATTTTTGTTACTGTGGATGAGGACTGTAAACAGCATAATATCTGTGCAAAAAAAAATACAAGCTGAGATGTGGCCTGCTGTTTGTATCACGGTAGTAACAGAAGAAATTAGATTTTTTTTACTGTGAACATGCCCTGTATACAGCTGAATCTCAGCACCAAAAAATTACAAGCTGAGATGTGACTTGCAGTATACATCACGGTAGTAACAGAAGAAATTCAATTTTTTTTACTGTGGACGAACCCTGTTTACAGCTGAATCTCTGCGCAAAAAAATGACAAGCTGAGATGTGGCTTGCTGTATGTATCACATTAGTAAAAAAAGAAATTATTAGTGAAGAGTGAGCACTAAAATGCTCGGGTGCTCGTTGCTCTGGTCGAGCAAATCGTAATGCTCAGGTGCTCGACCCGAGCAACGAGCCCAATATAAATCAATGGGAAACTCGAGCATTTTTCAGTTGGCCCCCCAGTGGAAGTCTGCAGGGGACCTAAAAATTGTCCAAATCAATGGGAACAGTGCTGAAATGACATGGGACCAGCATGAGGAGGACCCCGGGAAGCATCTCTGACTCCCAAGCCACTGCTGTGAACAATGTTGTCAGCGTATTACGCCACTTTTACGGATTCACAATAAAACATACAAAAACAAAGCCAAAATGGATTTTCCTGGAAAAACGTTAAGGGACATTCTTTCCAGGGTAATGACTTGTATATAAGGCAAAAAAATGCTCTTCCGAGCCTTGGGCTAAGTTTACACATAGTGTTTTTCATGCGTTTTTGCACTTTTGCATTGCTTTCAATGGTGAAAAATACATTCACCAGTAAATGTCATTTTAACATTTTACCACCTTATCTGCCCATGTGGTATGTGAGACATGATCAGACACATCCTGTTGCATTTATGAAGGAGGGACTCTGAAAGTAACAAAACCTATTTTTACAGGGTCATCAGTCGGCCCTTACCATTGTTAAAGGCCCAGCAGTCGGCCCTCACTACTGTTAGAGGGCCATCAGCTGGCTTTGCTTTGCTGTTTCCATTATTAAGGAGCGGGTCTCCTATACTGTTATTGGGTATGCAGTGACTACAATGGCTGCCAAAAATCTGGATGCACCCCAATACCTTTTTGAAGAGACATAGAAGAGGGTCTCAGTAAAAAAAAATGTTCCCATCATAAAGGAGCGGGTCTCCTATATTGTTATTGCGTATGCAGTGACTGCAAGGGCTGCCAAAAATTTGGATGCTCTCCAATACCCCTTTGAAGAGATGTAGAGGAGGTCCTCATTCAAAACATTGTTAACATTGTTATGGAGTGTGTCTCCTATACTAATAATGCCCATGCACTAAGTGCATGGGCTGAAAAAACATTTACCCCTGGGGGGTACACATGAACATACTGTATAACACAGAATGGTAGAGGTAGGACTCTAAAATCTTTCCTACCGTGATCATAAACACTAGTGATGAGCGAGCACTAAAATGCTTGGATACTCGTTGTTCGAGTCGAGAAAATTGGAATGCTGTAGTGCTCGGACCGAGTAACGAGTCCAATGTAAGTCTATGGGAAACTCAAGCATTTTTCCGGCGACACCCCCTGGTGGTCTGCAGAGGGCCTAAAAATCGATGGGAACAGTGCTCAAATGACATGGGAACAGCATGGGGAAGACCCCTGGAAGCATTTCTGACTCCCAGGTCACTGCGGTCAACATAAATCAGAGGCATTACGCCACTTTTACGGACTCACAATAAAACATACAAAAATAAAAGCAAAATGGATTTTCCTGGGAAATATGTTAAGGAACATCCTTTCCAAGTAATTGTAACATACCTGGCGGCGTCCTTGCATGGTGGTCCATCTCCCACTGTGCAAGAGGGCGCACTTGATCTCCTGTCCAGAATGTCTCTCTGGCTTCCCTCCATGCTGTCTGTTTGTGTCTGTTTCTGCTGCTTAAGGGCGGCGCCCGATCACTTCCTGCCTTTTGTACCTGCTGTGGGTCACACCCCTTGTGCGTCCTCAGCCTATTGCTGTCTGTCACTTGGTATATAGCTCGGCAGCTTCCTTCTATCCCTGCCTGAGCATAGTGTTTCCTTCAGTGTGTGCTTGCACTCTGAAGGTGCCAGGTCCCGTCTCTTGTCTCCTGCTTCTTGTATCAGTTCCCGTGTCTGAACTGAGTCCTGTATGTCTCCTGCTTTGCGGTCTCAGCTCCCGTGTCTGAACTGAGTCCTGTATGTCTCCTGCTTTGCGGTATCAGCTCCCGTGTCTGAACTGTGTCCTTTTTGTGTTCTCTGGTCTGTCCTGTCTGAACACGCTCCTTGCCTGTTCGTTCCGCCTTCTAGTGGCCGATTTCCTAGACCCGCTCCTGCGTCTGGTCTGGCCTGTCTGAACACGCTCCTTGCCTGTTCGTTTCGCCTCTCTGGGGGCCGTATTCCCAGACCCGCTCCTGTATCCCTCTGCAGTGTCGGTCTCCTCCGTACACTCAGTTCCAGTCTGAACTCTCTCCTGTCCTTTACCTGTTTTGCCTCTATGTCCGTTCCCTTCCTTTTTCTGCAGAGTCTGAACTCTTACCTAACTCCTGCTTGTTGTCTCTGCAAGTACTGTGTGAGTATCTGGCTCTGTCTTTCCCTTCCTGTCTGTTCCGTGTGAACAGAGCCCTGTCCTCCCTGCTCAGCCTTGTCTGCACTCTAGCTGTGCTTGCCTGTAACCCTCTGCCTGTATTGTTCCTGAGTCCCGGTGTGTACTGGGTCCTATCCCGCCTGTGTTCCTACCTGCTAGTGCCTCCCTGTCTGCACTCTAGCTGTGCTTGCCTTTACCCCCCTGCCTGCATACCAGTCGTGCCTGCCTATACCCACCAGTCTGTGTGCCAGCCTACCAGCCTGTTCCTGTATTCCCCTGTGTGGGTCAACAGCCGTGTCCGGGGTCTGTCCTGGAGTAGCACCTGGTCCCTCTGCTCGGTTCCTCCTTGGTGCACTGGCGTCGTATGCCGTCGTGCGACCCTGGTCGGATCGGGTGAATACTTAGTCACGCCCCTCCAGGCATTCACTCTCCGGCACGGTCCAGTGGAATCACTACAATCACACGCACACGCCGCTTAGCCCGGGCGTGTGCATAACAGCATGCTCAGGCCATGGTTCCCGTTGAGCCCCACGGCCTTCGCTCTTTGAGAAGTTTTTCCAGCGAATACATGCATTAAAATAAAATAAATAAATTTTTTTCCCCCTTTAGCTGAGTTCCAGGCGAATTACGCACCCGTCCAGATGGATCTATCAGCCCTCGTTCCTGCGGATCCGCCACGTTACTATGGGGATCCAAGACAGTGTCGTGCATTTGTGGAGCAATGCATGCTACACTTTAAGGCCTACCCTCTCTATTTTCCTTCCGATTGGGCTAAAGTGGCCTTTATGATTGACTACCTAGCGGGTGATGCCTTGAAATGGGTCACCCCCCTATGGGAAGCATGGGATCCTGTCATCCTTGACCTGCAGGCCTTCCTGGTGGCCTTTCGTATGGTCTTCGAGGACCCTAACTCTGAAGCCCCTGCTGAAGCTTCACTTCCCAATATCCCGGAGCAGCCCCGACGGGTAATGTGTGTGGGTAGCGCAATAGTCCTCCAGCCCAATGAGACTACTGCCCACCCAGAATCCTCACAGGGTGACTACGCTTTCCGGAATACTTCTCTCAACCTCAAGAGGCAGCCCAGACGTGCTAGACTTAGAGGCAAGCTGTCACGCCAGGGTCTGTCCTCCCTGAGACCTCCTGACCCCAACCTTGAAGTCCCTACTGAAGCTTCATCTCCCTGTATCCCGGAGAAACCCCAATGGGTAATGTGCGTGGGTAGTGCACCAGTTCTCCTGGCCGAAGAGACTTCTGCCCATCCAGACTCCACACAGGAGAACTTCCTGCACCCGGCATCAGATGCTTCTTTCTCTTTAACCGGTGTGCATGTCCAAGGATGCTCCAAAGCTGTGGTTACCTCAGAGTCTGTGCACCTCTACTACCTGGCGGAGGATCCCCTGTTGCCTCCTGAACCCTCCGGGATACCACTCGATGACAAATGGAGAGAGACTTCTCTACACCCGGTACTCAATACTTTGTCCGCTTCGTCCTGTGAGCCTGACAATGGGTACCCCAAAGTGGTAGTTACCTCCGAGTCTCTACACCCCTCCGACCAGGCGGAGGATCTCCAGTTGTCTCCTGAACCCTTCGGGGTGCTACCTGGTAGCGAAAGGACAGAGACTCTCCTATACTCTGTACCTGATACCTCGCTCGCTTCGTCCAGTGAGTCCAACTTAGTGTACTCCGAAGCAGAGGTTACTCCTGAGTCTCTACACCCCTCCGACCAGGCGGAGGACCTCCAGTTGTGTTCAGAATCCTTCGGGGTGCCACCTGGTGGTGAATGGACAGAGACTTTCCTATATCCTGGATCTGATACCTCGCTTGCTTCGTCCAGTGAGTCCGACCTAGTGTACTCTGAAGCAGAGGTTACCCGTAAGTCTCTACACCCCTCTGACCAGGCGGAGGACCGCCAGCTGTCTCCAGAACCCTTCGGGGTGCCACCTGGTGGTGAATGGACAGAGACTTTCCTATACTCGGTACCCGATACCTCGCCTGCTTCCTCCAGTGAGTCCGACCTAGTGTACTCTGAAGCAGAGGTTACTCCTGAGTCTCTACACCCCTCCGACCAGGCGGAGGACCTCCAGTTGTGTTCAGAATCCTTCGGGGTGCCACCTGGTGGTGAATGGACAGAGACTTTCCTATATCCTGGATCTGATACCTCGCTTGCTTCGTCCAGTGAGTCCGACCTAGTGTACTCTGAAGCAGAGGTTACCCGTGAGTCTCTACACCCCTCTGACCAGGCGGAGGACCGCCAGCTGTCTCCAGAACCCTTCGGGGTGCCACCTGGTGGTGAATGGACAGAGACTTTCCTATACTCGGTACCCGATACCTCGCCTGCTTCCTCCAGTGAGTCCGACCTAGTGTACTCTGAAGCAGTTGTTTTCTCTGAGCCTCTGCACTCTTCTGACCCGGCGGAGGACCTCCAGTTGTTTCCTGAATCCTCCGGGATACCACCAGATAACAAAGAGACAGTGACTTTTCCTCATTATGTACCTGATAACCCGTCTATTTCTTCCTGTGAGCTTGACAAGATGTACCTCGAAGCAGAGATTACCCTTAAGTCTCTGTCCCCCTCCAACCCAGTGAACGACTGGTCCTCGAATTCCCTGCGGAAGATTCTGGCAGGCCTGAAGAAGAGGGGGCGTAAGGGGGGAGGTACTGTAACATACCTGGCGGCGTCCTTGCATGGTGGTCCATCTCCCACTGTGCAAGAGGGCGCACTTGATCTCCTGTCCAGAATGTCTCTCTGGCTTCCCTCCATGCTGTCTGTTTGTGTCTGTTTCTGCTGCTTAAGGGCGGCGCCCGATCACTTCCTGCCTTTTGTACCTGCTGTGGGTCACACCCCTTGTGCGTCCTCAGCCTATTGCTGTCTGTCACTTGGTATATAGCTCGGCAGCTTCCTTCTATCCCTGCCTGAGCATAGTGTTTCCTTCAGTGTGTGCTTGCACTCTGAAGGTGCCAGGTCCCGTCTCTTGTCTCCTGCTTCTTGTATCAGTTCCCGTGTCTGAACTGAGTCCTGTATGTCTCCTGCTTTGCGGTCTCAGCTCCCGTGTCTGAACTGAGTCCTGTATGTCTCCTGCTTTGCGGTATCAGCTCCCGTGTCTGAACTGTGTCCTTTTTGTGTTCTCTGGTCTGTCCTGTCTGAACACGCTCCTTGCCTGTTCGTTCCGCCTTCTAGTGGCCGATTTCCTAGACCCGCTCCTGCGTCTGGTCTGGCCTGTCTGAACACGCTCCTTGCCTGTTCGTTTCGCCTCTCTGGGGGCCGTATTCCCAGACCCGCTCCTGTATCCCTCTGCAGTGTCGGTCTCCTCCGTACACTCAGTTCCAGTCTGAACTCTCTCCTGTCCTTTACCTGTTTTGCCTCTATGTCCGTTCCCTTCCTTTTTCTGCAGAGTCTGAACTCTTACCTAACTCCTGCTTGTTGTCTCTGCAAGTACTGTGTGAGTATCTGGCTCTGTCTTTCCCTTCCTGTCTGTTCCGTGTGAACAGAGCCCTGTCCTCCCTGCTCAGCCTTGTCTGCACTCTAGCTGTGCTTGCCTGTAACCCTCTGCCTGTATTGTTCCTGAGTCCCGGTGTGTACTGGGTCCTATCCCGCCTGTGTTCCTACCTGCTAGTGCCTCCCTGTCTGCACTCTAGCTGTGCTTGCCTTTACCCCCCTGCCTGCATACCAGTCGTGCCTGCCTATACCCACCAGTCTGTGTGCCAGCCTACCAGCCTGTTCCTGTATTCCCCTGTGTGGGTCAACAGCCGTGTCCGGGGTCTGTCCTGGAGTAGCACCTGGTCCCTCTGCTCGGTTCCTCCTTGGTGCACTGGCGTCGTATGCCGTCGTGCGACCCTGGTCGGATCGGGTGAATACTTAGTCACGCCCCTCCAGGCATTCACTCTCCGGCACGGTCCAGTGGAATCACTACAATCACACGCACACGCCGCTTAGCCCGGGCGTGTGCATAACAGTAATGACTTGTATATAAGACAAAATAAATAACTAAAAACAAAAATGCTCCTCCACAACTTGGGCTATGTTCACACGTAGCACTTTTGCATTGCTTTCAACCAAGACAAATGCATTCACCAGGATTTTTAACATTTTACAACCTTATCTGGCAATGTGGTGTGTGACACATCATCAGACACATCCTGTTTCATTTATGATGGAGGGACTCTGAAAGTCACAAAGACTATTTTTATAGGGCCATCAGGCGGCCCTTACTATTCTTAATGAGCCAGCAGTCGGCTATGTTTTGTTGATCCCGTTATTAATGAATGGGTCTCCAATACTGTTATTGCGTATACAGTGACTGCAAGGGCTGCCAAAAGCTTGGATGCAACTCAATGCCCCTTTGAAGAGACATAGAGGAGGGTCTCAGTAAAAAAAATGTTCCCATTATAAAGGAGCGGGTCTCCTATAGTGGTAATACCCATGCTGTGACTGGAAGGGCTGCCAAAATTTGGGAAAAACCCCACTAACAATTTAAAGACATACAGCTGGGCCACAGTAAAGAGTACGACATGTTCCCATTAGAAAGGAGAGGGTCTGCTATTCAGTTATAGGGTATGCAGTGAGTCCAACGGCTGCCAAAATTTAGAAAAAAAAAACACGAACAATTTAAAGACACATAGAGGTGGGCCTCAGTAATGACATATTCCCATTAGAAAGGAGAGGGTAACATAGTAACATAGTTTGTAAAGCCGAATAAAGACTTGCGTCCATCAAGTTCGACCTGTTAGTTCTGTAATTGCTAAAGTTGATCCAGAGGAGGGCAAAAACCCCAAATGATTTGGCCAATCTTCACCTGAGGAAAAATTCCCTCCCGACTCTGAAACCAGCAGTCAGAATAAATCCCTGTATCAACCTACTATTTTATTTTATTTTTAAGTATACGCTGAAATCTGCCTGGTATCTAGAAATGCATCCAGTCCCCGCTTGAACTGGTGTAGTGAATCCGACATTACCGTCTCCTCACTCAGTGAATTCCATATTCTCACTGCTCTTACCGTAAAGAACCCCTTCCTATGCTGGTGCTGAAACCTTTTCTCTTCCAGTCTTAGTGAATGCCCTCTTGTTACCATAATATTCCTCCTTTTGAACAAATCCCTGGCAAGATCTCTATACTGTCCCCTAACATATTTGTACACATTTATTATGTCCCCCCTCAACCTTCTCTTTTCCAGGCTGAATAGTCCTAGTTTTGACAACCTCTCTGGGTATTGCAGTCCCTCCATTCCCTTTATTAATTTTGTTGCCGTCCTTTGTACCTTTTCAAGCTCGTTTATATCCTTTCTATATATTGGGGCCCATAACTGAGCACAGTATTCCAAGTGTGGTCTGACCAGTGCTTTGTACAGTGGAAGAACAATGTTCTCATCCTTTGCAGCTATACCTCTTCTGATACATCCCATTACCCTGTTTGCCCTTACAGCAGTGGCCTGACTTTGGGCACTCCAATTTAGTTTGCTATCAATCAAGATGCCCAAGTCCTTCTCCATCTCTGAATTCCCCAATGATTTCCCATTCAGTGAGTACTGGTGACTTCCATTTTTCCTTCCCATATGTATGACCTTACATTTCTACTCATTAAACCTCATTTGCCATTTAATGCTCCACCTACCCAGCTTATCCAAATCCCTCTGTAGGTCTGCACTGTCCTCTTTTGTATTAATTGTTTTACATAACTTTGTGTCATCTGCAAATATTGATATTTTACTATTTATCCCGTTGACTATGTCGTTAATAAAGATATTAAATAACATTGGGCCTAGTACAGACCCCTGTGGTACCCCACTAGTGACGCTTACCCAATCTGAGTATATTCCATTTATAACCACCCTCTGCCTTCTATCCCTTAGCCAGTTTGCTACCCACTTGCAGACATTTTCCCCCAGCCCCATCATTCTCATTTTGTATACCAACCTATTATGTGGCACGCTATCGAACGCTTTTGAGAAGTCGAGATACACGACATCCACTGGTTCCCCCTGATCTACTCGAGAGCTAACCTCCTCGTAGAAGTCAATCAGGTTTGTTTGGCAGGAGCGATTCCTCATGAATCCATGTTGGTTCGGGATTAAAAGATTATTAGCATCAAGATGCTCCGTAATTGCCTCTTTAATGAAGCTTTCAAAAATTTTGCCCACAACGGACGTCAGACTCACCGGCCGATAGTTTCCGGCGTCACTTTTCGCTCCCTTTTTGAATATTGGCACTACATTCGCCTGTCGCCAATCAAGTGGCACAGACCCAGTCTCAACAGAGTCCTTAAATATAAGATATAACGGTCTGTCTATCACATTACTTAGTTCCCTTAGTACCCGTGGGTGTATGCCATCAGGTCCTGGTGATTTGTTTATTTTAATGTTACTGAGGCGTTTCTGTACCTCAACTTGGGTTAGATTTGTCATACTTAGTGGAGGATTAAGCTTGTCACTTCTCATTTCTCCTGTTAGTTCGATTTCCTTTGTGAAAGTTGTCGAAAAAAAATTATTTAATAGATTAGCTTTATCCTCATCTTTCTCTATGATTTTGCCTTCCTCACTTTTTATCGGTCCAATATTATGCGATTTAATCCTTTTACTATTTATATACGTAAAGAACAGTTTGGGATTTGATCTACTTTCCCTAGCAATACGTCTCTCTGTTTCCTCCTTCGCTATTTTTATTTGTTTTTTGCAGGTTCTCGTTTTTTCCTTGTAACACTTTAGTGCCTCCTTACTGTTTTCCTGTTTTAATCTCTTGAATGCCTCTTTTTTGCTATTTAACGCCCCTTTTACGTTCTTGTTCAACCATATTGGTTTCCTCTTATTTCTGGCCCTTTTATTCCCATACGGTATATACCTCTCGCACTGAGTATTCAGAATTCTTTTGAAGGTTTCCCATTTACTATTCGTATTCCTTTGATTAAGAACTTTGTCCCAGTCAATAAGTTGAAGGCTTTCTTTCAGCTGATCAAACTTCGCCCTCCTAAAGTTTAATGTTTTTGTTGTTCCCTTATTGATAACCCTACTGAAGAGCATTTTGAAGTCGATAATATTATGGTCGCTATTACCTAGGTGCCCCCCTATCTGTACCTCAGTTATTCTATCAGGCCTATTAGTCAATATTAAGTCCAACACGGCCTTCCCTCTCGTTGGTTCCTGCACTAGTTGGGAGAGATAATTATCCTTAATATTTGTCAAGAACCTTTTTCCTTTCTGAGATCTACAGGTTTCTGTTTCCCAGTCAATATCCGGGTAGTTGAAGTCCCCCATAACAATCACTTCATTATGTTTTGCTACTTTGTCTATTTGTCCTAATAGCAGATTCTCATTCTCCTCTGTTATATTTGGTGGCTTATAGCAGACCCCCAGTAATATTTTATTATTATTTTTTGCCCCTCTATCTCTACCCACATGGACTCGACCCCCTCTTCTCCCTCTCCTATATCTTCCCTTAGTCTGGGTTTTAGACATGACTTTACATATAAGCAGACTCCTCCGCCTTTCCCCTGTTTCCGGTCCCTTCTAAATAAACTATAATCTAATAAATTTACCGCCCAGTCGTAGCTATCGTCTAGCCAAGTCTCTGTTATACCTACGATGTCATACCTCTCCTCCGATATAAGCGCCCGCAGCTCATCCGCCTTATTGGTCAGGCTTCTTGCGTTGGTCAGCATGCAAGATAAAACTTTGGGGTTATTTAGCATCCTATTCTTCTCTAACGATCTAACTGTACTATCCCCACCCCCCTCTCCACCCTCATTATATTCACTTCTCCCCTTCCCCCTTGCTTGCCTCACATCCCACCTATTTCCTTGGTTTCCCCCCCCCCGTCTCTAGTTTAAAAACTCCTCCAACCTATTAGCCATCTTCTTCCCCAGCACCACTGCACCCTCCCCATTGAGGTGCAGCCCGTCCCTACGGTAGAGCCTGTAGCCGACCGCGAAGTCGGCCCAGTTCTCCATGAACCCAAACCCTTCTGTCTTGCACCAACTCTTTAGCCACTTATTCACCTCCCTAACCTCCCGTTGGCGCTCCTGTGTGGCTCGCGGGATTGGTAGTATTTCTGAGAAAACTACCTTGGAGGTCCTTGCCCTAAGCTTCCTACCTAGGTCCCTGAAATCATTTTTAAGGACCCTCCATCTACCACTCACTTTGTCATTGGTGCCGATGTGGACCATGACCGCTGGGTCTTCGCCAGCCCCACCCAGTAACCTGTCAACCCGATCCGTGATGTGCCGGACTCGAGCGCCAGGGAGGCAGCACACCGTTCGGCGATCCCGGTCTTTGTGACAGATTGCCCTGTCTGTCCCCCTAATAATAGAGTCACCCACTACCAGAACCTGTCTTGCCTGCCCTACACTTCCCCCCTCCCCCTCATTACTGGAGCATACACTCCCCCGGCGGTCAGAGGATCTGTCGTGCTCCAATAATGCCGGTTCTGAACCAGCCTTCCTGTACTTCTTCCCTCTATCCCTCCTAACTGTTATCCAGCTCCCTGCCTGTTCAGCCTGCACTTCCCCTCTATGCTCCACCCCCAGTATTGACCCATTGAGTGTCTGCTCGGTGAGCAGCAAACTCCGTTCCATGTTGTCGATGCTCCTCAGTACCGCTATCTGAGCACTTAGATCCAGAATTTGGGCTTCCAAGTGCACGATATGCTCACATCTCTCGCAGCAGTATGGATCCTCGAGCGGTTGCTCACGGAATGCATACATTGCGCAAGATGTACACTGCACGGCTCCGGCCAACATGGACGTCATTCTAAATATGGGGATACAGTCAGTATATATATACAAGTACAAAACACAATTATTTATATATAGGTGTATGGACGGGGATCAATTAGGGATGTGCAAGTGTATCAATTAGATATCGGCGGAGGATCAGTTAAGTATGGACGGGGGATCAATTAAGTATCAAGTATGGACGGGGGAATCAGCTAAGTAGGTCAGGTGGATTAATTAAGTAAAAAGTAAAGTAAAGAAAGAATGAAATACAGTCAGCAATTCAGTCCTAAGTCCTCCCTTCCAAACTCCCTGAATCCAAAGTCACTGAAAAACAAGTCACACACTTACTTTCGTTCGCACTTACGCTCCGGACACACGCAGCTCGTTCACACTCGCAAACTAAGAGATTTAAAGAGTTTTTTTTTTTTTTTCCTTTTCCAGCAATGTACCCTTCACCTCAATGCACTTCCAAAGGACTTGATGCCCAACCAGCTGCCCCTTATAAACCCTTAATTATGACCCCTTCCCCTTAATTAACCCCTTGTGAGTAAATCTACACCTCAGGATTTTAGTGCAATGTAGTTAACCCTTAAATACACAGGTAGTAAACTAAGAAACTAAAACTGTAGTGAGAAAATAGATTTTAAAAAGCCCAATAAATCTAAACAGGTAGAAAAGCACTCAGCAGGTCACAATGCAGCCACTCACCGCAATTCACACAGGTATTTTCTGCAGGATTCCCAATACCTCTTCACTGAAAAACAAGTCACACACTTACTTTCGTTCGCACTTACACTCCGGACACACGCAGCTCGTTCACACTCGCAAACTAAGAGATTTAAAGAGTTTTTTTTTCTTTTTCTTCCTTTTCCAGCAATGTACCCTTCACCTCAATGCACTTCCAAAGGACTTGATGTCCAACCAGCTGCCACTTATAAACCCTTAATTATGACCCCTTCCCCTTAATTAACCCCTTGTGAGTAAATCTACACCTCAGGATTTTAGTGCAATGTAGTTAACCCTTAAATACACAGGTAGTAAACTAAGAAACTAAAACTGTAGTGAGAAAATAGATTTTAAAAAGCCCAATAAATCTAAACAGGTAGAAAAGCACTCAGCAGGTCACAATGCAGCCACTCACCGCAATTCACACAGGTATTTTCTGCAGGATTCCCAATACCTCTTCACTGAAAAACAAGTCACACACTTACTTTCGTTCGCACTTACGCTCCGGACACACGCAGCTCGTTCACACTCGCAAACTAAGAGATTTAAAGAGTTTTTGTTTTTTTTTCCTTTTCCAGCAATGTACCCTTCACCTCAATGCACTTCCAAAGGACTTGATGCCCAACCAGCTGCCCCTTATAAACCCTTAATTATGACCCCTTCCCCTTAATTAACCCCTTGTGAGTAAATCTACACCTCAGGATTTTAGTGCAATGTAGTTAACCCTTAAATACACAGGTAGTAAACTAAGAAACTAAAACTGTAGTGAGAAAATAGATTTTAAAAAGCCCAATAAATCTAAACAGGTAGAAAAGCACTCAGCAGGTCACAATGCAGCCACTCACCGCAATTCACACAGGTATTTTCTGCAGGATTCCCAATACCTCTTCACTGAAAAACAAGTCACACACTTACTTTCGTTCGCACTTACACTCCGGACACACGCAGCTCGTTCACACTCGCAAACTAAGAGATTTAAAGAGTTTTTTTTTCTTTTTCTTCCTTTTCCAGCAATGTACCCTTCACCTCAATGCACTTCCAAAGGACTTGATGTCCAACCAGCTGCCCCTTATAAACCCTTAATTATGACCCCTTCCCCTTAATTAACCCCTTGTGAGTAAATCTACACCTCAGGATTTTAGTGCAATGTAGTTAACCCTTAAATACACAGGTAGTAAACTAAGAAACTAAAACTGTAGTGAGAAAATAGATTTTAAAAAGCCCAATAAATCTAAACAGGTAGAAAAGCACTCAGCAGGTCACAATGCAGCCACTCACCGCAATTCACACAGGTATTTTCTGCAGGATTCCCAATACCTCTTCACTGAAAAACAAGTCACACACTTACTTTCGTTCGCACTTACGCTCCGGACACACGCAGCTCGTTCACACTCGCAAACTAAGAGATTTAAAGAGTTTTTTGTTTTTTTTTTCCTTTTCCAGCAATGTACCCTTCACCTCAATGCACTTCCAAAAGGGTACTACTCCCATACGTTTGCCTATGCAGTGCAGCAACCGCTGCCAAAAATTGGAGGAACTCCAATGCCCCTTGCAAGAGACGTAGAGGTTGGAGGGCCTCCTGCAAAAAACGCTCCCATTATTAGGAAGTGGGTCTCCCATACTGTTTTCCTATGCAGTGAAGCAACAGCTGCCAAAAAATTGGAGGAACTCCAATGCCCCTTGCAAGAGACATAGAGGTCAGAGAGCCTCCTAAAAACAATGTTCCTATGATTAGGAAGTGGATCTCCCATACTATTTGCCTATGCAGTGAAGCAATGGCTGCCAAAAATTTGGAGGAACTCCAATGCCCCTTGCAAGAGACGTAGATATGTTGATATGGTACATATAGTGGTGATATGGTGATGGAGGATGAGGATGCGGAGAAGGAGGAGGACAAGAGCAAATAGACAAAATCAGGAAGCGTATACCTATGTCTGGGTGTAAAGACAGAGGTGCATGGGAATAGAGTTAGACCTCCCCCCTAAAAAGACACTGTATTTGAGTTTATATCACTCTGCTATCATTTGGTGATGTTGAGAAGTCAGGCCCAATTCAGCCCTTGTTCATTTTTATAAGAGTCAGCCTGTCAGCATTTTCAGTTGACAGGCGGATGCGCTTATCAGTTATAATTCCACCAGCGGCACTAAAAACCCACTGTGACAAAACGCTAGCGGCAGGGCAACCCAGGACCTCTAAGGCATAGAGAGCCAGTTCATGCCATGTGTCCAGCTTGGATACCCAATAATTATAAGGCACAGAGGAATCATGGAGGACGTTGGTACGGTCGGCAAGGTACTCCCTCACCATCTTCCGAAACTTTACCTTCCTTGGGAGAATACCCCGCGCCTCAGGGCTTGTGCGATGGGAGGGTCTGAGAAAACTGTCCCAGAACTTTGACATTGTTCCCTTGCCTCTGCTGGATTGCATTTGTGTCTCTCTTGCCTGTACTCCTTGGTTGTCCAACAACTGTGACCTCTGCCGCCAGCGTTTTCAGATGGGAATTTGTTAAATAATCCGCAACAAGGGCCTTCTGATACTGCCGCATTTTATTAGGCCTGTCCTGCAAGGGAATAAGAGACAGAAAGTTCTCCTTGTAGCGTGGGTCTAGAAGTGTCACCAACCAGTAATAAAAAAATGCAAGAGCGCAATAGAGTCTTATTCGATTAATAATTGTTGCAGAAGTATTACAAGCTGCTCACCTAGTAGGGTTGTGTTGGACACAATACCTATAAAGCCTGGACCCAGATGCTGCAGCTTCCTATGAATATGTCAGAGATAGATGCTGGGAATGGGAGATGTTTCTGCGTTCTCTGGAGTCACGACAAACCATTAGTATGGATAAAAATGTAGGTTTATTGTCTAGGCGTTTCAGAGTCCACCGACTTCTTCCTCAGGACAACCATACATAACGAATGACAGTCACCCAAAATTTGGACAACGCGAGGGTCACAGGAAAGGCAGTGTAACTTAAACTCAGCCATGTGTGCAAGACTGCAAAGAGGCAAGACTTCCGTGTCATCACCAAGAGGATGACTGAGCATGCTCTCCTCCTAATCCACCTCCTCTTCCTCCTCCTCCCTATCCTCAGGCCATCTACGCTGAACAGACGGTATGACAGTTGTGCAGGTAGTACCGTCTATAGCGCATGAAACTAGCTCCTGTTCTTCCTCCTCCTCATTGTCACCCAATCCATGTTGGGATGGGATGAGGCTGGGCTGTGTGTAATCACCCTGTATGGTTCCTTGCTCCATCTCATCGTGCTCAGCCAGCAATGCATCCTCTTTAATTGTGAGCAGAGAGGGTTTCAGAAGACAGAGAAGCAGGATGGTGAGCGGCGATGATGCCATAATTAGCATCACCATCCTGCTTCTGGAGTCCTCAAAGTTTTGGAGGATGGTACTGACGCGCTCCCTGGGACATATTCCTTTTTGAGGGGAATACCCGGCACCGGATCAGATGGGGGGTTGTAGTCTCCGAGCGGCTGTGACCCGGTCCCGTGCCCAGGGCGTCAAGCTCAGTGTGATGTGGCAGTTCTACAGATGTTACTAAAGTTCTTTTGTGTCGACTACGCCACCCGTTGTATTGCGGTCACTATGGCCGCCGCTGCAACAGGGTCCGCTGAGGCTGATGGTGTAGGTGCAGCTTTTGATGGTATAACCCCCAACGGGTGGGGTATAGCCTCAGGGGGTCAGGTGCAGAGGATGGGGGTTGTGGTGGTGCAGCATAGATGTTAAAGGAAGACAGAGTCGGGTTGTGCAGTTTAGGGTATTTACTCACTGCTGATGTTCCGGTCACTCCAGCTGCTAGTGACCACCCGAGCCGTGCTGCGTCCACCAGGTCCTGGATCCAGCCAACCCCCAAGCGAGTCCGGAGCGTGACCCTGAGCTCTCCTTCTGTCCTTTCTCTGGCCGTCCCCACTAGTGATCCACCCAGGTCCAGCTCCCTCGGGCCTTCTGTTGGGTGACCCTTGGCCTTGGGTTCCCTGACCCTCCGCGTGGTATGCCTTCGGGGTGGATGTGGTGGGTGGCCGTGGCAGACGCTGCCCACGGCCTCCGGTCTCTGGCTGGGGTGTGTTTCTGCCCCCACCAGCTTGGGTTCCGGTACCCTGATGCCGGCTCTTCACCCGTTGTTTTAATTTGGGATCTTGGAGTCCTCTCTTCTGCTTCCCCCTCTGGGTCTCTCTTTCTCTGCTCCACTCTCTCTCTCTCTAGGGCTCTGCTCTGCTCCTCTTCCTGATTCTGACAGACTGACCCTGATTCTAGTTGGTGCCCACCTTATATATCCCTCTATGTGTGAGCTCAGGTGACCAGCACCCAATGAGCTCCTATCACTACCCAGACTGCTCCCCCTATCTGCCCCTACACTACTTGGGATGTACCACCCCCCTCCCACTCCAGCCAGGAACAGACTCGGTCATACCTGCACATTTCTAAGTGGGAGTACCGTCGGCCTGTTCCTCGGAAATGGGATGTATGTAGTGCATGCAGCCTACCGAGCTCAGTTCCACACTCCATCCTTACCCGGGAGTGGAATACCACACCTCTGGGTTGAGGTGCAATACCCCTGTAGCAGCCGAATCCTCAGGGTGCTACATTCCCCCCTGGTAAATCACAGCACGTCCTCGGGCTGTAAGACATAAACACCAAAACATACAAATTTTTTTATAAACATAGAAAACATATAAAACATTATATATATATAAAACTTTTCATATAACATTCTCGTCGTCTCTTGTTTCTGGTTCCTCCTCCGGACACTGTGCAACGTGTGTCCGGGAAAAGTGCGACAGTCTCTTTGAAAAACTGGTTTTCTATAAAACCGGTAGGGGGCGCTTTAGGACGCGCAACTATTTACAGGGGAAGTTGGCCGCTCTCAGTCCTCGGCCAGGTAGAGGGAAGGGAATGGCTGCTCACAGTCCTCAGCCTGTAGGATGAAGGGGTTAACGGGTAAACAGTTCACTGGTCCCAACGGGGACTATTTTAGCAGCAACGGTTCACTGTGCCCCGACGGGCAACTATATACAGTCTCTACTCCCGTCCTCAACGACGGCTCCCTCCTGCTTTTTCTTGGTGATATGGTGTTGCTTCAGACCCGTCCGGGTCCTCTGGCTCCTCCTCCCCGTACCGCAACTCCTCCTCCGTCAAGCGGTGTACGTGGAGGGCGTAAGGTCCTTTGGCACACTTGTGCCGGGTGAAAGTGACCTCGTCTCCTACGTAGAGGTCACGACCTCTGTGCCCCTCCGGCAGGTGGGACTCGACGTCTCTGCGGGTCACAAAAACGTCACCGCGGTTGTTACGGTCCCGAATAAAGCCCCACCCATGCTGCGGGTTGAACTTTATCACCGTCCCGATGGTGCGGGGACAGTGCGCTGCACGGGGGTTCCTCCTAGTCCGGCTCTTCTGCTCCGCGCTCCGGATTTGGGCCTGTTGTTCTCTGACCCGCCTCTCCTCCCGTTCTCTCGCAAACTCTGCTAGCTGCTGACGACAACACTCAGTACGCTCAGCGGCGACTGCCCGAGTTTCTCCGGTGAACCCCATCAAATCTTCTCCCGTGGGGTCCCACACGAATTGGGCTTCTTCTAAAGGAGGCGAGACCCGAGTCACGGGCTTCGGAGCCGGGATCAGGGGCTCACACAAGGGCCCTAGTCTTTGTTGCCACTCCAGCTCACAAAACTCCTCGGGCCAGATAAAGGGCCGCCCGTCCGGCCATGTGAGCTGGCTGAAGAGGTCCTTTCCCAAACTCGGCACCCTTGGTTTTACGGGTGCGGGCGCGGTGGTGGTGGCGCCCGGGTTGCCCAGGCCTTGCGGCCAGGCCTGGGGCACCTGGAAGGTGAAGGGCACCGTTAGGACGGCGGCGCCCTGGGCTACCTGGCCTTGCGGCCAGGCCGGAGGCTCCGCGGAGGTAGGGGGCGCTGTTGGTGATGCGGGGCCCGGGAGTACCGGGCCTTGCGACCAGGCCGGAGGCTCTTCCTGCTTGGTCACGCTCCGGGGCGGTGCGTGTGACGTCACAGGGGTCGCGGCGGCGGCTTCCGGTCGGGGCCTAGTCCATAGCGGTGACATGGCGGCTACGGGCACAGCAGGGGGACTTTCGGGCTCTGCGACGGGGAACCGGGGCAGGTGGGCGGTCTCTCGGTATGGGGTATAAGCGTCCCCTTTACCTGCCTTCATACGTTCGGCTCCCTTCTCAGCGCCGTCTCCGACCTTGGGTCCTCCCGCGTCATCCGTAGAGGCAGTTGGTGTCCTCTCCCAGGGCAGCATGCTCCGTGGACGGGTTCCAGCTTGCTGGGCCATCTCCCGGCTCCACTCCGCCAGTATCTCTCGCTGTACCCGGGCCATCCTCCTTGCGAGGCCCTCCAAGGCAGTTTGTGCACACTCCCGGTCTCGGGGGAGCTGCGCTAAGATCTCCGCTAGACCTAGCGGGGTTGTGGACTCTAGCAGGCTCCTGACCATCGGGTCGGTGCTGCTCTGCTCTTCTTCCGGCAGGCTCCTGGCCAGCGGGCCGGTGCTGCTCTGCCCTCCTTCCTCGGTCTCTAGCAGACTCCTGGCCAGCGGGCCAGTGCTGTTCTGCTTTCTCTCCATCTCCGGGTGAGCTCCTCCGCTACTCCTCGTTAGACCTCTTGCCTCCGGGTCCGCTCGCTCCAGACTGCTCCAGGCGGCACCCATCTTCGCTCTTTTCTTTCGTCTCCTCCCACTTCGAGGGCGGTCCCGGGGCAACTCGGTGACTGTCAGCTCCAGGGGTAGTTCTTTCACGCTGACAGACACCTCCAGCATCACAGTCTCTGTTGGTGGGGGCGGTTTCCACTTTTGGCGCCATTTTCTGTCCTGGCCCACGATGGGAGGCGGCCTCCTGCCCTCCTTTGGCACGCCCATAATGGCGTCCGCTGCTCTTCCAAGGCGGGAAATCTGCGGATTTGGCGGGAAGCGTCGCCCAGTGGCGGGAAACTCTGCAGATGGCGGGAACAAGCTGGAAATGGCGGACAATCGGCGGGAAACGACTGGTGATGGAGTCCGATGGCGTGGACCCTCCGGAACCGGCGGGAGACTTCTTTCTGAGGTAAACTTGCACTTTTCTTCAGGCACGCAGTACCCGGGTGTTGCGGGCACGTAATCCTGCCGACTACGCCAAAGTTGACGCGCCCCCTGGGACATATTCCTTTTTGAGGGGAATACCCGGCACCGGATCAGATGGGGGGTTGTAGTCTCCGAGCGGCTGTGACCCGGTCCCGTGCCCAGGGCGTCAAGCTCAGTGTGATGTGGCAGTTCTACAGATGTTACTAAAGTTCTTTTGTGTCGACTACGCCACCCGTTGTATTGCGGTCACTATGGCCGCCGCTGCAACAGGGTCCGCTGAGGCTGATGGTGTAGGTGCAGCTTTTGATGGTATAACCCCCAACGGGTGGGGTATAGCCTCAGGGGGTCAGGTGCAGAGGATGGGGGTTGTGGTGGTGCAGCATAGATGTTAAAGGAAGACAGAGTCGGGTTGTGCAGTTTAGGGTATTTACTCACTGCTGATGTTCCGGTCACTCCAGCTGCTAGTGACCACCCGAGCCGTGCTGCGTCCACCAGGTCCTGGATCCAGCCAACCCCCAAGCGAGTCCGGAGCGTGACCCTGAGCTCTCCTTCTGTCCTTTCTCTGGCCGTCCCCACTAGTGATCCACCCAGGTCCAGCTCCCTCGGGCCTTCTGTTGGGTGACCCTTGGCCTTGGGTTCCCTGACCCTCCGCGTGGTATGCCTTCGGGGTGGATGTGGTGGGTGGCCGTGGCAGACGCTGCCCACGGCCTCCGGTCTCTGGCTGGGGTGTGTTTCTGCCCCCACCAGCTTGGGTTCCGGTACCCTGATGCCGGCTCTTCACCCGTTGTTTTAATTTGGGATCTTGGAGTCCTCTCTTCTGCTTCCCCCTCTGGGTCTCTCTTTCTCTGCTCCACTCTCTCTCTCTCTAGGGCTCTGCTCTGCTCCTCTTCCTGATTCTGACAGACTGACCCTGATTCTAGTTGGTGCCCACCTTATATATCCCTCTATGTGTGAGCTCAGGTGACCAGCACCCAATGAGCTCCTATCACTACCCAGACTGCTCCCCCTATCTGCCCCTACACTACTTGGGATGTACCACCCCCCTCCCACTCCAGCCAGGAACAGACTCGGTCATACCTGCACATTTCTAAGTGGGAGTACCGTCGGCCTGTTCCTCGGAAATGGGATGTATGTAGTGCATGCAGCCTACCGAGCTCAGTTCCACACTCCATCCTTACCCGGGAGTGGAATACCACACCTCTGGGTTGAGGTGCAATACCCCTGTAGCAGCCGAATCCTCAGGGTGCTACAGTACAAATGTCTGACATCCATGTCCACTCCTGAGGTTTTATGTGTGGAGTCTGATCTGAATACCTATGGCCTTGTCGATGCTGGAAGTCAACAGCTGCCCTCTGTTAGAACCCTCCTGTTTCTTTTTTCCATCTTGTGTTTTGCGGTCACGTGAGTTGCCTGTGGCAGCTGGATTTTTCTTTGTTAAAAAAAAGGACGTCCATGTCTGGATTTTCGTGAAATTAATAAAATTACCGTACGCAATTCCTACCCATTGCCGTTAATTCCTGACTTGTTTAACCAGTTAGTGGGGGCCAAGTGGTTCTCCAAAATTGATCTCCGGGGGGCATACAATTTGTTACGAGTGAAGGAGGGTGATGAATGGAAAACTGCTTTTAACACTCCGGTAGGTCATTTTGAGAATCTGGTGATGCCTTTTGGTCTTACCAATGCACCTGCATTTTTTCAGAACCTTATTAATGACATCCTGAGACCTTTGATTGGTAAGAATGTGGTTGTGTATTTGGATGACATTTTGATTTACTCACCGGATCTAGAGTCCCATTGGCAGAGTGTGCGTGAAGTTTTGCAGTTATTGAGTGATAATTCACTCTTTGCTAAGCTGAAGAAATGTGAGTTCGCTGTGCAGAAAATTAGTTTTTGGGCTACATTGTCTCCAGCGAGGGCTTTGAGATGGACCCTGTGAAGGTTCAGGCTGTGCAGGAATGGCCTAGGCCTATTGGTTTGAAATCTATACAGAGATTTTTGGGTTTTGCCAATTATTACAGGAAATTCATTAAGAATTTTTATGTAATTGTTAAACCTCTAACCGATCTCACCAGGAAAGGTGCGAATACGGCCCAGTGGACTACTGAGGCCATTGAAGCGTTTGAGTATCTCAAAGAGAGGTTCAGTTCTGCCCCTATCCTTATGCACCCTGATGAGACCAAGCCTTTTTTGGTCGAGGTCGATGCTTCATCGGTGGGGGTCGGAGCAGTTTTGTCTCAGGAGAACTAGGGTGGAGTACAGCCTTGTGCCTTCTTTTCGAAAAAAATTTCAGAAACCGAACTGAATTATGATGTTGGAAATCGGGAGTTTCTGGCTATTAAACTTGCGTTTGAACATTGCCATCATTTTTTGGAAGGCGCTAGATTTCCACTTTTTTTTTCTCGGTTTCATTTTTCTGTTACCTATATCCCTGGTACCAAGAATGTTAAAGCCGATGCTTTATGTCGCAGCTTCTCTCCTACGGTCAGTGCCGAGGAGGAGGAGAACATTTTACAGAAAGGAGTTGTGGTGGCGGCATTGGACTCCGTTTTGGAGAATGGGATTCTGAAAGCTCAAGATGATGCTCCATCTAACACTCCCCATGGGAGGTTGTTCGTGCCTAGAACCTTTAGGAGAGATTTGTTTGTGGAGTGTCATGAGTCTCGGTTGGCAGGTCATCCAGGAATTTCGGAGACTAAGAGACTTATCAGTCGCACTTTTTTGTGGCCTGGATGGCAGAAGGAAGTCATCAAGTGGGTGCATCAATGTACTGTGTGTGCTAGGTCAAAGTTGCTTTGCCCTCTGGAGGTTCCTAGTGCGCCTTGGACGCATCTCACAATGGATTTTATTACTGATCTTCCTGTGTCCGAGGGTTTTACTGTCATCTGGGTGGTCGTGAACTGTTTTAGTAAGATGTGTAATTTGGTTCCATTCATTAAGTTGCCCTGCGCCAAGACACTCGCTAAGGCGTTTGTTAAGGAGATTGTCAACCTCCATGGCGTTCCCACGGATATTGTTTCTGATAGAGGACCTCAGCTTGGGGCTCGCTTTTGGCGTGATTTTTGTGACAGGTTGGGAGTCCATTTGTCATTTTCGTCTGGTTATCATCCTGAATCTAATGGACAGACTGAAAGAAAGAACCAGGATGTTGAACAGTTTTGTGTTGTTTTGTGGCGGACAATTAAGAGGTGTGGTCTGAGTTTCTGCCTCTCGCAGAATTTGCTCTTAATAATCATACATCCTCCTCTGCTGGGTGTTCTCCTTTTTTTTGTTGTACTGGGAGACATCCGTCTTTTGGTTCGTTCTCCAAATTGGGGTCGGCGGTGCCGGAGGAGGAGAATTTTTCTGATGATTTGGAGAGAGTTTGGACTAATGTATGTTGCAACCTTCAAGAGGCTAACAAGAAGTCCAAGAAGTATTTTGACAGGAAACATAAGGAGGTTTTGTTTACTGTGGGTGACATGGTTTTGTTGTCCTCGAAGAACCTGCGGTTGACGATTCCCTCTAAAAAACTGGGTCCTAAGTTTGTGGGTCCATTTAAAGTGCATCAGGTTCTTAACCCGTCTGCTGTTAGGTTGGATGTCCCTACTTCCTGGAAGATTAATCCTGTGTTTCATGTTTCCTTGTTGAAAAAGGCTCATGTATCTGATAGGGACGCCACTGTCACAGTTCCTCCTGTTGTGAAAGACGGCGAATATGAAATTTCTCGTATCTTGAATTCTAGATGGCATAGAGGGAGATTACAGTATCTTGTCTCCTGGAAGGGTTTCGGTCCCGAAGACAAATCCTGGGTAAGGACGGATGATGTCTCTGCTCTTAGGCTTGTTAAAGCTTTCCACAGGAGGTTTCCAGATAGGCCTGGGCCTGGAGGGTCCGGAGGAGCCTCATAAAAGAGGGGGTACTGTTAGAACCCGCCTGGTGCTTCGGTGCCTTTCTCTGTCAAGTTCGCTTGGTCCTCTGGGACCTCTAGTACATTTTTGTCAGTTTGTCTTTTTGTGTTCTGCAACAAATTCTCAGTTTAGGAGGTGTCACATTTTTGTCCCAGTCCTTAGTTCTTTTAGGGACCCCTCCCTTAATTCTATAGGTCTTCGTTCAGACTAGCCGAGGACTAAGGTGGGTCTATTCACTAGGAACAGGCAGCCCGCTACATCGTAGGGATTCAGCTTAGTCTTACTGTAGGGACAGCTTTCCCCTATCTTTCCTTAGTACATGTTGCAGATCATAACACCATCTTCTGTTCACAAATCCTTCCCAATATCTACAATGTAGAGTTCCAATGTGTGGGGACATCGCAGATCAGTTGGTGAGCAGGAAGCTATAAACGCTGCTGAAGCACGGAAAGGGAGGCGGAAGCTGTAGCTGACTTTCTAAAGTGGGCACACAGGTGGCGTACTTTGACAAGCAGATCCGACAGATCCGGGTAGGTTTTAAGAAACCACTGAACCACAAGGTTAAGCACATGGGCCAGGCATGGTACGTGTGTGAGCTCGCCTCGCCTCAGAGCCACCACTAGGTTCCGGCCATTGTCACACACGACCATGCCTGGCTGTAGGTGCAGCGGTGTGAGCCACAGAGCTGCCTGCTCTTTCAGAGCTGTCCACAACTCTTCAGCGTTGTGCGGTTTGTCACCTAAGCATATTAGCTTCAGCACAGCCTGTTGCCGCTTGGCCGAGGCAGTGCTGCAGTGCTTCCAGCTTGCGACTGATGTGGTCATTTTGGAGATGGAGGCTGAAGAGGAGGAGGTGCAGGAGCTGTATATTGTGGAGGCAACCCAGGGCCCACAATCCTCGGCGTCGGGAGGATGTGTTCCGTCCCAAGGTCCGACTGGGTCCCAGCTTCCACTATATTAACCCAGTGTGCCATCAGCGAGATGTACCGTCCACGTGTCTGTGGTTAGGTGAACGAAAGCTTTCCAGAACTTAGAAACAAACTGGGTTCCCCAATCTGACACCACATCGGAGGGAACGCCGTGAAGATTCACAATCTCATTTTTAAATACCTGAGCAAGAGTCTTGGTATTCGGAAGTGCCGGTAATGCGATGAAGTGAACCATTTTATGAACCTATCTACAACCATTAGGACCACAGCCTTACCTGCAGATACCGGTAGGTCAGTAATAAAATCCATGGACAAGTGTGTCCATGGCCTGCTAGGAATAGGCAGCGGAAGAAGGGGACCAGACGGACGGATATTTGATACTTTAGAAGGTGCACAAACACTACAAGCAGACACATGTTCAACCACATCATGATGCAATCCCGGCCCTCAAAAACGATGAGAAAGGAGGTCCGCCTTACCACCTGGATGTCCAGCAAGCACCGAGTTATGATGTTCCCTGATTATTTTACGACGCAGATTAGATGGTACAAATAACGTCCCCAAAGCGCAGGAGGCAGGGGCGTCCCCCTGAGCCTCCAACACCTCACCCTCCAGGTCAGGGTACAATATCGAAATGACTGCCCCTTCTGCAAAATTGGGGCAGGATTCTCATGGTCACCACCACCAGGGAAGCTCCGGGACAAAGCATCAGCCTTGATGTTTTTAATCCCTGGATGGAAAGTGACAACAAAATTGAACCTAGTAAAATACAGGGACCATCTAGCTTGCCTAGGATTAAGACGTTTAGCAGACTAAAGATATGACAGGTTATAGGATGGGCTGCCCCCTCCAACCCATGTCGCCACTCTTCAAATGCCAATTTAATCGCCAAAAGTTCCCTATTACCCACGTCATAATTTCTCTCAGTCGAAGATAATTTTTTGGAAAAGAAAGCGCATGGACGCCATTTACCAGGGGACGGACCCTGAGACAACACAGCCCCAACCTCCACCTCTGATGCATCAACTTCTACAATAAAAGATTGGGAAACATTTGGTTAATAATAGTAATATTTTTATTTACATAGCGCCAACATATTCCGCAGCGCTTTACAATTCAAACAATTTACAGATATTATGGGCACTGTCCCCATTGGGGCTCACAATCTAGATTCTCTATCAGTCTTTGGCGTGTGGGAGGAAACAGGAGAACCAGGAGGAAACCCACGCAAACACGGGGAGGACATACAAACTCCTTGCAGATGTTGTCCTTGGTGGGATTTGAACCCAGGATCCCAGCGCTGCAAGGCTGCAGTGCTGTTGACTCAGTATAGGTGCTGTGGCAACACATCTCTTTAACCCTCCGTCAGGAACAACTGATCTGACAAGCACAGCTCTTTTAGTTTAATTTCTCCCTCCTCGTCAGATTGTCAGAAAATCCCCCACCCCCCAATACCTTCCTGACTCTTGATGCTTTGTGAAACCTGATATCACAGTTGTACTGCAGAGACTCAGGAGCAGTGGCGTACCACCAATGGCGGCAGGCCACGCAACTGCAATGGGGTCTGTGAGCCAGGGGGCCTGCCGCCCCTGCATCAGGCCCCCCTCTGGCTCCTGCCCTCCCCAGGTCTGCCGTCACTGCAGGCTGCAGCTAGATTGCCGGCACTTCCCAAGACTCCCAGACATAGCCGCACGCAGTGCGATGCTGTGCGGCTGTGTCTGGTAGTAATGACATGGCAGAGGCGACACTGCACCTTTAATTGTGCTTGTGTGTCGACCCTGTCGTGTCATTACTACCAGACACAGCCGCAGAGCATTGCACTGCGTGTGGCCATGTCTGAAGAAGTGCCCTCAAACAAGAGTGAGTTCTGACAGTTTTCATCACTTATCTCTGTCTCTGATGTGACCTTGTGACCTGGGAATGAGACTTTCTTTCTGGGACTCACCGGCTGTGCATTCCTATGCAGATGGAGCAGAGTGGAGTGTGTCTTTCAGCATTGTAGTGTTGGTGCACTGAGGATGATGTTCTGCATTGGACATTGGGGGGCTCTTGGGCTCAGATTATGCAGTCCTATGTAAAGCCAGATTGTGGTATTGGCATATGTTGTGCTAAATGACAAACTGAGCTCAGCCACGTCTGCACCGAGAGCTGCAGCTGGAGAAAACCTCAGACTTTACATCTGATTTAATGATGGCTGCTGGATCTTGGAGTCTTGGAGCATCCAATAAGACAAAGATTAAGCATTTTTCTGGACGGTTGTGCTGGGACTTAGTCAGTCCTTATAGCTGCTGTACTGTGGGTTATCAAGTTGTGCAGTGCACTGTGCGGCTGTGTCTGGTAGTAATGACACGGCAGGGGCGACACTGCACCTTTAATTGTGCTTGTGTGTCACCCCTGCCGCGTGATTACTACCAGACACAGCCGCACACTGTGCACGGCCATATCTGAAGAAGTGGCGGCAAACAAGCTGCAGCTCCGGAGTGAGGTTCTGGCTGTACAGATCCTGGGGGAGCAACCTGGGCTCCGACGGCGAGGGGGCCCCCCTGATGGTCCAGGGCCCCGACGAAGAGGGTGCCCCCCTGATGATCTGGTGCCATGTCTGTGATGGCCATAAGACATGCCGCGGTCCTGCACAGCTGGACGGTACACAGGCTGCGGGCAGGTGAGTGAGGCTTGTCACCAGATTGCCCAATTCCCATATTAAATATATTTCTAATGTATGTGTGTGTGTGTGTATAACTGAGTATATATATTTATGTCTGTTTTATGTGTTTTTAAGAATGTGTTCAAATATGTACACATGTGCACGTATCTATGTACAGTACAGACCAAAAGTGTGGACATACCTTCTCATTTAAAGATTTGTCTGTATTTTCATGACTTTGAAAATTGTACATTCACACTGAAGGCATCAAAACTATGAATTAACACATGTGGAATTATATACTTAAAAAAGTGTGAAACAACTGAAAATATGTCTTATATTCTAGGTTCTTCAAAGTAGCCACCTTTTGCTTTGATGACTGCTTTGCACACTCTTGGCATTCTCTTGATGAGCTTCAAGAGGTAGTCACCGGAAATGGTCTTCCAACAATCTTGAAGGAGTTCCCAGAGATGCTTAGCACTTGTTGGCCCTTTTGGCTTCACTCTGCCGTCCAGCTCACCCCAAACCATCTCGATTGGGTTCAGGTCTGGTGACTGTGGAGGCCAGGTCATCTGGCGTAGCAACCCATCACTCTCCTCCTTGGTCAAATAGCCCTTACACAGCCTGGAGTTGTGTTTGGGGTCATTGTCCTGTTGAAAAATAAATGATGGTCCAACTAAACGCCAACCGGATGGAATAGCATGCCGCTGCAAGATGCTGTGGTAGCCATGCTGGTTCAGTATGCCTTCAATTTTGAATAAATCCCCGACAGTGTCACCAGCAAAGCACCCCCACACCATCACACCTCCTCCTCCATGCTTCACGGTGGGAACCAGGCATGTAGAGTCCATCTGTTCACCTTTTCTGTGTTGCACAAAGACATTGTGGTTGGAACCAAAGATCTCAAATTTGGACTCATCAGACCAAAGCACAGATTTCCACTGGTCTAATGTCCATTCCTTGTGTTCTTTAGCCCAAACAAGTCTCTTCTGCTTGTTGCCTGTCCTTAGCAGTGGTTTCCTAGCAGCTATTTTACCATGAAGGTCTGCTGCACAAAGTCTCCTCTTAACAGTTGTTGTAGAGATGTGTCTGCTGCTAGAACTCTGTGTGGCATTGACCTGGTCTCTAATCTGAGCTGCTGTTAACCTGTGATTTCTGAGGCTCTCAAAAGCAGAGTTGACTCTTGGTCTTCCTTTCCTGGGGCTGTCCTCATGTGAGCCAGTTTCTTTGTAGCGCTTGATGGTTTTTGCAACTGCACTTGGGGACACTTTCAAAGTTTGCCCAATTGTTCGCACTGACTGACCTTCATTTCTTAAAGTAATGAAAGCCACTCGTTTTTCTTTACTTAGCTGCTTTTTTCTTGCCATAATACAAATTCTAACAGTCTATTCAGTAGGACTATCAGCTGTGTATCCACCAGACTTCTGCACAACACAACTGATGGTTCCAACCCCATTTATAAGGCAAGAAATCCCACTTATTAAACCTGACAGGGCACACCTGTGAAGTGAAAACCATTTCTGGTGACTACCTCTTGAAGCTCATCAAGAGAATGCCAAGAGTGTGCAAAGCAGTCATCAAAGCAAAAGGTGGCTACTTTGAAGAACCTAGAATATAAGACATATTTTCAGTTGTTTCACACTTTTTTGTTAAGTATATAATTCAACATGTGTTAATTCATAGTTTTGATGCCTTCAGTGTGAATGTACAATTTTCAAAGTCATGAAAATACAGAAAAATCATTTAATGACAAGGTGTGTCCAAACTTTTGGTCTGTACTGTATGTTAAATATTAATTACGGATATTCATTTTTGTATTCTGAATTCTGTATCATACATTGCATAAGATTGCATCCACCATCGTGATAGGGTTTCTAGATGACATGCGCTATTTGTGTATTTTTAGTTCAGTGTAAGTTAGTGCCATATGCAGAAGAACAGGTGTTGTAATGGGGCTATATAACCCCATGTTAGAGACAGGGTGGGCTCTTGCACTACACATGACACCAGAAGGAGGATCTACGTGTGAAGGAAGGAGATTACATATAAGCCCTGACACACGTGCTGGACACAGACAGATGCAACCTATCATCCAGGATCCCAGGAAACGATGGGTGAATCTATGGACAAATGGACAATCACTTTGTAACTATTTCATCTATTTTATGTAACTATTGCAATTATTCTTTTTAATGGACAATCCAAGAATAAATCGATAAATTTTTTAATAAGAATATTGTGATATATATTCTTTACTCAATCGCATCTGATAAGAAGTCCATTTGGTGAGCATCCAGTCCTGATTTTTCAAGTGGAATTTCCTTCTTGAACAAAGGGGGGAGAGAAGAGGCTTGCAGCTGTTGTTCAAGTGTCAGGAAATCCACTAACTTCAAGAATCAGAAAGAACCTATAGATTGAGGACTGATATATTCTCCAGATGGATTGACAGGCACCAGAGGTACTACAAAGATCAGACGAGCTGAGGATAAGACGTGCTGATCAAAGCCCAGCGTAAAAGAGAAGTTGAAAAATGTAAGCAAAATATGGGTATAATTTCTTCTTTTGCTAAACAAAGTAAGCTTAAATTCAAGGCTACTCATGAAACTGACTTAGATGTTTTATGGTTTAGCTTATATAGAGAATGTGAATTGCATAATTTACAGCTAGAATCTAAGCTAATGTCCTTTCAAAAAGACAACGAAAAATGTTAAAATATTATACAGTTGGTTGACGTATTTCATAGTCTTGTGTCAGAAAAGTCTAAGAAGGTCAATTGTGTAGAAATAGTGTCAAATGGTGATACTGATTCTGACTGTAATGTGGAAATTGAGCAAGATGTGAGACACGTGTCCGTGACAACTACTGAAGGTGACCTTGTGTTTGCCGAAGATACCGATATACAAAAAACTGACATGGGAGGAGACATGATTGACGTGCGAGAAGCTTACATATTAGGTGTTTTGGAAGGAGACGTGAGTGATGTAGGTTGAGCTGACGTAAAAGGCCTACTAAAAATAGCAGAAAATTTAGAAGCTACAGAGGCCCAACTCTAAATTAAAGTTATGAAAAATTTGCTAAAATTTTACAAAATCATGCCAAAATATGATGTCAGAATCTATGTCTGTAGAAATGTAGAGATATTTGAGAGCTTTTCTGATAAGTTTGATTTAACCAATGAGGAGAGGAATCAATTATTTAAAATGTGGATTCCTGTAACATTTTTCAGATGCCTAAATTTAATGTCCTCTGAACATGACTCTCCTAATGAATGGCATGATGCTGACAGCTTAAAATATTTGATTTACTGTGCCATTAAGGATTTCCCAGACATAGATGATCTACAAAATGTAAAAATTGGTAGGAAAGAATGTATATATACATTCATGTCCATATTTGAACGGTTGTACAAAATTCTCATCAAAAATGGAAAATTACAACAAATGATAACAACTTTTGTACAAAAATTAAAATTTTTAAATCCGGTATCTCGAGTTATTGCGTCACAAAAGGAATCTTTATTTTAAATGTGAACAGTTGCTTGATTTTGCTAGAAAACATGAAAATTGTGAAAAGAAAATAAATCAAGCTAAATTTGTAAAACCAGAAAAGGTAAAATTATATCAAAAGCCAATGAGTCATCCTTGAAATGAAATCTATGAAATACGCAGAAGATTTTATATATATTATAAGCCATATCAGATGATTCAAAAGTCAATTTCTTCACAGAAAGAGTTAAAAATTCAAAGCTGTGACCTCTCCCTAAAAAGAAAAATGGCCGGAATTGACGGACAGAGGCAGGTGGGACCAGCTCACAGTGACATAATGCAATGTAAACTGAAGGCTCAGTCATCTGATCTGTTTAAGGATGAGAAAATGTAATTTCTAAATAGAGCGTTTCTGGAAATTTTTGAGAAAGAGAAAAGATTTGGTTTAGGGAATGGCTAAGAAAAAACTGTAATTAGATATTGTATCAAAGTGTTACAATGTATCATTATTTATATATAGTAACATAGTAACATAGTTTTTAAGGTTGAAGGAAAGCTAATTCCATCTAGTTCACCCCATAGCCTAACATGTTGATCCAGAGGAAGGCAAAAAAAAAACATGTGGCAAAAAATTCATTGGGGAAAAAAATTCCTTCCTGACTGCATACGGCAATAAGACTAGTTCCCTGGATCAATGCCCTATCAAGGAATCTAGTATATATAACCTGTAATATTATACTTTTCAGGAAAGGCATCCAGGCCCTTCTTAAATGTTAGTAGTGAATCCCTCATTACAACATCATGCGGCAGAGAGCTCCATAGTCTCACTGCTGTTACAGTAAAGAATCCGCGTCTGTGATTATGATTAAACCTTCTTTCCTCCAGGCGTAGAAGATGCCCCCTTGTCCCCGTCTCTGGCCTCAGAGTAAAAAGATCAGTAGAAAGGTCTTTGTACTGTCCCCTCATATACTTGTGCATAGTAATAAGATCACCCCTAAGCCTTCGTTTTTCCACGGTAAATAACCCCAAGTGTAATAACCTGTCTTGGTATTGCAGACCCCCTAGTCCTCTAATAACCTTGGTCGCTCTTCTCTGCACCCGCTCTAGTTCAGCTATGTCTTTCTTACACACTGGAGACCAGAACTGTACACAGTATTCTAAGTGTGGTCGCACTAGTGACTTGTATAGAGGTAAAATTATCTTCTCCTCATGAGCATCTATGCCTCTTTTAATGCATCCCATTATTTTATTTGTCTTTGCAGCAGCTGCCTGACACTGGCCACCAAACACGAGCTTGTCATCCACCAATACACCCAGGTCTTTTTCAGTGACACTTTTGCCCAGTGTTTTACAATTCAGCATATAATTATACATTTTATTTGCTCTGCCCGAGTGCATTACCTTACATTTATCCCCATTAAAGTTCATTTGCCATTTATCAGCCCAAGCTTGTAGTTTACATAGATCCTCCTGTAATATAAAATTGTCCTCCTCTGTATTGATTACCCTGCAGAGTTTAGTGTCATCTGCAAATATTGAAATACTACTCTGTATTTATTTATTTATTTTACTCACTTATATAGCGCCATTAATTCGACAGCGCTTTATAGACATTATGGGCGCTGTCCTCATTGGGGTTCACAATCTACATTCCCTATCAGTATGTCTTTGGCGTGTGGGAGGAAAACAGAGAACCCGGAGGAAACCCACGCAAACACGGAGAGAACATACAAACTCCTTGCAGATGTTGTCCTTGGTGGGATTTGATCCCAGCGCTAACCACTGAGCCACCGTGCTGCCTCTGTATGCCCCCTACAAGGTCATTAATAAATATGTTAAAAAGAAGCGGGCACAATACTGACCCCTGTGGTACCCCACTGTTAACTGTTACTCAGTCTGAGTGTGTTCCATTAATAACCACCCTTTGTTTCCTATCACTGAGCCAGTTCTTAACCCACATACATATATTTTCCCCTATCCCCATTGTTCTCATTTTATGTGTAACATCCCTTGCGGCGTGCTGGCATGGCTTACCACCTCCCACCATGCAAGACCGCCATCTTACCTATCAATCCAGGCTGCACACTTTGCTCCAGTACCTGCTGTGTTTCTTGTCTGATTGCTTAGGGCGGCGGCGCGGCTACTGCCAGATTCTTATAGTTACTGTGTGCGCACTCCTAATGCCTCCCCAGCCTATTGCTGTGAGTCACTGGATACTTAAACCCCCTCCACCCAGCAGGGGGTGCCTGAGCAACACTTTCATTCAGTGTGTTCTGTGCAACTGAGTTGCCAGGTCCTGTCCTGTATCTTGTCTGTTTCCGCCCCTGGGGGCTGTATACCCAGGCCTGTTACCTGTATCTGTGACTTCTAGTCTGTCTCCGCCACCATGGGGGCTGAGTTCCCAGGCTCGTTCCTGTATCTTATTCCTGGTTCAGTTCCTGTCTGAACTGTGTCCTAGCCCGTTATCTGTTTCTCTCTATGTCCGAACCTTCCCTTTTCCTGCAGTGTCTGAACCTGCACCTAACTCCAACTTGTTGTCTCTGAACTTCTGTTTGTGAGTTTTGTGTACACTCGCTACTTCATTGTAAGTACCTTGTGTGTATCTGGTTCTGCTTGTTCACCGCACCTGTGGTTTTGCTCTGCCCTGCTTGTTCAACGCACTTGCGGTTTCGCTCTGCTCTACTTGTTCACCGCACCTGCAGTTTTGCTCCGCTCTGCTTGTCCACCGCACCTGCGGTTTTGCTCCGCTCTGCTTGTCCACCGCACCGGCGGTTTCGCTCTGCTCCACTCTGCTTGTTCACTGCACTGGCGGTTTCGCTCTGCTCAGCTTGTTCACCGCACCTGCGGATTTTGCTCTGCTCTGTTCGTTCACCGCACCTGCAGGTTTTGCTATGCTCTGCTTGTCTACGCACCTGCGGGTTTTGCTCTGCTCTGCTTGTCTACCACACCTGCGGGTTTTGCTCTGCTCGTCTACCGCACCTGCGGGTTTTGCTCTGCTCTGCTTGTCTACCACATCTGCAGGTTTTGCTCTGCTTGTCTACCGCACCTGCGGCTCCGTTCCTGTGTCCCAGTCTGTACTGGTCCCTATCCTGCTTGTGTTCCTACCTGCCAGTACCCGCCTGTCTGCATGCCAACCATGTCTACTAGTGCCCACCTGTCTGCATGCCAGCAGTGCCTGCCAGTGTCCACCTGTCTGCATACCAGCCATGCCTGCCAATACCCACCTGTCTGCATACCAGCCGTGCCTGCCAGTACCCACCTGTCTGTATGCCAGCCTAACCTGTCTGTTCTTGCATTCCCCGGTGTGGGTCAACAGCTGTGACCGGGGTCTTACCTGGAGTAGCACCTGGTCCCTCTGCTCGGTTCCTCCCTGGTTCATGGAGTTGACTGAGCCGCCGTGTGACCTTGGTCGGACCAAGTTGATACTTTGTTATGCCCCTCCAGGCACTCCTCGGTTCATGGTCCAGTGGGATCACTAATCATGCTCACGCCAGTCAGTCCGGGCTTGAAGAAGAGGGGGCGTAAAGGGGGGGCACTGTAACATCCCTGGCGGCGTGCTGGCATGGCTTACCACCTCCCACCATGCAAGACCGCCATCTTACCTATCAATCCAGGCTTCACACTTTGCTCCAGTACCTGCTCTGTCTCTTTTCTGATTGCTCAGGGTGGCAGCACGGCTACCGCCTGATTCTTATATTTACTGTGTGCGCACTCCTAATGCCTCCCCAGACTATTGCTGTGAGTCACTGGATACTTAAACCCCCTCCACCCAGCAGGGGGTGCCTGAGCAACACTTTCATTCAGTGTGTTCTGTGCAACTGAGTTGCCAGGTCCTGTCCTGTATCTTGTCTGTTTCCGCCCCTGGGGGCTGTATACCCAGGCCTGTTACCTGTATCTGTGACTTCTAGTCTGTCTCCGCCACCATGGGGGCTGAGTTCCCAGGCTCGTTCCTGTATCTTATTCCTGGTTCAGTTCCTGTCTGAACTGTGTCCTAGCCCGTTATCTGTTTCTCTCTATGTCCGAACCTTCCCTTTTCCTGCAGTGTCTGAACCTGCACCTAACTCCAACTTGTTGTCTCTGAACTTCTGTTTGTGAGTTTTGTGTACACTCGCTACTTCATTGTAAGTACCTTGTGTGTATCTGGTTCTGTTTGTTCACCGCACCTGTGGTTTTGCTCTGCCCTGCTTGTTCAACGCACTTGCGGTTTCGCTCTGCTCTACTTGTTCACCGCACCTGCAGTTTTGCTCCGCTCTGCTTGTCCACCGCACCTGCGGTTTTGCTCCGCTCTGCTTTGTCCACCGCACCGGCGGTTTCGCTCTGCTCCACTCTGCTTGTTCACTGCACTGGCGGTTTCGCTCTGCTCAGCTTGTTCACCGCACCTGCGGATTTTGCTCTGCTCTGTTCGTTCACCGCACCTGCAGGTTTTGCTATGCTCTGCTTGTCTACCGCACCTGCGGGTTTTGCTCTGCTCTGCTTGTCTACCACACCTGCGGGTTTTGCTCTGCTCGTCTACCGCACCTGCGGGTTTTGCTCTGCTCTGCTTGTCTACCACATCTGCAGGTTTTGCTTTGCTTGTCTACCGCACCTGCGGCTCCGTTCCTGTGTCCCAGTCTGTACTGGTCCCTATCCTGCTTGTGTTCCTACCTGCCAGTACCCGCCTGTCTGCATGCCAACCATATCTACTAGTGCCCACCTGTCTGCATGCCAGCTGTGCCTGCCAGTGTCCACCTGTCTGCATACCAGCCATGCCTGCCAATACCCACCTGTCTGCATACCAGCCGTGCCTGCCAGTACCCACCTGTCTGTATGCCAGCCTAACCTGTCTGTTCTTGCATTCCCCGGTGTGGGTCAACAGCTGTGACCCGGGTCTTACCTGGAGTAGCACCTGGTCCCTCTGCTCGGTTCCTCCCTGGTTCATGGAGTTGACTGAGCCGCCGTGTGACCTTGGTCGGACCAAGTTGATACTTTGTTATGCCCCTCCAGGCACTCCTCGGTTCATGGTCCAGTGGGATCACTAATCATGCTCACGCCAGTCAGTCCGGGCTTGAAGAAGAGGGGGCGTAAAGGGGGGGGCACTGTAACATCCCTGGCGGCGTGCTGGCATGGCTTACCACCTCCCACCATGCAAGACCGCCATCTTACCTATCAATCCAGGCTTCACACTTTGCTCCAGTACCTGCTCTGTCTCTTTTCTGATTGCTCAGGGTGGCGGCGCGGCTACCGCCTGATTCTTATATTTACTGTGTGCGCACTCCTAATGCCTCCCCAGACTATTGCTGTGAGTCACTGGATACTTAAACCCCCTCCACCCAGTAGGGGGTGCCTGAGCAACACTTTCATTCAGTGTGTTCTGTGCAACTGAGTTGCCAGGTCCTGTCCTGTATCTTGTCTGTTTCCACCACTGGGGGCTGTATACCCAGGCCTGTTACCTGTATCTGTGACTTCTAGTCTGTCTCCACCACCCTGAGGGCTGAGTTCCCAGGCTCGTTCCTGTATCTTATTCCTGGTTCAGTTCCTGTCTGAACTGTGTCCTAGCCTGTTACCTGTTTCTCTCTATGTCCGAACCTTCCCTTTTCCTGCAGTGTCTGAACCTACACCTAAGTCCAACTCGTTGTCTCTGAACTTCTGTTTGTGAGTTTTGTGTACACTCGCTACTTCATTGTAAGTACCTTGTGTGTATCAGGTTCTGCTTGTTCATCGCACCTGCGGTTTTGCTCTGCCCTGCTTGTTCACCGAACCTGTGGGTTTTGCTCTGCTCTGCTTGTCTACCGCACCTGCGGGTTTTGCTCCGCTCTGCTTGTCCACCGCATCTGCGGGTTTTGCTCCGCTCTGCTTGTCTACCGTATCTGCGGGTTTTGCTCTGCTCTGCTTGTCTACCGCACCTGCGGGTTTTGCTCTGCTCTGCTTGTCTAATACACCTGCGGGTTTTGCTCTGCTTGTCTACCGCACCTGCGGGTTTTGCTCTGCTCTGCTTGTCTACCGAACCTGCGGGTTTTTGCTCTGCTTGTCTACCGCGTCTGCGGGTTTTGCTCTGCTTGTCTACCACACCTGCGGCTCCGTTCCTGTGTCTGTACTGGTACCTATCCTGCTTGTGTTCCTACCTGCCAGTACCCGCCTGTCTGCATGCCAGCCGTGCCTGCCAGTCTCCACCTGTCTGCATACCAGCCGTGCCAGCCTGTTCCCACCTGTCTGTATGCCAGCCTAACCTGCCTGTTCCTGCATTCCCCGGTGTGGGTCAACAGCTGTGACTGGGGTCTGACCTGGAGTAGCACCTGGTCCCTCTGCTCGGTTCCTCCCTAGTTCACGGAGTCGACTGAGCCGCCGTGTGACCTTGGTCGGACCGAGTTGATACTTAGTTATGCCCCTCCAGGCACTCCTCGGTTCATGGTCCAGTGGGATCACTAATCATGCTCACGCCAGTCAGTCCGGGCGTGTGCGTAACATTATGTATCAACCTTTTGTGTGGAACCGTATCAAAAGCTTTTGAAAAGTCCATATACACAACATCCACTGCATTTCCTTGGTCCAGTCCGGAACTTACCTCTTCTTAAAAGCTGATCAGATTAGTTTGACAGGAACGGTCCCTCGTAAACCCATGCTGATATTGGGTCATGAGGTTCTTCTTCTTCAGATACTCTAGTATAGCATCTCTTAGGAAACCCTCCAGGATTTTACCCATGGTAGAGGTTAAGCTTAATGGCCTATAATTTCCAAGTTCGTTTTTGTCCCCTTTTTGAATATTGGCACCACATTTGCTAAATGCCAGTCCTGTGGTACAGACCCTGTTATTATGGAATCTTTAAAGATTAAAAATAATGGTCTATCTATGACGTTACTTAATTCCTGCAGTACTCGCAGGTGTATCCCATCTGGGCCCGGGGATTTTTAGACGCCGCCGTACTTCCAGCTGGGTTAAGCAAGTGACATTTAATGGAGAATTTTTGTCATCACTGATCATGTTTTCTGTCATGCGATTTTCTTGTGTAAATACTGTTGAAAAAAAATCATTTAGCATATTGGCTTTTTCCTCATCCTCATCCACCATTTCACCCAGACTATCTTTAAGGGGGCCAACACTATGATTTTTTAGTTTCTTACTATTTATGCAGTTAAACAATATTTTGGGATTATTTTTACTTTCTCTGGCAATGAGTCGCTCTGTCTCAATCTTTGCTGCCTTGATTTTGGTTTTTACAGAATTTATTTAATTTTCTGTATTTATTTAATGCCTCATGACTACCTACGTGCTTTAGTTCTCTAAATGCTTTCATTTTGTCACTTAGGGTTAACCCTAACCCCTTACATCTCTATTTAGCCATAGTGGTTTCCTCCTATTTCTAGCATGTTTATTCCCATAGGGGATATATTGTGCACAGGTCCTATTCAGGATGCTAATAAATGTCTCCCATTTGCTCCCATATAATCTTATACAGTAAAATTGTGTAGTTACATAGTTTCTATAAATATATATATGGTATATATATAATGTATATATATATATGTATATATATACAGGGTGGTCCAAAAGTAGGTGGACAGAAAGTGTAATAAGGTTATGAAGGTTATGGAACTGTCACAGGAGATAAGTATCTTGAAATTCTAATGAATCAAGTTGTTTCCCAGTTACAGCAACAGCCTAATTCAAATGACCTTTATTTCCAACAGGATGGGGCCCCTGCACATTATTCAAGAGTAGTCCACGAGTATCTTGATGAAACATTTCCTAATAAATGGATTGGCCGAAGAGGCCCACTTGATTGGCCGGCACGTTCACCAGACTTGACCCCAATGGATTTTTTATTTTGGGGAGTACTCAAGGACAAAGTTTATAGTCGAAAACCAAAAAGTGTCAGTGATTTGAAAAATTACATAAGAGATGCATTTCAAGAAATTAATACCCAAAGAGACTTGTGCAAAAAAGTTTATCGAAGCGTAAGAGGCAGGCTTCAAAGCTGTGCAAATTGTAATGGAAAACAGTTTGAGCACCTGCGCTGATAAAATTGAAGGGCTTTTGTATTATTGTTCAGAATAAAATTTAATTGTCAATGTTATGCTTGTGTTAGTAAATATAATTTTATATATAAATCAAAATAAATGTTATTATTTTCTGGCCACCTACTTTTGGACCACCCTGTATATCTCTACAATATATAGACTGCTCAAAAAAATAAAGGGAACACTCAATTAACACATCCTAGATCTGAATGAATGAAATATTCTCATTGAATACTTTGTTCTGTACAAAGTTGAATGTGCTGACAACAAAATCACACAAAAATCATCACTGGAAATCAAATTTATTAACCAATGGAGGCCTGGATATGGAGTCACCCCCAAAATTAAAGTGGAAAAACACACTACAGGCTAATCCAACTTTGATGTAATGTCCTTAAAACAAGTCAAAATGAGGCTCAGTATTGTGTGTGGCCTCCACATGCCTGGATGACCTCCCTACAATGCCTGGGCATGCTCCTGAGTAGGTTGCAGATGGTCTCCTGTGGGCTCTCCTCCCAGACCTGGACTAAAGCATCCATGAACTCCTGGACAGTCTGTGGTGCAACGTGACGTTGGTGGATGGTATGGCATAATGTCCCAGATGTGCTCAATCGGATTCAGGTCTGGGGAACGGGCGGGCCAGTCCATAGTTTCAATGCCTTCATCTTGCAGGAACTGCTGACACACTCCAGCCACAAGAGGTCTGGCATTGTCCTGAATTAGGAGGAACCCAGGGCCAACCGCAACAGCATATGGTCTCACAAGGGGTCTGAGGATCTCATCTCGGTAACTAATGCCAGTCAGGCTACCGCTGGTGAGCACATGGAGAGCTGTGCGGCCCTCCAAAGAAATGCCACCCCACACCAATACTGACCCACTGCCAAACTGGTCATGCTGAAGGATGTTGCAGGCAGCAGATCGCTCTCCACGGCGTCTCCAAACTCTGTCGCATCTGAAACGTGCTCAGTGTGAACCTGCTTTCATCTGTGAAGAGCACAGGGCACCAGTGGCGACTTTGCCAATCCTGGTGTTCTGTGACAAATGCAAAGCGCCCTGCACGGTGTTGGGCTGTGAGCAGAACCCTCATCTGTGGACGTCGGGCCCTCATACCACCCTCATGGAGTCTGTTTCTAACCATTTGTGCAGACACATGCACATTTGTGGCCTGCTGGAGGTCATTTTGCAGGGCTCTGGCAGTGCTCCTCCTGTTTCTCCTTGCACAAAGGCGGAGGTAGTGGTCCTGCTGCTGGGTTGTTGCCCTCCTATGGCCACCTCCACGTCTCCTGGTGTACGAGCCTGTCTCCTTGTAGTGCCTCCAGCCTCTGGACACTACGCTGACAGACACAGCAAACCTTCTTGCCACAGCTCGCATTGATTTGCCATCCTGGATGAGCTGCACTACCTGAGGAACTTCTGTGGGTTGTAGAGTCCGTTTCATGCTACCACAAGTGTGAAACCACAACCAACATTCAAAAGTGACCAAAACATCAGCCAGAAAGCATTGGTACTGAGATGTGGTCTGTGGTCCCCACCTGCAGAACCACTCCTTTATTGAGGGTGTCCTGATAATTGCCAATAATTTCCATCTATTGTCTATTCCATTTGCACAACAGCATGTGAAATTGATTGTTAATCAGTGTTGCTTCCTAAGTGGACAGTTTGATTTCACAGAAGTTTGATTTACTTGGAGTTATATTCTGTTGTTTAAGTGTTCCCTTTATTTTTTTGAGCAGTGTATTTACATTTGTCTAAGTAGAGATTGTGTAAAATTTTATTTATACAAGTATAGTCATATAGTTAATTCATTAATTAAATTAGAACTTAATATATAAATTAAAGTAGCAATATATCAGATTACATTAGAGCCAATATATGTATAAGATATTTAAATGATTTTCTGTATGAATTTGATATTTAATCTTATCTTTTATGTTTCCTTAGAATTTTCATTGCAAAGTAGGATTTGATCAAACAACTCTTACATGGATTTATTTCTTTATTGACACAGGAAGTTGAAAAAAACTGCATGATTTTATATGCATAACATTTTTAAAATAATAACAATATAACTAGTTGAACTATATTATGTGTAACAATTATTAATTAATTATTTTGTGCTGCTAATATTTTCTGTGCATGAAGTGTTTGTGCTTTGTAACTAAAGTTACTTTACTGCATGACGTGTGACAGCTGCAGCATCTGAACTTTGAGCAAATAATATGGATTTCCATTCTTCCTATCTTTAGTTTGTGTAATTTAAACCTGGTAGCCAGTAAAGAAAAATGTTATATGATATTATATGTATTTGGGGAATATTCAAATAAATATTAAGATATTAAATGTAATAGTTTACAATGCGCATTGATAATTAGGATACAGAAATTTTGGGTTAAATGTATATATATTCATACCTTTGTATGTGGAATGTATGGTTGAACAGATCTGTGAATGTCAGAGTGAAATGACAGATAAAATAAATGAGCAGCTGCTAAGTAAGATTTGTGTGCCTGAGACCTCATGTATGTTTGGAAAAAAAAACTGTTTCTTTATGTGAAGTAACAAAAAATACATTTCATTCTGAGAAAATTATGATACATAATTGAGTATTATCTGCATAATAATATATATATACACATATATATATATATATATATATATATATACACACACATATATACTAGATGGTGGCCCGATTCTAACGCATCGGGTATTCTAGAATATGTATGCGGCCGACCGGGCACAATCAGCAGAGCGGTGTTTAAATTTGGCGCCAAAATCGCTGATTGGTCACGGCCTGCGGTCGCGACCAATTAGCAGAGCGGTGTTTAAATTTGGCACCAATATTGCTGATTGGTAGCGGCCGGCGGCTGCAACCAATCAGCGAACCCTGTTAGTGAGGACCGGAGAGCATGTTTAAATTAGGCGCCAAAATCGCTGATTGGTCGCGACCGGCGGTCGCAACCAATCAGCAGAGCGGTGTTTAAATTTGGCGCCAATATTGCTGATATCAGCGAATCGTATTAGTGAGGACCGGGGAGCGGCGCTGCCTGAGCGGGTACTTCCACTGCGAGCAGCCGGGAGATGACATTAAATATAATGATATGAATTAATATAAGAAGAAAAATGTTTCAATTTTCTGAGTAAAAACAAGTGATTTTTGCATTCATTCATACATTTATTCATATATTTATTCATTTTGGTTAATGAGTATACATTCTTTGGTATTACTGGTTTAATAAATATATATATTAAATAAATATATATATATATATATATATAAATATATATATAAATTTATATATTTATTAAATATCATATATATCTAGTTAATAAAGGTTGAGTAATAAGGGTATAAACACTTGTTACATCAAAATACACTGACATCTATGGGTTTGAAAAGGTAATTACACCTATGACATAAAAATATTCTATCACATGAAGAACTTGATTAATATTGAATTATTATCTATTATTGCTTTATTATTCCAAACATAATTTATATTCATATTTCGATAATAATTAGATGGATATTACTGATTGCTATGGTACGCTTTGATATTATAGGTTAAGAAATTGACAGATTTGGTATCAGATTAGGGAATGAAGACTTCAATCAAAATACCTCAATTATGAATTCTGTCTTAATAAAGACTTTTTATATTTCTAAATCAAAGAGATTCTCAAAAGTTACAAGAAGAAGCAACCGATATCTGGAAGTCTCAGAAGGTAAAGATGTTGTGAATGCTGAGTGTTATACTAGACTGTGTCAAATACAATTCTCACCACTGATAACCAGGACTGCAGAGGACGATGATCCTATATGAACTGTGTTGTGTTCAAGTTTTCATGGTTTCTTATCACCTGAAAGCTGGTGAATAATGAAGGAGTGTCAGGATTCAGCCAGCCTGACATATGTCCTGTACATTAAGGACTAAGTACTGGTTATGGTGCTATATAAAGCAGGGAAGTGTTAAGTTAACCCTTGCTTTGCTGACCAAAGACATCACATCTGTTCCAAAAGTGACATGAGACCAGTGCGGACAACACGGAGGATTCCAGAACTATCTAAAGACAATCCAACGTAAGTCCAAGTGACACTGCACAGATATTAAAGCTACATTTCATCAATGGACTTTGTTTTCTTATCATTTAATTGACACATGATCTTTCTAATAAAGAGTACAGTTTATGGACTGGACAATAATGAATACAATTATGGACTGTTCAATATCTACACGCTATAATTTATTCCACAAAAGTTACAAAAAGACTGTGTTTTAAAAGAACCAAAAAGAAGACGAGACGAAGACCCAATGACATGAGATGATGACGATTGGACCCGTGATTGCTTAAATTTAGATTTAGGGAAGTATATAATTATTAGTGATGAGCGAGCATGCTCGCTACTGCTCGGTGCTCGCCCGAGCATCTCCCTGCTTGAGATGCTCGTCGCTCACTGAGTATTTCCGGGGTTGCTCGGCAGGAGCTCGGGTCCCCTCCCTGCATGTTTGGCGCTCTTTACAGAGCCAATGAACATGCAGGGATTGCCTGCCACTCACTGTAATGCCGCAGCCATGTTGGTCTATATCAGACATGGCGCTGCCGTGCTCGTCCCAGTCACTCCGGAATCAGACAGTGTAGGGAGAGCTGCTGAGCTAGGGAGAGATTTGCTTGTTTATTAGGTAGTGTAGGTAGAACAGAAGTATATTACACATATCCATCTCAACTAACAGTCCTTCTGAGGACTAATCCATCTGCAGAGATATCAGGCAGGCAGTGTATATAGGCAGGGAGGGTATATAGCAGACTGCAGTGCATATAGCACAAGAGGCTTCATTCCAGTTTTGTCTGCTGCTGCTAGATATATCTAGACATAGGCCCAGGTCTCAGGGGCCAGGAATAATTTTTTTGGGGATCTTAATCCTCATTATTTGCTTAAAAAGCAATCCAGGGTACACTGTTTTTCTGCGCCATTTGCTTTTGGCACTGCAGAATACAGCCAGGTCCTTTCCATATTACAGCGCTAAAAATCCAGCTATTTAAAACTGTGGTTTGTCTGTCACACGGATCACATATATTTGCGCTGAAAATATTGCCATTTCAGGCCTCCATTGAAATTTTGTTTGGTTAGTGTTTCAGTGTGTCAGTGAAGCTAATGACACCAGTTTGCTGTTAAAAATAGTTACCTACAGGCCAGCTATTTAAAACCGTGTTTTCTCCGTCACACGGATCACATATACGCTTTCAGAAAATACTGCCATTTCTGGCCTCCATTAAAAATTTGTTTCAGTGTGTCAGTGAGGCTATTGACACTGGTTTGCTGTTCAAAATAGTTACCTACAGGACAGCTATTTAAAACTGTGGTTTGTCCTTCACACGGATCACATATAAGTTTGCTCCAAATTCAGTCATTTGTAGTGAGCATGGAAGATATTGTCCTCCATTTAAAATGGACAAAGTACGTCGCAAGGGACGGGGAACTGGACGTGATGGTGATGATGCATGCAGAGGCCAAGGCCGTGGGCAAGCTGAAATTGTGCCACAAAAATCACCCACATCTTCTTTTTTGACCTTCCTGTCCCAATTAATAGGGGCCCCAGAACAACACTATTGAACACAGAGCAGTGTGAAAAGGTAATTGGTTGGATAGCAGATAATGCTTCCAGTCCCTTAGCCACCACCACCACCACCACCACCACCTTGTCTTCCACACGGTCAAGTCTCAGTAGCTATGAGTCTGGACCGCATATTCCTCACCCTGAACCTCCTTCCTCCCACCAAGCCGAGTTGCCAGAGACAACTGATCCCACATTTGGACACTCCGAAGAGATGTTCACTTTTCCATTTATAGATTCGGGCCTCTCGCCCAGTCCACTTGAAGCGTGGCAAGAGGAGATCGCATGTAGCAATGCCCAAATATTTGAGCAGCCACGGTCACACAAAGGTGACAGTGGGAAAATGTCACAAGAGGTGGACGATGATGAGACACAATTGCCAGAAAGTCAGGAGGAGGACCAGGGTGCGGAAGTGGAAGACGAGGTGGTGGATGATATAGTAACTGACCCAACCTGGCAGGAGGACATGCTGAGCGAGGACAGCAGCACACAGGGGGACGGAGGCAGAGCACCCCAACAGGCAGGAAGAAGCAGTGTGGTGGCCGCAGACCGAAGGCAGGCAACCATTCCCCGTAACACCAACACGAAGGAAGTTGCCAGTACAACTGTTAGGTCTTCCTGAGTCTGGTTGTTTTTTAAAGACTCTGCCGATAACCCCAACAAGGCCATTTGCACCACCTGCCAGGCCAGCATCAGCAGGGGTGGCAAAACGACCAGCCTGACCACCACCAGCATGATCAGGCACATGGCAGCAAAGCACCCGACTTTGTGAGCCGAACCCCAGGGTACAGGAACAGTGTCTGCGGGTGGCACCACTGTTTCTTCCGCTGTTGTGCATGCAAGCCAATCCCCTGTCCATGGTGCATGCGAAGATGCCTCCTGCCCTGCACCTGTCGTTGCACACTCTCAAGTAGCAGCATCAGGACGCACGTCCATGTCCTTGTCCCAGCGCAGTGTTCAGTTTTCCATACCCCAGTCCTTGGAACGCAAGCGCAAATACGCAGCCAACGCCCCACAGGCCACACTACTAAATTCACACATTTTGCGACTGCTTGTGCTCGAAATGTTGCCTTTTAGGCTCGTGGAGTCGGAAGCATTCCGCAACCTGATGGCGGCGGTTGTCCCTCGGTACTCGGTCCCAAGCCGCCACTATTTCTCCCGGTCCCCGCATTACACAAGCACTTGTCCCAAAACATTAGCCATGCCCTCAACAACGCAGTTACCGGGAAAGTCCACCTAACCACGGACACGTGGACAAGTGCTTGTGGGCAAGGACGGTACATCTCGCTGAAGGCACACTGGGTTAACATAGTGGAAGCCGAGATCCAGTCGGACCTTGGGACGGAACACGTCCTCCCGACGCCAAGGATTGCTGGCCCTAGGTCAATCAGAGTTGCCCTCACAGTCTACAGCTCCTGCACCTCATCCTCCTCCTCTTATTCAGCCTCCATCTCCGAAATGACCACATCAGTCACAAACTCAAATCCAATGACCAAATCAGTGACAAACTCAAATCCAGCACTGCAGCACTGCCTCGGCCAAACGGCAACAGGCTGTGCTGAAGCTAGTATGCTTAGGTGACAAACCACACAATGCTGAAGAGTTGTGGACAGCTCTGAAAGAGCAGGCAGATCTGTGGCTCACACCGCTGAACCTACAGCCAGACATGGTAGTGTGTGACAATGGCCGGAACCTGGTGGCAGCTCTGAGGCAAGGCGAGCTCACACACGTACAATGCCTGGCCCATGTGCTTAACCTCGTGGTTCAAAGGTTTCTCAAATCCTACCCAGAGCTGCCGGATCTGCTTGTTAAAGTATGCCACCTGTGTGCCCATTTTAGAAAGTCACCTACAGCTTCCGCCGCCCTTTCCGTGTTTAGGCAGTGCTTGCAGCTTCCGGCTCACAGACTGGTGTGTGATGTCCCCACGCATTGGAACTCTACACTGCAGATGTTGGGAAGGATTTGTGAGCAGAAGAGGCCAGTTGTTGAGTACCAGCATCAACAAGGCCGTCGGTATTCAGTTCAGACTCCACACATAAGACCTCAGGAGTGGACATGGATGTCAGACATATGTACCATCCTCAAAAACTTTGAGGACTCAACCAAGATGGTGAGCGGCGATGATGCCATAATTAGGGTCACCATCCCGCTTCTCTGTCTTCTGAAACGCTCTCTGCTCACAATCAAAGAGGATGCATTGCAGGCGGAGTACGATGAGATGGAGCAAGGAACCATACAGGGTAATTACACACAGCCCAGCCTCATCTCATCCCAACGTGAATTGGGTGACAATCAGGAAGAGGAGGAGGAGGAGGAAGAACAGGAGCTAGTTTCATGCGCTATAGACGGTACTACCTGCACAACTGTCATACCGTTTGTTGGCCTGAGGACAGAGAGGAGGAGGAGAGCATGGTCACTCGTCCTCTTGGTGAGGACACAGAAGTCTTGCCTGTTAGCAGTCTGGCATGCATGGCTGAGTTTATGTTACGCTGCCTTTCCAATGACCCTCGCGTTCTCAAAATTTTGCGTGACAGTCATTACTGGTTGGTGACACTTCTAGACCCATGCTACAAGGAGAACTTTCTATCTCTTATTCCTGAGGTGGACAGGTCTAAAAAAATGGGGCAATACCAGAAGGCCCTTGTTGCGGAACTATTAAAAAAATTCCCATCTGAAAACGCTGGCGGCAGAGAGCACAGTTCGTTGGATAACCAAGGACTACAGGTGAGAGACACAACTCCAATCATGCAGAGGCAGGGGAACACTGTCAAAGTTCTGAGAGAATTTTCTCAGCCCCTCCCATCGCTCAGGCCCTGAGGCATGGGGTACTCTCACAAGAAGTGGAAAGTTTGGGAAGATGGTGAAGGAGTACCTTGCCGACTGTACCAACGTCCTCTGTGATTCCTCTGTGCCTTTAATTCTCGGTATCCAAGCTGGATACGTGGAATGAACTCGCTCTTTACGCCTCAGAGGTCCTGGCCTGCCCTGCCACTAGCATTTTATCAGAGCGGGTTTTTAGTGCCGCTGGTGGAATTATAACTGATAAGCGCACCCGCCTGTCAACTGAAAATGCTGACAGGCTGACTCTTATAAAAATGAACAAGGGCTGGATTGGGCCAGACTTCTCAACACCACCGATTGAGTGTCTTTTTTTGGGAGGAGTATTCCCATGCACCTTTTCACACCCACACATGTGTATACGCTTCCTGATTTTGGCTTTTTGCTCTTGTCCTCCTCCTTCTCCTCATCCTCATTCTCCACCACGATATCACGATGGGGGACCGTGGTCCGTGATGCAACATCCACATAATTTTTTTAAAGGGTGTTTATGATGCCTGTAAAAAAAATTTTTATACAGTATGTTCATGTATACCCCCCAGGGGTAAATGTTTGTCAGCCCATACACTTAGTGCATGGGCATTAAAAGTATAGGAGACCCGCTCCTTTCTAATGGGAACATTTTTTTATGAGGCCCTCCTCCATGTCTATTCCAAGGGGCATTGGACTGCCTCCAAATTTTTGGCAACCCTTGCATTCACTGCATAGGCCAACACTCTTGGAGACCCACTTCCTAATAATGGGAACATTTTTTCATGAGGCTCTCTACGTCTCTTCCAAGGGGCATTGGACTGCCTCCCAATTTTTGGCAACCCTTGCATTCACTGCATAGGCAAACACAATGGGAAACCCACTTCCTAATAATGGGAATATTGTTTTTAGGAGGCCCTCTGACCTCCACGTCTCTTCCAAGGGGCATTGGAGTGCCTCCAAATTTTTGGCAACCCTTGCATTAACTGCATAGGCAAACACAATGAGAGACCCATTTCCTAAAAATGGGAACATTGTTTTCAGGAGGCACTCCTCTAAGTCTCTTCAAAGGGGTATTGGGGTGCGTCTAAATTTACAAAGGGGTATTGGGCTGCGTCCAAATTTGGGCAGCCCTACCACTCACTGCATACGCAATAACAGTATAGGAGGCCCACTCTTTAGTAATGGGAAGAACAAAGCCTGGCCGGCTGATGGCTCTAAGAATAGTGAGGGCCCCCTGCTGGCCCTTTAAGAATAGTAAAGGCCGGCTGATGGCCCCATTTCCCGGTGAATGCATTTGTCACAGTTGAAAGCAATGCAAAAGCGCAAAAACGAATCACAAACGCTATGTGTGAACATAGCCCAAGGTGTGGAGGAGTATTTTTGTTTTCGGTTATTTATTTTGCCTTATATACAAGTCATTACCCTGGAAAGAATGTTCCTTAACATATTTCCCAGGAAAATCCATTTTGGTTTCGTTTTAGTATGTTCTATTGTGAGTCCGTAAAAGTGGTGTAATACCTCTGACAACATTGTTGACAGCAGTGACCTGGGAGTCAGAAATGCTTCCAGGGGTCTTCCACATGCTGTTTCCATGTCATTTGAGCACTGTTCCCATCGATTTGGGCAATTTTTAGGCCCCCTGCAGACCGCCGGGGGAGCCGCCTGAAAAATGCTCGAGTTTCCTATAGACTTACATTGGGCTCGTTGCTCGGGTCAGCACCCGAGTATTCCAATGTGCTCGACCCGAGCATCGAGCACCCGAGCATTTTAGTGCTCGCCCATCACTAATAATTATAAATTTTATATTGGTCATGGCTTACCATAACATGGATTCACGTCATTATGCTATTGAATGTGTATAACAATAATCCAATATTGATATTATTATTATTAGTATGGATATTAAATTATATTGCCAAAGAAGAAGCAAAGAAGAAAGATGATCCTGTTATGAACCTATCTACTTTGAGGATTCCAGTTGATGTCTGTCACACTCAAAAGGGGGAATTGTGAAATATTAATTACGGATATTCATTTTTGCATTCTGAATTCTGTATCTCATACATTGCATAAGATTGCATCCGCCATCGTGATAGGGTTTCTAGATGACATGCGCGATTTGTGTATTTTTAGTTCAGTGTAAGTTAGTGCCATATGCAGAACAGGTGTTGTGAAGGGGCTATATAACCCCATGTTAGAGACAGGGTGGGCTCTTGCACTACACATGACACCAGAAGGAGGATCTACAGTACAGACCAAAAGTTTGGACACACCTTCTCATTTAAAGATTTTTCTGTATTTTCATGACTATGAAAATTGTACATTCACACTGAAGGCATCAAAACTATGAATTAACACATGTGGAATTATATACTTAACAAAAAAGTGTGAAACAACTGAAAATATGTCTTATATTCTAGATTCTTCAAAGTAGCCACCTTTTGCTTTGATGACTGCTTTGCACACTCTTGGCATTCTCTTGATGAGCTTCTAGAGGTAGTCACCGGAAATGGTCTTCCAACTATCTTGAAGGAGTTCCCAGAGATGCTTAGCACTTGTTGGCCCTTTTGCCTTCACTCTGGGGTCCAGCTCACCCCAAACCATCTCGATTGGGTTCAGGTCTGGTGACTGTGGAGGCCAGGTCATCTGGCGTAGCCCCCTATCACTCTCCTTCTTGGTCAAATAGCCCTTACACAGCCTGGAGTTGTGTTTGGGGTCATTGTCCTGTTGAAAAATAAATGATGGTCCAACTAAACGCAAACCGGATGGAATAGCATGCTGCTGCAAGATGCTGTGGTAGCCATGCTGGTTCAGTATGCCTTCAATTTTGAATAAATCCCCGACAGTGTCGCTGTAATGCACACGCCCGGGCTGAGCGGCGTGTGCGTGTGATTCCACTGGACCGTGCCGGAGAGTGAATGCCTGCAGGGGCGTAACTAGGTATTCACCCGATCCGACCAGGGTCGCACGACGGCATACGACGCCAGTGCACCAAGGAGGAACCGAGCAGAGGGACCAGGTGCTACTCCAGGACAGACCCCGGACACGGCTGTTGACCCACACAGGGGAATACAGGAACAGACTGGTTAAGCTGGCACACAGACTGGTGGGTATAGGCAGGCATGATTGGTCTGCAGGCAGGCACGACTGGTATGCAGGCAGGCACGACTGGTATGCAGGCAGGTGGGTATGCAGGCAGGGGGGTACAGGCAAGCACGGCTAGAGTGCAGACAGGAAGGCACTAGCAGGTAGTAACACAGGCGGGATAGGACCCAGTACACACTGGGACTCAGGAACAGAACCACAGATGTGGCGGACAAACACAGCAGAGTAAGGCCGCCCACAGTGGTGAGCAAGAGTAGAGCAGGACGAGGCCGCCTGGAGCGGTGAGCAAGAGTAGAGCAGGCTATAACCGCCGGAGCGGTGAGCAAAGGCAGAGCAGGCTAGAACCGCCGGAGCGGTGAGCAAAGGCAGAGCAGGCTAGAACCGCTGGAGCGGTGAGCAAAGGCAGAGCAGACTAGAACCGCCGCAGCGGTGAGCAAAGGGAGAGCAGGCTAGAACTGCCGGAGCGGTGAGCAAGGCAGAGCAGGGGAGACAGGGCTCTGTTCACACGGAACAGACAGGAAGGGAAAGGCAGAACCAGATACCCACAGGGTACTTGCAGTGAAGTAGCGAGTGGACCACAAACTCACAAACGGGAGTACAGTGACAACGAGCAGGAGTTAGGTACGAGTTCAGACTCTGCAGAAAAAGGAAAGGCAAGGACATAGAGAAACACGGGAAAACAGGCTAGAAGAGTATACAGACAAGAACAGACACAGTAGCAAGATACAGGAGCGGGTCTAGGAATGCAGCCTCTAGAAGGCGGGAGGAACAGACCAGGAGCGTGTTCAGACAGGACAGACTAGATACAGGATTGGGTCTAGGAATGCAGCCCCTAGAAGGCGGGAGGAACAGGCCAGGAGCGTGTTCAGACAGGATAGACTAGATACAGGAGCGGGTCTAGGAATATAGCCCCTAGAAGGCGGGAGGAACAGGCTAGGAGCGTGTTCAGACAGGCCTGGAAATACAGCCTCCAGGATAGGCAGACAAGAGAACACAGAAGGGGACCTGGCACATTCAGAGTGAAAGACCACACTGAATGAAACACAATGCTCAGGCATGGGTTAATTGGAGCAGCTGGGTTAAATACCAGGAGACAGACAGCAATAGGCTGAGGACGCACAAGGGGTGTGCCTGCAGCAGGTACAAAAAGCAGGAAGTGATCGGACGCCGCCCTTAAGCAGCAGAAAGAGAAGCAAACAGACAGCATGAAGGGAAGCCAGAGAGACATTCTGGATTGGAGATCAAGTGCGCGCTCTTGCACAGTGGGAGATGGACCACTATGCAAAGACGCCGCCAGGTATGTTACAGTCACCAGCAAAGCACCCCCACAACATTACACCTCTTCCTCCATGCTTCACGGTGGAAACCAGGCATGTAGAGTCCATCCGTTCACCTTTTCTGCGTCGCACAAAGACACTGTGGTTGGAACCAAAGATCTCAAATTTGGACTCATCAGACCAAAGCACAGATTTCCACTGGTCTAATGTCCATTCCTTGTGTTCTTTAGCCCAAACTTGTCTCTTCTGCTTGTTGCCTGTCCTTAGCAGTGGTTTTCTAGCAGCTATTTTACAATGAAGGCCTGCTGCACAAAGTCTCCTCTTAACAGTTGTTGAAGAGATGTGTCTGCTGCTAGAACTCTGTGTGGCATTGACCTGGTCTCTAATCTGAGCTGCTTATCCTCAGAAGCAGAGGTGACTCTTGGTCTTCCTTTCCTTGGGCGGTCCTCATGTGAGCCAGTTTCTTTGTAGCGCTGGATGTTTTTTGCAACTGCACTTGGGGACACTTTCAAAGTTTTCCCAATTTTTCGCACTGACTGACCTTCATTGCTTAAAGTAATGATGACCACTCGTCTTTCTTTACTTAGAATTTGTATTATGGCAAGAAAAAAGCAGCTAACAGTCTATTCAGTAGGACTATCAGCTGTGTATCCACCAGACTTCTGCACAACACAACTGATGGTCCCAACCCCATTTATAAGGCAAAAAATCCCACTTATTAAACCTGACAGGGCTCACCTGTGAAATGAAAACCATTTATGGTGACTACCTCTTGAAGCTCATCAAGAGAATGTCAAGAGTGTGCAAAGCAGTCATCAAAGCAAAAGGTGGCTACTGTGAAGAACCTAGAATATAAGACATATTTTCAGTTGTTTCACACTTTTTTGTTAAGTATATAATTCCACATGTGTTAATTCATAGTTTTGATGCCTTGAGTGTGAATGTACAATTTTCATAGTCATGAAAATACATAAAAATCTTTAAATGAGGTGTGTCCAAACTTTTGGTCTGTACTGTACGTGTGAAGGAAGGAGATGACATATAGGCCCTGACACACGTGCGGGACACAGACAGACGGAACCTATCATCCAGGTTCCCAGGAAACGATGGGTGAATCTATGGACAAATGGACAATCACTTTGTAACTATTTCACCTATTTTATGCAACTACTGCAATTATTCTTTTTAATGGACAATCCAAGAATAAATCAATACAGTTTTTAATAAGAATATTGTGATATATATTCTTTAATCAATCACATCTGATAAGAAGTCCTCTATAAAAATATACGTAACTAAGTATTTTTAACAGTGTATGTGCGTGTCTGCGTGTTGTATGTGTGCATATCTGTGTACCATGTGCATGTATGTCTGCTTACTGTATGCGTGTATGTCTGCGTACTGTGTGTGTGTGTGCGTGCATGTGACTCGCCCCCTGGGCCGTAGGGCACTCGGAACCGGGCTTCAGGGCAATGCTGGGAGTAGTAGTGGCAACCCGATCCCGTGGCTCAGGGTGGTCAGTCCAGTGGCAGTCTTCTATACGTTTTGCAATGTCCGACTACGCCACCAGTGGATTGCGGTCAGAGTGAACCGCCGCTGCAGAGCAGATCGCTGAGGCTGGTGTTGTGGGTGCAGCAGGGAATAGTACAACTCCCCACGGGAGGAGTGTAGCCTCCACCAGGTGAGGGGCTCGGTCAACCCCCAGGCAATTCAGGAGTATGGCACAGGACTCCCTTCTGTCCTCTCTCTGGCTCGTGCCCCACCAGTGACCAAACTTCTGTCCAGCTGCCGCGGATCTATGCAGGCAAACGTGGGCCCCGTTTCCCGCTATCCTATATGGTGCTTTCCTAGCAGGTTTGGCGGAGGGTCGCACCAATAAATGATCACGACCTCCGGTTCTTGGCTGAGGGATAATTTACCTCCACCAATTTGGGATCCGGTACCCTTATTCTGCCTGACCCTTCACCCGTGATCTCGTGGGTTCTTAGGGTCCCTTCTTCCTTCTGAGCCTTTCTACTCCTCTGTCTTTTCTCCTTCTTTCCTGTTCCTTCTTCTCCTCCTTCCCTCAGCCTCTTCTCCAGGCCCACTTCTCCTTCTCCTCTCAGGCTCCGGCCTTCACCCTAGGCCTGCCATCTGAGCAGAGCTCCTACAGAGCCTCCGCTCCCTGTCACCTCTCCACTGTACTGAACACTGAACTAAGATGGTGCCCACCTTTTATACCTCCTCCTCTGAGTGTGAGCCCAGGTGACCAGCACCCAATGAGCTCCTTCCTATGCTCCAGAAACCGTCCCCTTCTGCTCCTACCTCACTGGGTTTTCCTCCCCCCTCCAGCCAGGGACATGGTCAGATGTGCCTGCATAACTATATAAATGGGAGCACTGTAGAGCTGTCCCCGGAAATGGGGTGTGTGTGATGCATGCAGCTACCTGAGCCCTGGTCCATACTCCATTCTTACCCGGGAGTGGAATATCACACCTCTGGCTGAGGTGCAATACCCCTGTAGCGGCCGAACCCTTGGGGCGCTACATCCCCCCCCGGTAAACCACAGCACGTCCTCGGGCTGGAAAAGAGTAAAGACATTTAATTTAACAAGACATGCAAAACTTTTTCAAAACTTTTTACATTAGAAAATGACCGACATTAATCAATTCCCTTTATGGGAAACACTTTCTCTTTACTAGACATTATACTGCACTTTTAATATCACTGGAACTCTTTTGTCATATAACATTTTCCAGCAGCATATAAAACTATTCAGTATATCATACTTTTTCAGGTAAAACATTTTCTTAGCAGGTTCTCTTCTTCACTGGCCACTGTGCAACTTGCGACCAGGTGTCCATTTTTTTCAATAAGTGCAAAACTTCAGCAAACTTTTAAACATGAGGGACTCTCTGTCCCGAAGTAGACGTTGCAGTCTTTTTATAAAACCAGTAGGGGGCGCTTTAGGAAGCGCAACTATTTACAGGGGCGGCCGTTCTCAGTCCTCGGCCAGTTTGGAAAGGGGATGGCTGCTTTCAGTCCTCAGCCAGGCAGGGAAGAGGGATGACTGCTCTCAGTCCTCAGCCAGGTAAGGAAGAGGGGATAACTTTGCACAATTAACAGTCCCATAACAGTCCCAACGGGGACCACACTCAAATCTGAAACAGTCCCACGTACTCTGTCGGGTAACTATACACAATGGTATGCTACTGTTCACTGGTAGCGATACCCTCCAGCCGTGCCTTGTTCCTCATGGTGACGATTTTCAGACCCGTCCGGGTCCTCTTGGTACTCGGGTCCGGCGAGCTGGCTGTACAGGTCAGTCCCAAGGGGCGGTGGCTTCAGGACCGGGGGCGCACACGGTTGCGAGGCACCTGGGGAGATCAGGCCTTGCGACCGGGCCTGGAGAGGGCCGCTGTTGATGACGCCCGGGATCGGCGGCTCCACCAGGGGGCCCGGGAACAGGCTGACGCTGGCAGCGTCTGGGACAGGGAGACTCCTCTTACCTGCTCCCGCGACCGCTCCTGTGTCATGCGTCTTCTCCTGGCGCTGGTCGGGGCCCGCGACGGCTGGGGCACTGCCGATGCTGGGCAGCTTAGTCTGCTGCCGGTCCGCCATCTTGTCCACCATTCTTGATGTCTTCCTCCCCCTGGTTAACCGTGGCCTACCTTCCGGCGATCCTCTTCTGTAGGCTGCGGCTCCGCTGGCGATGGTCTGCGTTGAGGACCTGGCGTCACGCACTGCTGACGTCAGCGCTCGCTGGGCTCCTTCCAGGACCTTGTGCGGCGTCAGCGCGTGGGGCGGGGCTTCGGACTTCACGCGTTTTCTGTGCTCACGCCCCTCTTCTTCCCTCGCAGCGTCCTGAAGATGGCGTCCGATGGCGGGAAAACGGCTGAAGATGGCGGGAGACGACTGAAGATGGCAGGAAACTTCCTTCTCAAGGTACGCAAACAGTCTTTTCAGGCACGCAATACCCGTTTGTGGCGGGTTGGTCACAATCCTGCCGACTACGCCAAAGCTGACTCGCCCCCTGGGCCGTAGGGCACTCGGAACCGGGCTTCAGGGCAATGCTGGGAGTAGTAGTGGCAACCAGATCCCGTGGCTCAGGGTAGTCAGACCAGTGGCAGTCTTCTATACGTTTTGCAATGTCCGACTACACCACCCGTGGATTGCGGTCAGAGTGAACCGCCACTGCAGAGCAGACCGCTGAGGCTGGTGTTGTGGGTGCAGCAGGGAATAGTACAACTCCCCACGGGAGGAGTGTAGCCTCAGGGCAGAGAGCGGAGATTAAGGGGGTTGTAGTGCTGGGCGTCCCAGTACAGTTAGTGCTGGCGCGGTAAGAAACACAACGACAACGTGTTGCAGTCCAGGGTCTTTTACTCACAGTTCGTATACTCCAAGTCACTTCTGTCAGCAATGACTGCCCAAGCCGTGCTGCGTCCACCAGGTGAGGGGCTCGGTCAACCCCCAGGCAATTCAGGAGTATGGCACAGGACTCCCTTCTGTCCTCTCTCTGGCTCGTGCCCCACCAGTGACCAAACTTCTGTCCAGCTGCCGCGGATCTATGCAGGCAAACGTGGGCCCCGTTTCCCGCTATCCTATATGGTGCCTTCCTAGCAGGTTTGGCGGGGGGTCGCACCAATAAATGATCACGACCTCCGGTTCTTGGCTGAGGGATAATTTACCTCCACCAATTTGGGATCCGGTACCCTTATTCTGCCTGACCCTTCACCTGTGATCTCGTGGGTTCTTAGGGTCCCTTCTTCCTTCTGAGCCTTTCTACTCCTCTGTCTTTTCTCCTTCTTTCCTGTTCCTTCTTCTCCTCCTTCCCTCAGCCTCTTCTCCAGGCCCACTTCTCCTTCTCCTCACAGGCTCCGGCCTTCACCCTAGGCCTGCCTTCTGAGCAGAGCTCCTACAGAGCCTCCGCTCCCTGTCACCTCTCCACTGTACTGAACACTGAACTAAGATGGTGCCCACCTTTTATACCTCCTCCTCTGAGTGTGAGCCCAGGTGACCAGCACCCAATGAGCTCCTTCCTATGCTCCAGAAACCGTCCCCTTCTGCTCCTACATCACTGGGTTTTCCTCCCCCCTCCAGCCAGGGGCATGGTCAGATGTGCCTGCATTACTATATAAATGGGAGCACTGTAGAGCTGTCCCCCGGAAATGGGGTGTGTGTGATGCATGCAGCTACCTGAGCCCTGGTCCATACTCCATTCTATATCACACCTCTGGCTGAGGTGCAATACCCCTGTAGAGGCCGAACCCTTGGGGCGCTACACATGTTTACATATGTGAAGGATGAGGGGGCAGGCTGGGCCCTCTGTTGTATACCTATATTTCTCCACTGTATCTGTGCATCATGAATCGTTGGATATGTGTTAAAGTGGCCACTGAGACTCTTTCTCCCAAGGTCCACGAAAACCAGGAGCTGGCCCTGGTTGAAAGCAATGATGGAGGAGGGAGGGTCATGTGACACTCCCTCTGCCATCATTCCTCCTCTGCGTCTGACTCAGTGGCGTGATGACAGGCCACGCTGTGTCAGACAGTGGAGCTGGCAGCTGCTGAGGTGATGAGAGAGACGCGCTGCAGAGACTGAAGCAGCAGGAAACGAGGAGCAGTGAGTATGTATTTATTTATTTTTAAATCAGTGTAGACTGATAATACTGGAGGACTGGGGCTGCATTTTACCCTATGTGGGGCTGCATTATACTGTATACTGGAGCATGGGGTGCATTATACTGTGTGGAGGACCATGGGGAGTGCATTATACTATGTGGAGGACCATGGCGAGTGCATTATACTACATGGAGGACCATGGCGAGTGCATTATACTGTGTGGAGGACCATGGGGGGATGCATTATACTGTGTGGAGGACCATGGGGAGCAGCATTGTACTGTGTGCAGGACCATGGGGAGTGCATTATACAGCATGGAGGATCATGGGGAGTGCATTATACTGCATGGAGGACCATAGGGAGTTCATTATACTGCGTGCAGGACCATGGGAAGTGCATTATACTGCTTGGAGGACCATGGCGAGTGCATTATACTGCATGGAGGACCATGGCGAGTGCATTATGCTGTGTGGAGGACCATGGCGAGTGCATTATACTGTGTGGAGGACCATGGGGGGTGCATTATACTGTGTGGAGGACCATAGGGAGTTCATTATACTGTGTGCAGGACCATAGGGAGTTCATTATACTGCGTGGAGGACCATAGGGAGTTCATTATATTGCATGGAGGACCATAGGGAGTGCATTATACTGCATGGAGGACAATAGGGAGTGCATTATACTGTGTTGAGGACCATGGTGAGTGTCTTATACTGTGAGGAGGACCATGGCGGGTGTCTTATACTGTGTGGAGGACCATGGCGAGTGCATTATACTGTGTGGAGGACCATGTCAAGTGTCCTATACTGTCTGGAGGACCATGGCGAGTGTCTTATACTGTCTGGAGGACCATGGCGAGTGTCTTATACTGTGTGGAGGACCATGGCGAGTGCATTATACTGTGTGGAGTGTGGAGAGGTGTGGGGCCATTATACTATATGTAGGCCCATTATACTGTATGCAGGGCTGTGTGGGAGTCACAGTTGGAGGAGCATACTGTGTTGGGGTCACCATACTTTGCCCTGGGAGTTGAGGTGGGGTACAGTAGGGTCATTATACTGCACATGTGGAGGAATTCACCATGGGGGTATCATACTGTGTTTGGGGGACACTTTTGTTGTCATCATATTTTATGGGGCAATGAAAATGGAATCTAGGACTTCAGCAGGAGGAAAATTACTATGTAAAAGAAGGAAGGTTGTGAGATATGATCTTCTGTGACCCTGACAACTATTTACATTTGTTTTGGGTGGGGAGGGGGGCCAAATTAGAACTTCTGCTATGGGGCCCCATGATTCCTATGTACTCCCCTGGAGAGTCAGGAGAGCAGATATAACTGTGCTGGCACATTGTTCCCAAACATGTCACACTATATAATGTTGGTATTTTATGTTTTTAGTCATCACAATTGTTAATTTAGCTTGTTTTATGAATGGATAGATCAAAGTTTGCGGATATTTCATAGAAATAAGTAAGGTTTTCTTATAAATTAAAGTGTGCTTCTCAGGCACATTGTTCCCAAACACATATTCTCTCTCTTGCATCAGAATATCTGCTGACATGGAGAGGAAAATGTATGATTTGTCAAAACTCCTTCATGTTGATGAAGTGAAGATGCTGTTAGATGATGATGATGATGATGATGCAGACCCCACACTGCATGAGGATTTAGGAGAAGAAAGTGAGATTGATTCTCATGATGAGGTGGAAGTATGTGAAATTGATTCTAAAACAGAGCAAGATGGTGACAGTGATGAGGATGAAGAAGATATAGAAACATATTATATGGGAAGAGATAAAAAACAAACCCTTCCTTGTCATGTCAGTGAGGGGTTTCACAATTACCGAATAATTTTGGACACAATTCCGGTAAAAATTAGTAAAGCCCAGAAAGCTTTGCCTGCAATGCCTTCAGGTTCTCGGGACAGTCCCAATCAAGAACTGCACGGATCTTCTCTGGATACATCCGAAAACCCGAAGATGACAACAGGTACCCCAAAAACTGCACCTCCTGAAATGCGAAAACACATTTCTCTAGTTTGGCATATAGTTTGGTATCCCTTAATATCTGAAGCACCTGTTTAACATGTCCCTGATGTGTCTCAAAATCAGGTGAGTAAACCAAAATATCATTCAGATAGATCACCACAAACCTGCCTAACTAAATGATGGAAAATATAATTTATGAAATGCCGGAACATCACGGGTGCATTGGTCAGACCCGAAGGCATAACCAGACTCTCGAAATGCCCCTCAGGAGTATTGAATGCGGTTTTCCATTAATCCCCTTCTCTGATTCTAACCAGATTGTAGGCTTCTGTTAAATCCAACTTGGAGAACACCTTGGCACTCACAACCTGGCTGAACAAATCTGGAAACAGAGGAAGAGGGTATGGATCTAGGATGGTAATTTGATTAAATTCCTAGAAATGTAAACAGGGACAGAGACCGCCATCTTTCTTCTTCACGAAAAGAACCCTGCCGTCATTGGCGAAGATGAGGGTCTGATATGTCCCTTCTCCAGACTCTCAGCAATGAAATCCTTCATGGCTTGTCTCTCAGGGCCAGAAAGATTATACAGTCTGGATTTTGGTAGTTTACCTTCGGGGGTCAGGTTAATAGGACAGTCATATGCATGATGAGAAGGCAAATCCTGACACCCCTTCTCAGAAAATACATCCTCAAAACCAGACAAAAGCTCAGATAAGGTCTCCATAGAGGCAGCAGAAATGGAAATGTTTAGGCTATGTGCCCACGATGCAGAAATGCTCCGGATTTTTGACTGAGCGTTTCTGCATCTCCCGGGCAGAAAAAAACGCATGCGGATTGTTCATGCGGATTGTACATGCGGATTGTACATGCGGATTCTGCATGCGTTTTCCTGCCAGGGACATGCGGAAGTGAAGCGTTCTTCACTTGCAGTTCCACATGCGGGTTGACAAGCGATTTTAGCATCACTTGGAAAGTGCTTGTCAACCTGGTCACACTATATAAATCCATGCAAACTGCATGGATTTATATACTGTGACCCAAGAGAATGTCAAAAAATAAAAAAATAAATATATACTTACCCTCCGATGGCCCCCGGAGTCTTGATTTCCTCCGTCCCGGCTGCCGGCAGCGGTAGAGTGAAGGACCTGCCGACGTCAGCGTCGTGTGACCCGTCACATGACTCTGACGTCAGCGCAGGTCCTTCATTCCATCGCGAACTGCTGCCAAGCAAGGAGGAGCGCACCGCGGGCCGACAGAAGGTAAGTATATATTTATTTTTTATTTTATTCTTTTTTTTACAGTTTTCTATGGTACCCGGGTCTGGAGGAGAGTCTCCTCTTCTCTAGACCTGGGTACCATCCGCACATTAGAACGCATGGAATGCACATCTACTTATGCAGTGATGCGTAATCTATGTGGTCTAATGCAAGTCAATGGCGGCGAAAACGCAGCACTTCTGCAAAATAATTGGTAGTGCTGCGTTTTTTTCCGCAATGATAATCCGCAGCGGAAGTTTCCGCAGCATGTGCACAGCACATATGGATTATCATTGGGGAACATGGCAGGCCTTCTACCATGCATTTTTTAAGCATTTCTGCAGCGTTTTTGCCGCTGCGGAAACGCTTAAAAAACGCATCGTGGGCACACAGCCTTAAACAGTTTTCATGACAGTAATCTCTCCAATTTCACAATTTCCCTGGATTGCCAATCCACTATTGGATTATGTTTCACCAACCAGGGTAGTCCCAGTGCAACAGGAGTGGGTAGGCCCTCCAGAACATAACAAGGAATTACCTCATAATGAAAAGACCCCACCATCAGTCTTATATTATGTACAATCTGAGTCAGAGCTTTCTGAGTCGATGGCATAAATAGGAATGGGCTTAGATAAAGTACAGCAAGCAAGAACACGAGTTCTCCCAAACTCAGCATCAACCATGCTGACTCCAGCTCCACTGTCTACAAAGAAGGTCCAAGACAAGATACTTGGAAGGGAGGTAAGAAAATTTCTAATACAATCCACAGGGAGAAGATTGGAACAAAACAAAATCGTGTAAACTGCGTGCTAGCAAATGCCAGAAGCCTGACAAACAAGATGGATGAACTGGAAGCAGAAATATCTACAGGTAACTATGACATAGTGGGAATAACCGAGACATGGTTAGATGAAAGCTATGACTGGGCAGTTAACTTACAGGGTTACAGTCTGTTTAGAAGGGATGGAAGAAATCGGAAAGGGGGTGGAGTCTGTCTATATGTAAAGACGTGTCTAAAGCCTACAATACGGGGGGATGTATGGGAGGGAAATGAGGAGGTCGAGTCCTTATGGGTGGAGATACATGGGGCAAAAAACAATAATAAAATTATCATAGGAGTCTGTTATAAACCACCAAATATAGCAGAAGCCACGGAAAGTCTATTAATGAGACAAATAGACGAAGTAGCAAAAAATAACGAGGTGATTATTATGGGGGACTTCAGGAGGGCAAAGTTTCATCAGCTAAGAGATGCCCTTCACCTTATAGACTGGGATAGTATCTTCAGTAATAGGAGCACGGATAGAAAATGGGAAATTTTCAAAACAGTCCTACATAGTCACTGTAGAAGGTACATACCTTATGGGAATAAAAGGGCTAGGAATAGGAGGAAGCCAATGTGGCTAAATAAGGAAGTCAAGAGGGCAATGAAAAACAAAAAAAGGGCTTTCGGTAAACTTAAACAAGAAGGCAGCGAGGAAGCGCTAATATCTTATAGGGAAAAAAACAAAATCTGTAAGAAACAAATAAGAATAGCAAAAGAGGAGACAGAGAGACTAATTGCCAAGGAAAGTAAAACGAATCCCAAACTGTTCTTTAACTATATAAACAGTAAAAGGATTAAAACTGATGGAGTTGGCCCATTGAAAAATAACCTGGGTAAAATCATAGAGGGTGATGAGGGTAAAGCAAACCTACTCAATAGCTTCTTCTCCACTGTTTTCACAAAAGATACTGGTCCATAGATGAACTCCACCCGCCAGCCCTGAACCTCTCTGTGTATGCCTCTAACGGTCTTCCTCTTAACCCAATAGTTTATAGTTTATAGTTTTTTATAGTTCACAAAAGAAAACAATTTATCGGAGGAAATGCAGAGTGATAAAGTAAACCCTCCGCTAAATATCATCCACCTAACCCAGGAGGAAGTTCAGAAACGCCTAAATAATATCAAAATAGACAAGTCACCAGGCCCAGATGGCATACACCCCCGGGTACTAAAAGAATTAAAGTAATGTGATAGACAGACCGCTGTATCTTATATTCAAGCACTCTTTATGGACAGGGACTGTCCCACTAGACTGGCGACAAGCAAATGTGGTACCAATATTCAAAAAGGGGTCTAAAAGTGACCCTGGGAACTATAGACCAGTCAGCTTAACGTCTGTTGTGGGTAAATTGTTTGAAGGATTTCTTAGAGATGCTATTGTAGAATATCTTAATGATAATAACTGTCTAACTCCATATCAACATGGATTCATGAGGGATCGCTCCTGATGGCCTTCTACGAGGAGGTGAGCTCACAGCTGGACCGGGGAGAGTCAGTGGATGTTGTAGACCTTGACTTCTCCAAAGCGTTTGATACCGTGCCACACAAAAGGTTGGTATATAAAATGAGAATGCTTGGTCTGGGGGATAATGTGTGCAAGTGGGTAAATAGCTGGCTGAGTGATAGAAAGCAGAGGGTGGTTATCAATGGAGTAAGCTCAGGGGGTGTCAGGGTTACTAGCGGGGTGCCTCAAGGGTCTGTCTTGGGCCCTATATTATTTAATATATTTATTAAAGATCTAGTGGAAGGGTTGCATAGTAAAATAGCAATATTTGCAGATGATACTAAACTTTGTAAAGTAGTTAATACAGATGAGGATAGGGCACAGCTACAGGAGGATTTAGATAAATTGGGGAGCTGGGCCAAAAAATGGCAAATGGGGATCAATGGCAATAAATGTAAGGTCATGCACATGGGAAAGAAAAACAGCAGTCACCCATACATATTAAATGGGAAACTGTTGGGGAAATCTGACATGGAGAAGGACCTGGGCGTCTTGGTTAACAGCAAATTAAATTGGAGTGCCCAGTGTCAGGCAGCAGCTGCGAAGGCAAATAGAAGGCATGCATCAGAAGAGGAATAGGGGCATATGATGAGAACATTGTTCTTCCTCTGTATAAAGCGCTGGTAAGGCCGCACTTAGAATATTGTGCACAGTTCTGGGCTCCGGTGCTCAGGAAAGACATATTGGAGCTAGAGAGGGTACAAAGGAGGGCGACTAAGGTAATAAAGGGAATGGAGGGACTAGAATACCCAGAGAGGTTGTCAAAATTAGGCCTATTTACGTTGGAAAAGAGAAGGCTTAGGGGAGACCTCATAAACATGTATAAATACATCAGGGGGCAGTACAGAGATCTCTCCCATGACCTGTTTATACCAAGGATGGTGACAAAGACGAGGGGGCACACTATGCGTCTGGAGGAAAGGATGTTCCTGCACCAGCATAGAAGGGGATTCTTTACGGTCAGAGCCGTGAGACTCTGGAACTCTCTGGGAGAGAAAGTGGTGATGTCCAACTCACTTAATGAGTTCAAGAGAGGCCTGGATGCCTTTCTGGAGAACAATAAAATTACATCTTATGCTTAGTGATAGTTAATTAATCCAGGGATTTAATCTGACTGCCAGATTGGAGTCGGGAAGTGAATTTTTCCTCAATGATGTAAATTGGCCTATACCGCATGGGTTTTTTTGCCTTCCCCTGGATCAACGCTGCGGAATAGCTGCAGTGCACAAGAAATAGGCTGAACTGGATGGACGCTTGTCTTTTTTCGGCCTTATAAACTATGTAACTATGTACTGATCCTGAGTTACATCCTGTATTATACTCCAGAGCTGAACTCACTATTCTGCTGGTGCAGTCACTGTGTACATACATTACATTACTGATCCTGAGTTACCTCCTGTATTATACTCCGGAGCTGCACTCACTGTTCTGCTGGTGCAGTCACTGTGTACATACATTACATTACTGATCCTGAGTTACATCCTGTATTATACTCCAGAGCTGCACTCACTATTCTGCTGGTGCAGTCACTGTGTACATGCATGACATTACTGATCCTGAGTTACATCCTGTATTATACCCCAGAGCTGCACTCACTATTCTGCTGGAGCAGTCACTGTGTACATACATTACATTACTGATCCTGAGTTATATCCTGTATTATACTCCAGAGCGGCACTCACTATTCTGCTGGTGCAGTCACTGTGTACATGCATTACATTACTGATGCTGAGTTATATCCTGTATTATACTCCAGAGCTGCACTCACTATTCTGCTGGTGCAGTCACTGTGTACATACATTACATTACTGATCCTGAGTTACATCCTGTATTATACTCCAGAGCTGTACTCATTATTTTGCTTGTGCAGTCACTGTGTACATATATTACATTACTGATCCTGAGTTACATCCTGTATTATACTCCAGAGCTGCGCTCACTATTCTGCTGGTGCAGTCACTGTGTACATACATGACATTACTGATCCTGAGTTACATTCTGTATTATCCTCCAGAGCTGCACTCACTATTCTGCTGGTGCAGTCACTGTGTACATACATTACATTACTGATCCTGAGCTACCTCCTGTATTATACTCCAGAGCTGCACTCACTATTCTGCTGGTGCAGTCACTGTGTACATACATTACATTACTGATCCTGAGTTACCGCCTGTATTATACTCCAGAGCTGCACTCACTATTCTGCTGGTGCAGTCACTGTGTACATACATTACATTACTGATCCTGAGTTACATCCTGTATTATATTCCAGAGATGCGCTCACTATTCTGCTGGTGCAGTCACTGTGTACATACATTACTTTACTGATCCTGAGTTACCTCCTGTATTATACTCCAGAGCTGCACTCACTATTCTACTGGTGCAGTCACTGTGTACATACATTAGATTACTGATCCTGAGTTACATCCTGTACTATACTCCGGAGCTGCACTCACTATTCTGCTGGTGCAGTCACTGTGTACATACATTACATTACTGATCCTGAGTTACCTCCTGTATTACACCCCAGAGCTGCACTCACTATTCTGCTGGTGCAGTCACTGTGTACATACATTACATTACTGATCCTGAGTTACCTCCTGTATTATAGTCCAGAGCTGCGCTCACTATTCTGCTGGTGCAGTCACTGTGTACATACATTACATTACTGATCCTGAGTTACATCCTGTATTATACTCTAGAGCTGCACTCACTATTCTGCTGGTGCAGTCACTGTGTACATACATTACATTACTGATCCTGAGTTACCTCCTGTATAATACTCCAGAGCAGCGCTCACTATTCTGCTGGTGCAGTCACTGTGTACATACATTACATTACTGATCCTGAGTTACATCCTGTATTATACTCCAGAGCTGCACTCACTATTCTGCTGGTGCAGTCACTGTGGACATACATTACATTCCTGTCTGCTGGTATGTGCCGCGGCGCCGCACATATAATGAGGGCAATGTGGCCATAGACACCCCGGGCCCCCTGGAGGTCCGGGGCCCCGGGCAGTAGCCCAGATTGCCCTCACTATAATCCGCCTATGCCCGTACGCCTCCTAAACTATGGGGAGGACGAGGTTAGATTACCACGCTACGCCACTGTTGCCAAACTGTACACAGTAGATAACAACTCCATACACACGGCAGAGTCCTTCACCTCACCATACGAAGTGGAGGATAATGACCCAGGAACCCAGGTGGCGGATTGGTGTCAACAGCTCCATGTTGGGACAGTCACCACTCCTGCCCATCAGAAACAGGGTGTACACCGGGTGGTTCGGGAATACGAGCAGGTATTCAGTAAACACCCACTTGACTTTGGGAGGATTAAAGGGGTACAACACCATATACCCACAGGTGACCATCCACCCATCAAAGAACGTTACAGGCCCATACCACCAGCACACTACCAGAAGGCGAAGGAGATGTTGCACAACATGAGGACGGCAGGGGTAATAAGAGATAGCTGTAGCCCCTGTGCAGCTCCCCTGGTGCTAGTCAGGAAAAAGGATGGAAGCATGGGAATGTGTGTAGATTACAGACAGGTAAATCGCATAACACATAAAGATGCATACCCTTTGCCTCGTATAGAGGAATCCCTGGCTGCATTAAAGTCTGCAAATTACTTCTCCACCCTTGACCTCACTAGTGGATACTGGCAAGTAGCTGTTGCTGAGGAGGATCGGGAGAAGACGGCCTTTACTACCCCGATGGGACTCTGCGAGTTCAACAGTATGCCGTTTGGACTCTGCAACGCCCCCGGAACGTTCCAGAGGTTGATGGAGTGCTGCCTGGGACACCGCAACTTCAAGACTGTACTGCTATACCTAGATGACGTGATAGTGTACTCCAAAACGTACGAGGACCATTTGAAGCACCTGGCAGAGGTATTTGAGTCGCTGTCCCGGTACGGGATGAAGCTGAAGCCCTCCAAGTGCCACCTGCTCAAGAGAAAGGTACAGTACCTGGGGCACATTGTCAGTCCAGAAGGAGTAGCACCGGACCCGGAGAAAGTCACCGCCAGTTCCTGGGACTAGTCGGGTATTACTGGAGGTTTGTGAAGGACTATACCAAGAAAGCGGCGCCTTTGCAAGATCTCCTGGTAGGACAGTCCGGGAGAGGCAGAAACCCCCCGTTCCAGTGGGGTAAGGAGCAAGCTGAATCCTTTGAGGTGATGAAGGAGATCCTGACCGGCGAAGAGATCCTAGCCTACCCTGACTACAGCCAACCGTTCCTGCTGTACACTGATGCCAGCTGTGATGAACCCGTAGCCGCCATCTTGGTAATGATAAATCATATCCAGGGATGGCCACACTTCAGCAGCCCCCACCCTTGGGACCTTCTGTTAAAACTAGATAGTTTCCCCCATCCAGGCTCCTGTGAGATAAGAAGCCCCAGGGCCTACTTAACACTTGAATGCTAGGAGCTTCAAAGACTTCGAGAGGAAACACAGCCAGCAGGTGGGGCGTGCTTCGTCCATCTGTAACTGACCATTTGTCCCATAGAACTAGTTTCTTTGTCTGTCACAAGCATGGAGGCATAAGATATAGAAACATGAATAGTACACGCATGTTGCGTGGGATGGGCCAATAAAAAAATATCATGGCATCCCGGAGCCATTGCGCACACAAGCCTCCGCGGTAGACGTTGGTACGTGCTCTGGAAGCCAAGATATAGCGCTGAGCCATTCCTGAGGACCGTATGGTATCATAATTGATATCAAAAGGTCGGTTACGGCGGCCCGAATCCATGGGAACCCCTGGGGGTATCCTGAGACCATCCCAGAAGAAGTTATTGGGTTCCTTAGAATTTGGGCTTCTGATCGAAGTTAGACCTGAGGGTGGAGACTGAGCCAGCTGACCTCACCAGCAGTGGGCGGGACGGGGCAGGTAAGATAGCAGGACAGACAAGAGATAAGTCAGTCTTGACCCAAGAGTGGTGTGCTGAACATCTGAGCACCAGCTGAGGCCACCAAGGGGAGGAGCAGTTTGACCATGCGGTGGTAGGCCTCAGCCTGTAACAAAGAGCCGTGCCTGCGACCGCAGAATCCTCTCCCTGCGTCACAAGAAAATCAAGAAACCGGTAACTGATATGCTGTGGTGATTCTGTGTGTTGTATTCCATTGTTGTATAGTTTAGCCTGACCTTATTCCTGTGTATATTTAGTTGTATATCGTGTATCTAGTGTATTATTATAATCAATTACCTCAAGTAATTGTGGGCCTGCCTTTTATTCTGCATAACGAATGCACGTCCGTGTGAGCTCGGCTCAAGCCAAAAACGCTACCCAGGGTTGGTTCCTGACCCGATATAGGCCCATTCAAGGACTGGGCGTATATCTAAAATAGGGACTGGTGGCAGCATACCAACTGGGGATTGGGGAAGGCTGGTAGTGATGGTCGGAGGTTCAGATATATATATTCCTGGCGCGGCCAAGGAAGATATATATACCGCCCTCACTACAGAGGGCCCCGATACCCAGTAGGTTACAGGACAGTCTCTCTGGCGACCGCTTATCCTAGGTGCAGTTCCTTGACTGACCTGAGGATAAGAGGGCGCTAGCGAGTTGTGCTGTGTAGTGACGTTACGGTTTAGTGACGTTGAAGGGATAACACTCTACCGTGTTCCCTGCGCTGGTTGCAGCTACCTGGCACTACTTTCTCTAGGTGCAGTACCTTGACTGACCTGAGAGGTAAGGGGGCGCCAGAGAGCTGCACCCACCGGCCGGCTTTCATCACACCAGCAACGAGGGATTAGGAGCTGTGTTAAGTCAGAAGCAGAATGGCCGAGAGAAGGTGATCGCCTATGCAAGCAGGAAGCTCCGCTCGACCGAGAGGAACCCAGAGAACTATAGCAGCTTCAAGTTGGAGTTCCTGGCCCTGGTCTGGGCCATCACCGAGCGGTTCAAGCACTACCTGGCCTCCAGTAAGTTCACTGCCTACACTGATAATAACCCCTTGACTCATCTGGAAACAGCCAAGTTAGGAGCCATGGAACAACCATGGAGGGCTCGGCTGTCAAACTACCAGTTCACCATTAAGTACAGGGCAGGCCGCAAGAATGCCAACGCTGATGCCCTGTCCAGGATGCCTCACCAGTCTTACACTGAAGAAGAAGTGGATGACCTGGAGGAGATTGAGCTACCTGCTTTCCACCGTAATGGAATGGTCCACGAGCAACGAGCCTCCAGGAGGCCTCGCGGTAAGACGTTAAACCCTTTGCCTCACCACAGCTGGAAGGAGACCCAGGACAGCGACCAGCCATATTAAAGAACTGATAACCCAGGGAGGTTCCTCCCTGGAGAAGGACGCGTCTCCACAAGCCAAGCAGCTGTGGAATGAGAGAAGCCGGCTGTTCATCTATAGAGAGAAGCTGTGCCGAAGGTACATTAACCCCAGGACTCATGAGATGGTATGACAGATTGTAGTGCTCAGGACGGACATCCAGATGGTGTTGGAGGTCTACCACGATCAGGCAGGGCACTTTGGCTGGAAGAAGCTAGAAACCGTGCTGAAAGGTCGGTTTTATTGGGTTGGAATGCGCAGTTCCATTGAGAGATGGTGCCGGGATTGTGGACCCTGTAGCCTCAGAAGAAAAGACTACAGCAGCCAGGCACCCCTGCAACCCATCAAGACAACTCGACCCTTGGAGATTGTGGCCCTGGATCATGTCAAGCTGTCACCCAGCAGTTCAGGATATTCCTATGCCCTGACCACTAGTCCCGGTTCCTGGTGGTCGCCCCCGTCAAGGATCTGACGGCAGAAACTGTGGCGAAGACGTTTCAGGCGTACTTCTGCAGGCCCCATGGATACCCGGAGCAGGTGCTGACAGATCAAGGCACTGCCTTCGAAGCCGAATTGTTCAAGGAGTTTTGCCATCTGTACGGGTGTAAGAAGATCCGGACTACACCGTACCACCCCCAAACCAATGGGTTATGTGAAAAGATGAATAACATCGTCATCGACCTGTTGAAGACCTTACCGCTAGAAGAAAGAAACCAGTGGCCAGACAAGCTACCTGACCTGGTAGATCTGTACAATCACATACCTGTGAGTTCCAGCAATTGTACTCCAGCATATCTCATGCGAGCAATACCTGGAAAGTTGCCCATGGACCTGGAGCTTGGTGTAGTAGAACCCGAAGCAGATATGTCAACTGAAGACTGGGACACAACGCGACAGGAACAGTACAGGAGAGTACAAGCATGTGTCGAAGACCGTCTGAATAGGGTAAGAGACAAGCAGGAAGCACAGTACAACAAGAGTGCACCAGCAGAACCCTTTTCACCTGGAGAAGTTGTGCTAAAGAGAAAAAGAAGAAACCACAAACTTGATGACCAGTGGGAGAGGGAACCCTACACTGTGTTAAATTCAAGATTTGATAACAGGAAGACCTGTTTAATTACCAAGGACGGAGGAAGAACGACTGCAACGGTATCTAGAGACCATCTGAAGTTGTGTCCAGGACCGCTAAAGCCCCAGGAAGAAGTGCCTCCCATCGTACCGGAGGAGCCTAAAGAAGCAGTAATACATACTGAATTAGGAGATTTCCCGGCAGATTGGCCCCAACTAGGAGGAGCGGTAATAATACCTGTGCTACCAACAGCCAGAAGACCCTCCACAGCAAGTAGAACCTGTAGGTGCCCCAGAAGAGCCTGCTCAGGAAGAATCCCCGGAAGAAGGATCCCCGGTTGGAGCAGAGCAAGAAGGCCCAGCCAATGGTACACTTGCCAGTCCTGTAGAGAGGTTAAGGCAACCCTGCAGTCCCTCCACACCTAGAACTGACAGAATGAGAGCTAGTACAAACACCAGTACCACACGCATCCCAGTACTACCTAGGTCAACACGTAGCACTCAGGTTCAGACCCCTGTCAGATACAGAGAGTAGGAAGAGAAACTCTGAAAGTATAAATAGTTGCCCCTTGGGGTATGACTGTTCTTGAGTAATTTTCATGTATGTATTGACGTATTTTTGCCTTACAATGGACAATTTAGGTGACAGACACTTTTCTTGTTGCATTTAATTACCCGTAAGGGTATGTGCACATGATGCAGAAATGCTCAGGATTTTTTCCTGAGCATTTCTGCATCTCCCTGGCAGGAAAAAACGCATGCGGATTGTACATGCGTTTTTCCTGCCAGGGACATGCGGAAATGAAGCGTTCTTCACTTTCATTTCCGCATGCGGGTTGACAAGCGCTTCCCAAGCGATTTTAGCATCACTTGGAAAGTGCTTGTCAACTTCACACTATATAAATCCATGCAACCGGCATGGATTTATATAGTGTGTGAATGTCAAAAAATAAAAAATAAATATATACTTTACCCTCTGATGGCCCCCGGTGTCCTGCTTCGCTCGGTCCCGGCTGCCGGCAGTGAAGACTTTAGGACCTGCCGACGTCAGCGTCACGTGACCCGTCACATGACTCTGACGTCAGCGAAGGTCCTTCTTCATTCAACCCCGAAGTGGCGGGAACCAAGCAGGAGCGCTGCGCCTGCCGTCAGAAGGTGAGTATATATATATATTTTTTATTTTATTCTTTTTTTTTTAATGGTACCAGGGTCTGGATGAGAGTCCTCTCCTCCACACCCGGGTACCATCCGCACATTAGACCGCACGGAATGCGCATCAACATATACAGTGATGCAGATTCCATGCGGTCTAATGCAAGTCAATGGCGGCAAAAAAGCAGCGTTTCCGCAAAATTAATTGACATGCTGTGGATTTTTGAGCGCAGCGTTTACGCTGCGGAAAAATCCGCATCATGGGCACAGCACATGCGGATTTCAATTGGGGAACATTGCTGCCCTTCTACCATGCGTTTTTAATGCGTTTCCGCGGCGTTTACGCAACTGCAAAAACGCAGCGGAAACGCATTAAAAACGCATCTTGTGAACTCAGCCTAAGGGTACAAGGACTCGGTGGCTGAGGACTGCGAGCAGCCCAAAAATTGTCATGTATATAGCTGCATTCCCTGGAGTACCTTTTAAGTGACCACAGAACAAAAACCCGTTTGGCGCGGCCGAAGACGTGGTCCAGCACCTGGATCACCTATGCCCTGTAGCCACGCCCAGGGCCTACGTTGAGGGTTTTCAGGCGGGTCCCTCATGTTCTTCCATCGGTGAAATGGACACCAAGTTACGGAACTTGCTGTAACTTTATTGTTATTTATAATTGTAATTATTGTATTATAATGTTACCTGTAACGTTTAAGTAAAGTGCCTCCCATAAAGGGAAGAAATGTTAATTGTTAACCTGTTTTGAAAAAAATGCTTCAGTCCAGGAGTACTGAGTTTTACTAGGGGGGAATGTGGCGCCCTGCTGTGCTTTGGTGCCACAGAACCCAGAAGGGTGCATGGATGGACTTCTCCACAAGAGGCCCTCACACATTCACACACCTCCACCCTACCTCAGGCCAACATAGGGAGCCCGTTAGGGATATAGAGGGTGGAGCTAGGCAGTAGAGTTTAGTTTCAGTCAGTGTTCAGAGACAGAGAGGAACACAGCTCAGAGTTGAGCACAGAGCGTGCTGACGCTCAGAGAGCAGTGAAGAGGCAGCGAGCTGGCTGCTGTACTTAGGCAAGCCAAGGCCTCCAGCACGTGTGAAGGCCTAGTGAGGGCCTTGAGTGGGCCAAAGGCGAGAGGAGAAGGAAGAAGTAGCAAGGGGGCAGAGGAGCATACCAGGCTCACCCCGATATATATACCGGACACCGGGTCCGCGCCTACAGGGACATTTATACTCAGTAGGAACCACCAGAACCCCTGGAGGACTACAGGTCCCAGGTTCACCAAACGCTGGCTACAGTACCAGGGCTAGGAGTCACGGAGGTCCCAGTGTCCAGGGAGAGTGATCTCCAAAGAGAAGGCCTTACCACCAGGTCAGCAGGTGCTAAGAGAGACAGTAACCAAGCTAGGCCTAGCTCCAGGCAGGTCAGAAGCTTAGAGAAGAAAGCAACGGATCAGGAGGCCCTATACCCGCTCACTGGGGAGAGTCCAAATGTGCGCCCTTCACCTGGAGTACCCTGGACTGTGCCTGCAGCATCACCAGTAAAGGTACTGAAGCTTACCCCCGTGTGAGTGTCAGTCTTTCCTCCGGGACCGTCCTGCCGTCTCTCTCCTGCACCACCATCCATTACACCCCACGCTGCCCTGGAGCTAGCTCTACCTGTGAAGTAACACCAGCTCCAGAGGACTGCTCCGCAGCGGCGGTACCCCTTAGCCTCATTCCACAGGTGGCGTCACGAACTGTCCAAATCCCCCATATCTATCCCCCTTTTCACTGACCGCCCTGGGTCACGGACCGGGCCAGCTACCGTGATATCCCCCAGCAACCAGAGGCCCGGCTGCCGAGTACCCCACGGCCCAGGGGGCGCGTCAGAGACGGAAGGGGGACTTCAAATGATGAAGTGAGAGGGGGAGGGGGGACTTCAAGTGATGAAGTGAGAGGGAGAGGAGGACTACAAATGATGAAGTGAGAGGGGGAGGGGGGACAGCAAATGATGAAGTGAGTGGGGGAGGGGGGACAGCAAATGATGAAGTGAGAGGGGGAGGGGGGACTGCAAATGATGAAGTGAGAGGGCAAGGGGGACTACAAATGATGAAGTGAGAGGGCAAGGGGGGCTGCAAATGATAAAGTGAGAGGGGGAGGAGGACTGCAAATGATGAAATGAGAGGGGGAGGAGGACTGCAAATGATAAAGTGAGAGGGGGAGGGGGGACAGCAAATGATGAAATGAGAGGGGGAGGAGGACTACAAATGATGAAGTGAGTGGGGGAGGGGGACAGCAAATCATGAAGTGAGAGGGGGAGGAGGACTACAAATGATGAAGTGAGAGGGGGAGGGGGGACAGCAAATGATGAAGTGAGAGGGCAAGGGGGGACAGCAAATGATAAAGTGAGAGGGGGAGGGGGACAGCAAATGATGAAGAGAGAGGACAAGGGGTGACAGCAAATGATGAAGTGAGGGAGGGACGGGAGACATCATTTGAACTGAAGGTGGGGGGTGGTGAGTGCAAATGATGACTTGGGGTGTTGGGGGAGAGCAAATAATGATGAATTTTGAGGGTGGGGGGAGAAAATGATGATGTATTGAGACAGGTGGATGGTTGCAGTAAATGATGATGAATTGAGGGTGGGGGACACCAAATGATGAATTGGGAGTGGGGCAGCCAATAAACATAAATTGAGGGTGGGGAGTGTAAATGATGTATTTAATGTGGGGGAGAGCAGTTGATAATGAATAGAGGGTGGGGGTGGGAGAGAGTGAGGACATGACATAGTGAATTAGGGTGGAGGGGGGCATGTAAACAGGGCTGGCTCCAGGTTTTTCTGGGCCCCGGGCGAAAGAGTCTCAGTGGCCCCTTTAACACATACCACGATTCATGATGCACATGTAGCACCCTGAGGGCTCGGTTGCTACAGGGGTATTGCACCTCAACCCAGAGGTGTGGTATTCCACTCCCGGGTAAGGATAGAGTGTGGGACTGAGCTCAGTAGGCTGCATGCACTACATTCACCCCATTTCCGGGGGACAGATCAATGGTACTCCCACTAGGTGAATGTGCAGGTACGACAGTGTCTGTCCCTGGCTGGAGTGGGGAGGGGGGTGGAACATCCCAGTAGTGTAGGGACAGATAGGGGAGGGCTTCTGGACATAGAGGTAGGAGCCCATTGGGTGCTAGTCACCTGGGCTCACACATAGAGGGAGTATATATGGTGGGCACCATCTAGAGACAGGGGCAGTCTGTCAGGAGAGTGAGTTCAGAGAGGAGCTCAGCCAAGAGGGCTGACAGGGAGCTGTGGCTCCGGCTGGGCCCAGCTCCAGAGCCAGGCTTCAGGAAGAAGGAGACAGAAGGGCCCAGAGGCACAGGAAGAGAGGGAGCCCTGACAACCCATGAGTGACCAAAAAGGGTGAAGGGTTGGCACAGTGAGGTACCGGATCCCAAGCTGGCAGAGGCGAATAATCCTTAACCAGGAACCGGAGGTCGCGGCCAAGCTTTGGCACGACCCCCCACCACATCCATCAGAAAGGCAGACCACGCATAGGGTCAGGGAAGCCGGGAAAGGTTTCACCATCAAGAGGCCCGAGGGAGCCGGACAAAGGTGGATCCCTGGTGGGAACGGCCGGTAGAAAGGCAGAAAGGGGAGCTCTGGACCACGCTCTAGAGATACCTGGGGGTTGGCCGAGTCCTTGACCTGGTGGATGCAGCACGGCTCGGGTGGTCACTGCTGGCCGAAGTGACCGGATCAACAAAAGTGAGTAAAGCTTGGAAACCGCACTTCACGTCTCTGTGTTGATTACCGCACCGGCACCATCAGTCCTGGGACACCCACATCATCATTTCCCACAAACACTGCCCTGAGGCGATACCCCTCCCGTTGGGGGTTATACCAACAAAGCTGCACTGATATACCACCAGCCTCAGCGGACTGTTCTGCAGCGGCGGCTTCAGAGTCGCGATCAACGGGTGGCGTAGTCGATCAATCATCTACTGCCATAGACTGCCACTTAGTTTGACACCCTGGGCACGGACCGGGTCACCGCCACAAGGACTACTACCCCTATCCAGATCCGGCTCCGGGTATCCCCTGAACATGGCCCAGGGGGCGCGTCACACAGATACCGCAGAGAAATATATATATAGTACAATGCAAAGATTTCACTTCTTACATTACATGAGTGATATCTATTGTAAATTCTGTAATAGCACAGAAACCGGCGAATCGCTCCACACAGTATACTGGCCCCCATATAAGGCCCCATACGGAATACTGGCCCCCATATAAGGCCCCATACGGAATACTGGCCCCCATATAAGGCCCCATACGGAATACTGGCCCCCATATAAGGCCCCATACGGAATACTGGCCCCCATATAAGGCCCCATACGGAATACTGGCCCCCATATAAGGCCCCATACGGAATACTGGCCCCCATATAAGGCTCAATACGGAATACTGGCCCCCATATAAGGCTCCATACGGAATACTGGCCCCCATATAACGCTCCATACGGAATACTGGCCCCCATATAACGCTCCATACGGAATACTGGCCCCCATATAACGCTCCATACAGGATACTGGCCCCCTTATAAAGCTCCATACAGGATACTGGCCCCCATATAACGCTCCATACAGGATACTGGTCCCCATATAATGCTGCATGCAGGCTGTTACCCCCCCCCCACATAATGCCCCATACAGGCTGTTACTCCCCACATAATGCCCCATACAGGCTGTCCCCCCCCCCCCTTATAATGCTCCATGCAGGCTGTTACCCCCCACATAATGCCCCATACAGGCTGCCCCCCCCCCTTATAATGCTCCATGCAGGCTGTTCCCCCCACATAATGCACTATGCAGGCTTTCCCCTCCCCCTTATAATGCCCCATGCAGGCTGTTCCCCCCTTATAATGCCCTATGCAGGCTGTCACCCCCTCTCTCTATAATGCCCCATGCAGGATGTCACCCCCTCTCTCTCTATAATGCCCCATGCAGGATGTCACCCCCCCTCTCTTTGTAATGCCCCATGCAGGCTGTCACCCCCTCTCTCTATAATGCCCCATGCTGGCTGTCACCCCCTCTCTCTATAATGCCCCATGCAAGATGTACCCCCTTCTCTCTATAATGCCCCATGCAGGCTGTCACCCCCTCTCTCCATAATGCCCCATGCAGGCTGTCACCCCCTCTCTCTATAATGCCCCATGCAGGATGTCACCCCCTCTCTCCATAATGCCCCATGCAGGCTGTCACCCCCTCTCTTTATAATGCCCCATGCAGGCTGTCACCCCCTCTCTCCATAATGCCCCATGCAGGCTGTCACCCCCTCTCTTTATAATGCCCCATGCAGGATGTCACCCTCTCTCTCCATCATGCCCCATGCAGGATGTCACCCTCTCTCTCCATCATGCCCCATGTAGGCTGTCACCCCCTATCTCTATAATGCCCCATGCAGGCTGTCACCCCCTCTCTCCATAATGCCCCATGCAGGATGTCACCCCCTCTCTTTATAATGCCCCATGCAGGCTGTCACCCCCTCTCTCCATAATGCCCCATGCAGGCTGTCACCCCCTCTCTCTATAATGCCCCATGCAGGCTGTCACTCCCTCTCTCTATAAAGCCCCATGCAGGCTGTCACCCCCTCACTCTATAATGCCCCATGCAGGCTGTCACCCACTCTCTCCATAATTCCCCATGCAGGATGTCACCCCCCCATATAATGCCCCATGCCTCCATACATTAAAAAAAAAAAAATCAAATACTCACCTCCCTCCTTCTCACCTGCTTCCTGCTGCAGCTGCTCGGGTCTGGACTCCAGCGTTGTCGGCGTCTTCCCGCTCTGCGCTCCCTGTGACGGCTCAGGGGGACGGCGCGGTGGAAAGACGTCACCGCGCCCTCTGACCTGGGACGTCACAGGGAGCGCAAAGCAGGAAGACAGCGGATCTGCAGAGGCACGGGGAGAGGTAAGTATCCGGCTGCCGGGGCCCTGAACAAGCGGGAGGGAGCGGGCGCTGGCACCGCTCTCCTCCTCCCATAGCTCAGCGGGGTGCGCGACCGCCAGTGGGCCCCCCCCCGCCTGCTCAGGGCCCCGGCATTTGCCCGGGTGCGCCGGGTGCTGACGCCAGCCCTGCATGTAAATATAATGCATCGGGGGAGCAGAAGGTACAGATTGGGGGTTTTGAGGATACAGGAATGTGACTGGTATAGAATTGGGGAAAGAGTACAGATTCGAATTAATTTATATATTTATTAGGTGGGAAAAGTGTCTATTTATAGTTAGTGGGGGCGCAGTGGTGGATTACAATTTATATTTGGAATGGTGGGTTGCATAATAACTAATTATATATTAATGGTGGGTTCACGTCTGTATTCAGAAGGGGAAAAAGTTGGCAATGTGCTCTGGAAGCGGTGCTCTAGATATCTGTGTGTTATTTTCTGCAGAGACGAGTCCTGGCTGGAAGAAGTGATGGCGGACTGCGCTGGATGAAGAAAAGCAAAGATGAATATCTTCAACTAGAGACGTCACTGGTGAGTCAGTGTATTACCTGTACATTTACACTATATACTATGACATAGCTCCCGTGAATAATATCACTGGTGATCACGGTATTACCTGTACACTATACACTATATATTGAGCTCCTGTGTATAATGTCACTGGTGTTCACTGTATTACCTGTACACTATACACTATATACAGAGCTCCTGTGTATAATGTCACTGGTGATCACTGTATTACCTGTACACTATATACAGAGCTCCTGTGTATAATGTCACTGGTGTTCACTGTATTACCTGTACACTATATACAGAGCTCCTGTGTATAATGTCGCTGGTGTTCACTGTATTACCTGTACACTATACACTATATACAGAGCTCCTGTGTATAATGTCACTGGTGATCACTGTATTACCTGTACACTATACACTATATACAGAGCTCCTGTGTATAATGTCACTGGTGTTCACGGTATTACCTGTACACTATATACAGAGCTCCTGTGTATAATGTCACTGGTGTTCACTGTATTACTTGTACAGTGTACACTACATACAGAGCTCCTGCGTATAATGTCACTGGTGTTCACTGTATTACCTGTACACTATACACTATATACAGAGCTCCTGTGTATAATGTCACTGGTGTTCACTGTATTACCTGTACACTATACACTATATACAGAGCTCCTGTGTATAGTGTCACTGGTGTTCACTGTATTACCTGTACACTATATACAGAGCTCCTGTGTATAATGTCACTGGTGTTCACGGTATTACCTGTACACTATACACTATATACAGAGCTTCTGTGTATAATGTCACTGGTGTTCACGATATTACCTGTACACTATACACTATATACAGAGCTCCTGTGTATGATGTCACTGGTGATCACTGTATTACCTGTACACTATATACCAAGCTCCTGTGTATAATGTCACTGGTGATCACTGTATTACCTGTACACTATACACTATATACAGAGCTTCTGTGTATGTCACTGGTGATCCCTGTATTACCTGTACACAGTATACAGAGCTCCTGTGTATAATGTCACTGGTGTTCACTGTATTACCTGTACAATGACACTATATACAGAGCTTCTGTGTATAATGTCATCGATGATCACTGTATTTACCTGTACACTGACACTATATACAAAACTCCTGTGTATAATGTCACTGATCACTGTATTACCTATAAACTGACACTATATATAGAGCTCCTGTGTACAATGGCACTTAATATTGTGTTTGTATGTGGTATTATTCTGTCACTACGTGGTGGTAATATGTGATCTGGAGATAGTGTGGCAGTATTTGTCCCTTGTATGTGGTACTATTCAGTCACTATATGGTGGTAATATGTGGTCTGGTCATGGTGTGGCAATATTTGTTCCTTGTATGTGGTACTATTCGGTCACTATGTGGTAGTATTATGTGATCGGTTCATGGTGTGACAGTATTTGTCCTTTGTATGTGGTATTATTCAGTCACTATGTGGTGGTAATATGTGGTCTGGTCATGGTGTGGCAATATTTGTTCCTTGTATGTGGTATTATTCAGTCACTATGTGGTGGTAATATGTGGTCTGGTCATGGTGTGGCAATATTTGTTCCTTGTATGTGGTATTATTCAGTCACTATGTGGTGGTAATATGTGGTCTGGTCATGGTGTGGCAATATTTGTTCCTTGTATGTGGTATTATTCAGTCACTATGTGGTGGTAATATGTGGTCTGGTCATGGTGTGGCAATATTTGTTCCTTGTATGTGGTATTATTCAGTCACTATGTGGTGGTAATATGTGGTCTGGTCATGGTGTGACAGTATTTGTCCCTTGTATGTGTTAATATTGGTCATTTTAAAAAATGTATGTGACACATTCCCTTCAAGAAAAATAAATAAAAATATACCTAAAAAGAGTATTACATATTTTAAGAAATGTTTAATAGGTTAGAGTAGAGTAGGGCCCGGCCAGAAGAATCTACCTTGTCATTAAAAAATCTTTTGACCAAAACAAAAGCTGCTGGCTATATATGTGATATGGTGCTCGATGAGAACTGTTAATGTATGATTGGTGAGGAGGACGTGGTGCAGAAGTGGAGTTTTTCCAGGAGTGGGTGGTGGGACTGTGGAAGGTTCTCATGGAGGCGGAGCTGGGGTGGAGTCTGAGGGGGGCTCGACAATTTTGCCAGTATAGGGCCTTGAAATTCCTGGTGAAAGCCCTGACTGTGAGAGACAGAATCTAAAACTACAAACCGGAAAATCACATTGTATGATTTTTAAATAATTAAATTGCATTTTATTGCATGAAATAAGTATTTGCTCACTTATCAATCAGCAAGAATTCTGCCTCTCACAGACATGTTCTCTTTAAGAAGTCCTCCTACTCTGCACTCATTACCTCTTTTGAACTCATTACCGGTAAAAAAGACACCTGTCCACACACTCAATCAATCACTCCAACCTCTCCATCATGGCCAAGACCAAAAAGCTGTCTAAGGATACCAGGGACAATATTGTAGACCTGCACAAGGCTGGGATGGGCTACAGGACAATAGGCAAGCAGCTTGGTGAGAAGACAACAACTGTTGGCACAATTATTAGAATATGGAAGAAACACAAGATGATTGTCAATCTTCCTTGGTCTGGGGCCCCATGCAAGTTCTCGTCTTGTGGGGTACTTCTGATTCTGAGAAAGGTCAGGAATCAGCCCTGGACTACACAGGAGGACCTCGTCAATGACCTGAAGAGAGCTGGGATCACAGTCTCAAATATTATCGTTAGTGTCACACTACGCAATCATGGATTAAATTTCTGCAGGGCACACAAGGTCCCCCTAATCACGCCAGCACATGTCCAGGCCCATTTAAAGTTCGCCAATGACCATTTGGATTATCCAGAGGAAGCATGGGAGAAGGTCATGTGGTCAGATGAGACCAAAATAGAACTTTTTGGTATCAACCCCACTCGTTGTGTTTGGAGGAAGAAGGATGAATACAACCCCAGGTCAGGGGAGCATGGGGGCCACACAATAAGTTTGTCCCCTTTTATGCCCATATCAGCCAGAGATGCAGATGTGTTATGTGCAGCATGAGACGGGGCATTATCATGCATGAAAATGATCTTGCTGCGGAATGCACGGTTCTTCTTCTTGAACCATGGAAGGAAGTGCTGTTTGAGAAACTCAACATACATTATGGAGTTCATCTTTACCCCTTCAGGGATCCTAAAAGGGCCGACAATCTCTCTCCCCATGATTCCAGCCCAAAACATTACTCCACCTCCTCCTTGTTAGCGTCGCAGCCGTGTTTGCATGGGGTGTCCATCAACCAGCCATCCTCCACTCCATCCATCTGGACCATCGAGATCATTTCATGCATGATAATGCCCCGTCTCATGCTGTACATAACACATCTGCATCTCTGGCTGCTATGGGCATAAAAGGGGACAAACTTATGGTGTGGCACCCATGCTCCCCTGACCTCAACCCCATTGAGAACATCTGGAGCATCATCAAAAGGAGTGTCTATGATGGCGGGAGGCAGTTCACATCTAAGCAACAGCTCTGGGAGGGTATTCTGTCCTCATGCAAAACAATTGAAGCAGAAACCATCCAAAACCTGACAAATTCAATGGACGAGAGAGTTCAGAAGCTCCTTTCGAACAAGGGGTCCTATGTGCAAATGTAACATCACCTAGAATAAAGTTTTGAGTTGAAAGCTGTTTGATTTCAGTTTCTAATAACCTGCTAATGCTTATAATTTCAGAAACTACCATTTTTTTGTTCTTTATTAAAATGAAAAGGTTGAAAACTCTGCTGTGCATAATAATTTGGAACATGCATTTTGAGTGCAGTTTGAGTTTTTTATTTTTTAAAAATATGCTGTTGTCATAGGCAGTTTGTACAAAAACCTTTCAATTGTACTCTAATAGTTATTTGACTGGAAAATTTCAATGACTGCAATTTATATAGGTAATTTGGGAAAATCTGAGAAAATATTATTTGCATAATAATTTGGAACACAGTGTAGTGTGACCAAGTTGTCAAGCACTTTCCAAGTGATGCTAAAATCGTGTGGAAAGCGCTTGTTAACCTGCATGCGGAAATGCATGTGAAGAACGCTTCACATCCGCAAGTCCCTGGCAGGAAAAACGCATGTACAATCCGCATGTACAATCCGCATGTACAATCCGCATGTACAATCTGCATGTACAATCCACATGCGTTTTTTCTGCCAGGGAGATGCAGAAACGCTAAAAAAAAATCCGGAGCATTTCTGCATCGTGGACACATAGCCTGACATTAATTGTATGACTCAATATTGAGCACACGTAGCCATCTATACACGGCGGGAGGCCGCACGTAGCCATCTATACACAGCAGGAGGCCGCACGTAGCCATCTAAACACAGCAGGAGGCCGCACGTAGCCATCTATACACAGCAGGAGGCCGCACGTAGCCATCTATATACAGCAGGAGGCCGCACGTAGCCATCTATACACAGCAGGAGGCCGCATGTAGCAATCTATACACAGCAGGAGGCCGCATGTAGCCATCTATACACAGAGGGAGGCCGCTCATAGTCCTCTCCAGTACAGTGCTATCGCCCATAATATAATATAGTGTCTGTGGAGGGTTCGGCTTGTATCTCGTCCTCCACATAATCAGCAGGGACATAATAAATTCCTCTATCTGCAGCTTTTATTTTCTTGCAATTTGTATGTGTAAATGTCAATTCTTATTCTATTCTAGGCCTCTATCGGATCATTGACCCCGGTGAGAGAACCGTGTAAGAAAGACTATAGAGATATCAAACTGCTCTGCAGTGGAGAATTTGGGTGAGTTCTATGTTGGCAGAATATACATTTCCCATGGATCCTTGTGCATACCTCACAATTGTCCCAGATCCCAGGCACATTGTTGTGGATCTCTAGTGATAACCATTAGTCCAGGAGATCATTTGGTGAGGTCTATAGACTGCTAGTAAAGATTAATTATATATCACTGATTTTCCTCCTCTCCAGGGCCATCGACTTAGTGCTCCAAAAAGGCACCAACAAGATATTCGCAATGAAGAAAGTGGAGAAGCGGAACCTGACTGATCCATTAGAACTTGGACAGGTCTTTCTAGAGAGGGACATCTTAACATTCGCTGATTGTCCCTTTGTGGTTCCCATGTTCTGCTCCTTCCCATCTGCTATGTATGGTGATAGAGTTTGTAGCAGGTAGGACATATACATTGCATCTATATCCAGCCCTTGTCAGTTTAATCCTCGCAGCTTATCCATAATCAGAATGTGCAGACATGGACGGATACATGTCCGCACTGCATTTACTATAACGTATCCATTACCAAGAAGCCTGAAACATCATTGATCTCTGCGAATGTCTCCCGTCTATGTCCTCACTGAGCACGGCAGCAATTTCCACTATGGATAAGAGGAGGATATGCCTTTAACAGTTTGCATAGATGAGAACTTTCACAGCGAAGTAAATCAGAGGCCCCCCGGCTCTGTCTCTTTGTATGGGGTCACTCTGCAGTATACAGCACTCTACAGTATACAGTATATCTCTGTGTATGACATCCTGCCCCAATGTCTCTGCTTATTTCTCATTCTCACTCATCATGTGTTAGTAACATTGTAACAAACCCTCTCCTGTCATATTTTCTTTCTGCTGTAGGAGGAGACTGTGGCGGTCTTATACAGGACAGGGGTCCTTTACCAGTCCTCTTGGCCCAGATGTACATTGCAGAAACTGTTCTTGCTGTGGAATACCTGCACAGCTATGGTGTGCTGCACAGAAACAGGACGCCCGAGAAGTAAGTGACCCTTCTAGTGGAAGAAAGGTATATTTTGTTATACAGCCTGTGTTATTACTTGGGCTGACACCATCTTTTCTTTTACAGCCTAATGATAACATCAACAGGACATATTAAGGTCACTGATTTGGGGGTTTCAAAACTCGGCCTCATGAGACAAACAACAAACATCTACAAGGCTCCAACTGAGGACATCACCAGAGAGTTCCTTGATGAACAGGTCGGCTTTACCCACAGGATCTTCTTCTATATTCTTCTCATCTATTTCCATTTCCCTCAATTTCTCTAATATTTTTGCATATAGGAAACATTTTCACTGATATTATTTGGTACAATTATAATCACTGATCAATATCTCATTCTTCTTTTGGTTTCCAGATGGTTGGCACCCCTGAATACATGGCCCCAGAAGTCATCTTACAGAACGGCTATAGAAGACCTGTTGACTGGTGGTCAATAGGGATCATCCTACATAAATTCCTTCTGGGATATGAACCATTTCGTGGGTCTTCCTTATATAGGGTTTTCCACAGCATCCTCAAGGGTAAGTGAAATAATCCCAGTGTTATGTGACACCATTTTTATTAGCTTCAAAGCTTTTCCTATGAAAATAAATGAGATTTTTTCTGTAATATTTGCTTTTTTATATAACAGATGAAATAACTTGGAGATTTGATAAGTGCAGTCCTCCACCCGATGCTCAAGACATCATCAATGAGCTGCTCAGAAAAAATCCAGCCCATATAGGCTTGGGACAGGTAATGTATATGATAGTATTACTAAAAACTTATTACATCTTTGTAACCTGACAAATTGGTCATGTCCAAGAGGACCAGTACTGAGGGTCTCTGCTTCACCGGCTTGGAGATTTGGTGGTCTGAAGTGCATCATGTGGATGCAACGGTGCTCCAACATGCACACTGTTGGTCTGTTCATTCTAATGGGATCACCAATGACCAGCCGAGCACAGTACTCAGCTACCTATCTACCTGTTTAACTTTCAAACTTGAAAATACCCCTTTAACATAAGCTGTACAGATATGGAGCAGTCTCGCTGATAATAACTATATTTCTTTTTTCCTGATCTTCATTTTCTAGGAGGAGCAAATGAGATCAAGAATCATCCATTCCTGAGTGACTTAGACTTTAAGAACCTTCTAAATCAGAAACCACTGTTTGTTCCACATCTCCTGTCAGACGCAGACACCCATTACTTTCCCAGTAAGTAGAATGAGACGTCATTTGGAGCAAGCTGCTGTTTGTCTTGTCCTTCATTTTATGTGACAATCAGTTCCCATCATTAAAAGTGGTAATTGGTGACTTTCTGTGAACTGGTTTTATACTAATAGTCTCTAATAACATTGGCACTTTGCAGATAGCTGTGGGTTACATATGGATTCATATGAGGGCGACACAAGTGAGGACAATGACTTGCCAGAAAGCCTAAACTTTGCATCATCTTCTCACAGGCTTTCTAAAGTAAGTATTTTACCTAAAAAAAAACCTAAAACCAATTAAGAAAAAAAGTTTATACATATATTTTTTTTTTACTGTATGTGTTTCAGACTTATATCGCCAATACTGGGATGATGAAAACTGAGGGTCCCAAGTCACCTCCAGGGTGTTCATCAGAGAACAGCACAAAACACTCAGACATGTGAGTAGATTATTATTATTATGGGATTAAGTTCTGATAAATGATCAGTACATCAAATACAAGAGACGTGTAACACAGAACTAAATCCAGCGTCCACCACCCTATGACTGCTGATCACTGTGGGTCTGGCTTGTGATGGTAATAGGTGATTATTGCAACCAGCCATTCATTTCCAGCTCATTACAGGCCAATATTATTGGCTTTACAAATGGTAAAGTTTCCCTTTTTTATTGTTTTTACATGTAATTTACTTGTTTTTCTTCTGCCAAACAGGCAGAAAAAATCTTCTTCTTGCAGGACTGATGGAGACAATCAGAGCGCCACTGCTAAAAGCAGCAAGTCATCCTCATCCTCATTGCCAGGTATGTACAGGTCTATAGGCTTAGGATCCAAAATTGTAATGTGAACGTCCACGTGAAAGCTAAAAAAATCACTATTTGATGTGCCCTAAAAATGATGTACAGTCCAGCACTTCATTGTATAAAACTTCTCATTCATTCATGTTATATGTTATGCCATATAGATTTTTGCCAAACTGATCCTGAATAGTGTGATGGTGGCTCACTATGGGCCCATACTGATCCTATTTATGGCCTTATGTTACACTGAAGTTTTATCTCATTGATTCTATGAGAACACTGCGGCACGCTGCAGCTAATGTCATATTATTAAGGAATGTAGCTCCTTGGGGAGACACCATATGGCGGCACTCAGAAATTCTACAGGTTAATTTTAATCAGGTCACAAGACAACCTAATGCTCAAACCCTCAGAAGGTGTCGTGTATATATGACAAATTCTCTCTATTATGGGGCAATGCCAGATACAAGGACTATCAGCTACAAAAATAACACAATCCCACTATACTGTATAAAGATACAAAGTTCATCTTATAGCAGTTTATAATTAACATCTTTTTCTTCCTTTTTGATAAGAATCTCCAGTTCAGAAAGGAAGAAGATCTGCACGAAAACTGAGAAAAAAGCAAACAACAGAAAACGTAGAAGAGGTGGCAAATAGAAGAGGTAAGTGTGACCATCAACTCCATGTTGTGTGATGTCAGTGATGAGAATAATTAATATGGAGCAGATGTCATCTGTCAGTGGTGGGATTGTCACATGTATGATGGCTGACAATGATCCCGCACCTCAGTGTGGATAAGATTCCTCTGCCGTCCTGTCACAGTGACACCACAGTAGTGTCCTCTAATATGAAGTCCCCTTACTTACAGTGATGTTACATCTCTTCTCATAGGTTCCATCTTCTGCCGCTTGATATCATCCTGCTGGCGTGGATTTTCCAGGGCTGCTCGCGCTATTGGAGAAAGCTGCATTTTTGCACCTTGTCATCGGGGCACCTTATACATCTCGGAGACAGAAAACCTCCACATCTAGCGCCCTGAAGAAAGTACAGCAAGTCCACCATCAAAGCTGTACCTGTGTGGAAGAACTTGTACCATCTACCTGTGGCCTTCTGACCTGCAAGAAACATCTGCAGAAGATGAAGGCCCCTCCAAGAACATCTCTTCATTCTTCCATGCAATTATTATTCGAATTGAAACAAATAAACATTTCAAATGATTGACTGTTTTTTGCACTTAATAGAATATTACTGACATTGATGGCATATCAGTACTACATGTCCTACATGTCTGATTGGTGGGGTCACACATAGGAGAATAAAAGTCCCATATCTCCTATTAATTCTCTAACTCCAGGCCAAGAGTGGAGATGAGGACCAGTGATTCTGTGACACGTAAGAGCGGAAATCTCATCTGATCTCTGTGCAGCAAAATGTTCTGCTCACTGATTTTACTGGAACCGAAATGGCCTCTATGGGATGGAACCTAAATGGGATGTTCTATGCCCAGGAACAAGTGATATTTGGCGGGGTGCATCCTGGGGGTCCCATCGGTCACATCCCCCCTGTCCACATATACATCACACTGTATTCCAGGGATGTGCCTTCACTTCTTGTGGTGGGAAGACCCTTTTATCCAGGGATGAGGAGTCAGTAAGCCAAACTGCCGACTTGAACTGTAAGAATTAATAACCACACATTACTGCAATATATAATAGTACATACAGTATTCAGCAAGCTATGCAATAACATCATGAATTCTATACAACATTAACAAGATACAATTTGTAACTGTTTTATTTTGTATCTGGAGTTGGTGCGATCTTTTGGCTTTTATCACTTTCCTGTTCCCCAACCATAAAAGTACAGCACTTACGAGAAGTTGTACATTTTGTAGGGCGACAGATTTTGGTAGATGCACAGAATTATCCAAATTACAAAGGTTTTTTTTTACAAAAATTGCAGAAAAGAAGAAAGAATTTTGCTTTAGTTTTTTATACATCCACTAATATACATTGTGCAATAAATATATTGTTCCCAGTCCATTACTGAAGTTTCGCTACCAGATAACTGAACATATCATTTTCTTAGAAATGTAAAAGTGCAGATAACAAAAATACAGATTTATGTCACAAAGTGTGAGATTAGTTTACCAGGATGGGAGCTGAAAAGTCCTTTTGCTTTCTTTTGAGGGGTTGAAAGAGTTGGAAAAATACTTGGTTTATCCAATGGAAAAAGAAGGAAAGGCTGAATGCCATAATGAGGACAGTCCAGGGTTTGGGTTGTGTAATAAACCTCATTAGGTGTCAGCTCAGACGGGTCCTTGAGAACGGTGGGATCTACTCAGATAGGGCTCAGGTGCTTATGACTGGTCATTTTATAGCATATTTGCTGAATATACATATTCATACAAAGCACATACAAACATACTGTCATTTAAGCATTATTATGATCGGGACATTATTGTGTTATTTGGGAGCTTTTACTATGGGGTTTTCCATCTCTTATTGTTTAGCAAACAGATTATATAGGGTGGGCCTTTTATATGGATACACCTAAATTAAATGGGAAAGGTTGGTGATATCAACTTCCTGCTTATGGCACATTAGTATATGGGAGGGGGAAAACTTTTCCAGATGGGTGGTGACCATGGAGGCCATTTTGAAGTCGGCCATTTTGGATCCAACTTTATTTTTTTCAATGTGGGAAGAGGGTCATGTGGCACAGCAAAGATATTGAGAATTTCATAAGAAAAACAATGGTGTGCTTGGTTTTAACGTAACTTTATTCTTTCATGAGTTTTTTTACAAGGTTATGACCACTTATAAACTGTGTTCAAAGTGCTGCCCATTGTGTTGGATTGTCAATGCAACCCTCTTCTCCCACTCTTGACACACTGATAGCAACACCGCAGAAGAAATGCTAGCACAGGCTTCCAGGATCCATTGTTTCAGATGCTGCACATCTCGTATCTTGATGCTATTGTGTGGTAATGGGATACAAAGATAGTGGGGCCATTCTTCATCAATGGAAACCTCAATGCCACTGGATATCAGAAATTGCTCCATGATGATGTGTTGCCCTCTTTATGCACTGAAGATGGCACGTTCCCTGAGTTTTACCAACAAGATGGTGCACCACCACATTATGGGTGTCAGGTCTGAGCATTCCTACATGAACAGTTTCCTGGAAAGTGGATTGTTCGTCGTGGGCCAGGTGAATGGCCACCAAGGTCTCCCGATCTGACCCCCTTAGACTTTTATCTTTGGGGTCATCTGAAGGCAATTGTCTATGCTGTGATGTGCAGCATCTGAAACAGCCTGTGCTAGCATTTCTTCTGCGGTGTTGCTATCAGTGTGTCAAGAGTGGGAGAAGAGGGTTGCATTGACAATCCAACACAATGGGCAGCATTTAGGGTATGTGCCCACGATGCAGAAATGAAGCAGAAAATTTCTGCAGCGTTTCTGCATGTTCTTGGCAGTAAAAACGCTTGAGGATTTTGCATGCGTTTTTGACATGTTTTTGCAGTGTTTTTACATGCAGATTTGACTTGCGTTTTTCAAGTGCATTGCGACCTCAAATCCGCATGCAGAAACGCACAAATAATGGACATGTTGCGGATTTTTCCGCAAGGAAGATCCGCTGCGGAAAATTCCGCAGAATGGGCACAGAACATGCGGATTTTCATTGGGGATCATAGGGCACGGATTACCAAGCGTTTTGCAAGTGTTTACGCTGTGGAAAATCCGCATCAAAAACGCTTGAAAAGTTAGGGAAGTTTCCAATATCAGGTGCCGCAATTAGAGTTTATTGTGCGGTCATCATTTTTGGCCCAGTCTATGAAGAAAGTCTTACCTTCAACAGGTGCACTTATGTGTCTCCTTCTCTCCCACAGCAGCCATAATAGTATCACGCTGCTACAAGGGTCTGCCTGACACAGTTCAGCTCCGCACTATCTATCCAGCCCCAATCATCCTGGAAAGAGGTCTATACTATATTGACGGAACATAATCTCCAACCATCTGTAGGGATCCATGCGGATCACCCCAGTATTAACTACTGCCTATGAATGAAAAAGCCTAATTCCTGTAACACCTCAGCAGCCTATCATACGCTACTGCACAGATAATCAGGTAGTATCATTACCATACCAATAGCCACATTGTTATGGAGATATTCCTACACCTTATTAAATAACAGTTGTACCTTTCATATTCTAGCATTCAGCACTTCTGCACTCTAATCTGCACACCCTTACAACAACAGGCATCATTACGGGGACCATCCCCCCACTACCCCATGCGGGGAAGTAACGTATACCTTCCTACTTAGGCCTTCTATCAGGATGTAATCACTATCCTTATATCTAAGAACATTTCTCCCTCCATTTAGGGCCCACCATTAACCATCATCGGCTCCAAATCTACAATACTACCTCTAGCAATAGGACCTAAATCCATCAAGTCGAGAATACTCAACACCGGAGGACAATTTATCCCTCTATCCCCGTCCTATACAAATATTTTATCAATTTTAGTTGTATGATTTTATATCAATAAAGCATTTTTTAATCAATTATCTCAATTATTTAATCTTTTAGCTCATTCACACAACAGTTCAGGGCGAATTCAATATATTATATCCATTTACCCTACTCTTTGGGCAAACTGTGGCATTGCCTCTGAATTCGCAGCAGTCCTGCTGGCAAGATCCCTTTAGTGCCACTGTTCTATATCCCCAAGTATTCCGATTACCAATATTAGATGTCAACCAACATTGGACTGGTAGTCTAATTAGGTCAGCTAGCCAATCTTGATTTTTAGATGTGACCCAATGTTGGGAAACTGGACAAGTCTGTAGATATCCTTTGCAAATAATCGACCGGAGGGTTTGGAGCTTCAGCCACAAGGGAATGAAGAGATTGTATTTAAAACAATAAGGTCCTATCCTATCTCATTTTCTCCATTGCACTTAAATATTGACTATGGACTTGTAAAATTCATCAAGGCTTTAATATACAATTTAAACTTCATATACCTTTTCACATTAGTTGGAAAAAAAAGTATTATTTATAAGGTCAACTTTTGTATCATCTTCTTAACCCCATCTTTAAAATCATGGTTTTTCAAGTTGTAAATTATAGGATTAAATAACGGCACCAAAACAATGTATAAAAGGGCAAAAAACGTATCTTGTTCTGGATAATAACTCGATGCTGGTCACATGTACAGGAAAATGATGGTCCCATAGAAAATGCTGATACATGTGAGGTGGGAAGAACAGGTTGAAAATGCTTTATAGCGTCCTTCCGTAGATTTGATCTTCAGGATCGCAACAATTATGAAAACGTAAGAGATCAATGTCAGCAAGAATGTAGAAAGAGTCAAAAGACTGCCAACTATGCAATTCATCATTTCTACTTTATAAGTATCACTGCAAGAGATCTTAAGGAGAGGTGAAAGGTCACAGAAAAAATGGTCAATTTTATGGGATGCACAAAATGATAGCTGAGAAACAAGGGAAACATGTCCTGCTGGATCCAGAAGACCGATGATCCAAGCAGATGTTGCAAGTCCAGTGCAATGTTTGAAACCATAGGCGGATTATAGTGAGGGCAATCTGGGCTACCGTCCGGAGCCCGAGGCTCCAGGGAGGCCCATGGCCCGAGAATTTATTGCCCCCATTATAATTCGTATATATTATAACCGCCGGTGTCGCAGGTCCTTTATGCTGAGCCCGCGCTGCCGCATTACGTCTGGCAGGACGTACCCAGCATACAGAGTGCGGTCGCTGCGGCTGAAGCCACGCCTACCAAAGAGCTTCTGCTTTAGTTGATGGTGGCTCTGCCGGCTCCCGCGCCTGACGATTGGAGACAACCTGCCGCTCCTGCTCCTCCTGGTCTCCCTCCTCCTTCGCTCCTCCTGTAGCTGCTGCTCGTCTGCCACTATGTAAAGTATGCATAATGTGGGCCATGTGGCAGACAGGTAGTGGTAACAAGCAGCAGCGTTCTGTGTAAAAGTGCAGGGGGGCCATTAGTTTCATTTTTAAAATGTGGGGGATGGAAGTATACTAAGACTACATGGGGTAATGTGCCCCTCCACTTTGGAAATTTTGCTTGCCTTATGCATTTATATGTATGATACAAGCAACATTTCCAAGGCACATAAAGAACAGTGGCATTTTGCCCATGTAATTTCAGTATACTCCCATCCCCCACATTTTATACACAACAATAATAGTACGTGCCCATGATTAGGCTATAGTAGTGCTTTGGACACAGCGTATTTTCGCTCTGTCCAATCGCGCAGGTAAATCCGCACATGTTCATTGAACACATGTGGAATTACCGCACCCTATACATTCTATGCTGGAAACTTCTGTTGCGTCTCCACTGCAGATAAGTGACATGCTGTGGCTCGTAAAACCACGCCGCCAGTGAGTTTAAGCGGAGGTCAATAATAATACAGAGGGCATGGGATTTCTATAAATCCCATCCTCTGTGCTTGTAATGTAGAACACAGCATTTTGGACGCAGTGCAGGTGAGCTGCGTCCAAAACACTGCCAGCACGGATTGTGGGTACGTACCAGAAAAGGCCGCTTGCCCTTAGATACAGAGCGCCACTGCAAATTCTCCTTCTACACAAATATACTACTGTCAGGGTTTCACGGTCAACAGTCACATAGAGTGACTGCGGACTAATGTTAGGCAATGAGAAGTCTTTTAAAGGGAAACTGTCTAGTAAAATATACACTATTAACCTGCAGATATAGGGTTAATCTGCAGGCTAATAGCGTTCTGAGAACGTGCGGACACCACTTAGGCTACAGACACATTAGCGTATGGCATTCGATGCGATATGATATATTAATGACACTCGGCTCCTGCTCTGCTGGGAGCCTGAGCCGAGTGTCAGTGCTCCGATCCTCTCGTATGAGAGAATCACAGCAGAGAAGGCGGAGAAAGTAATTTCTCCATCTCCTCTAGCTAGCATCCGGGAGAATCGCACTCCACTCGTGTGATATCCGAGTGCAGTGCGTTGTTTCACACGTACCCATAGACTTTTATGGGTGTATGCCATCCAAATTTTGCATTCAATCGCAGCATACTGTGAGGTTTTTTTTCAGTCTGATCTTGATCTGATCAGAGCTGAAAAAAAAACACATATGAGCACAGAATCATTGATTAACATTGGATCGAATGCAATCCGTTTTTTATCGGATTGCATTCGTCCGATTTAATCACAAGTGGGAGCAGCTCTCAGAATCCCGCTGCCTGGAGGAAACCAACTTTCATCCTCCCGGCAGCTTCAGGCTTTCAGTCATAGAGGTGCTGCTGGGCGGCTTCAGTAACTGCTCAGCTGTAACGGTGCCCTTGCACTGACTGACAGCCGGCGCCAATGCTGAGCGGGCTGTCAGTACCAGGGCGCAGTTACAGCCAGGATCTGTCTTTCGCAGCCAAGGGTAGAGCTGAGCTCCATCGGCTGCTGTTAACTCCTTTTAAAGGGGTTTTCCACAACTCAGACAACCCCATCTCAATCTGTGTCTTTCCCTCTTGTAAAATAACAGCACTTATACTCACCGACGGTGCTGCTGGCACGGCACCGGCAGTAAGTGTGTCACCCTGCTGTTCACAGGTACCACAGGACCCAGGGTGCATGGACGGACTTCTCCACAAGAGGCCCTCATTACATACACACACCTCCACCCTTCCACCTCATACCACCAGAGGGAGCCCGTTAGGGATATACACTGTGTGCAGAATTATTAGGCAAGTTGTATTTTAGAGGATTATTTTTATTATTGATCAACAACTATGTTCTCAATCAACCCAAAAGACTCATAAATATCCAAGCTTAATATTTTTGGAAGTTGGAGTGGTTTTTTTTTTTTAGATTTGGCTATTTTAGGAGGATATCTGTTTGTGCAGGTAACTATTACTGTGCAGAATTATTAGGCAACTTAATAGAAACCAAATATAATCCCATCTCACTTGTTTATTTTCACCAGGTAAACCAATATCAGTGCACACAATATAGAAATAAACATTTCTGACATGCAAAAACAAAAACAAAAAAAATTAGTGATCAATATAGCCACCTTTCTTTATGATGACACTCAACAGCCTTCCATCCACAGATTCTGTCAGTTGCTTGATCTGTTTTCCATCAACATTGCGTGCAGCAGCCACCACGGCCTCCCAGACACTGTTCCGAGAGGTGTACTGTTTTCCCTCCCTGTAGATCTCACATTTTATGATGGACCACAGGTTCTCTATGGGGTTCAGATCAGGTGAACAAGGGGGCCATGTCATTATTTTTTCTTCTTTTAGACCTTTACTGGCCGGCCACGCTGTGGAGTAGTTGGATGCATGTGATGGAGCATTGTCCTGCATGAAAATCATGTTTTTCTTGAACGATTCCGACTTCTTCCTGTACCACTGCTTGAAGAAGTTGTCTTCCAGAAACTGACAGTAGGTCTGGGAGTTGAGCTTCACTCCATCCTCACCCCGAAAAGGTCCCAAAAGTTCATCTTTGATGATACCAGCCCATACCAGTACCCCACCTCCACCTTGCTGGCGTCTGAGTCGGAGTGGAGAGCTCTCTGCCCTTTATTGATCCAGCCTCTGGCCCATCCATCTGGAGTCACTCTCATTTCATCAGTCCATAAAACCTTTGAAAAATGAATCTTAAGATATTTCTTAGCCCATGCTTGATGTTTTATCTTATGTTTCTTGATCAAAGGTGGTCGTTTTTCAGCCTTCCTTACCTTGGCCATGTCCCTGAGTATCGCACACCTTGTGCTTTTTGATACTCCAATAACGTTGCAGCTCTGCAATATGGCAAAACTAGTGACGAATGGCATCTTGGCAGCTTCACGTTTGATTTTCCTCAATTCATGGGCAGATATTTTGCGCCTTTTTTGGCCAACACGCTTCTTGCGACCCTGTTGGGTATTTGCCATGAAACGCTTGATTGTTCGGTGATCACGCTTCAAAAGTTTGGAAATTTCAAGACTGCTGCATCCCTCTGCAAGACATCTCACAATTTTGGACTTTTCTGAGGCAGTCAAATCTCTCTTCTGACCCATTTTGCCAAAGGAAAGGAAGTTGCCTAATAATTAAGCACACTTTATATAGAGTGTTGATGTCATTAGACAACACCCCTGCTCATTACAGAGATGCACATCACCAGATTTACTTAATTGGTAGTTGGCTCTCAAGCCTATGCAGCTTGGAGTAGGACAACATGTATAAAAAGTATCGAAGTGATCAAAATAGACATTTGCCTAATAATTCTGCACGCGGTGTATATATGGAGAGTGGAGCCAGGCAGTCAGTCAGAAGAGAGAGTCTGTCAGACAGAGTCAGAGAGTCTGAGAGCGTGCTGACGCTGAGAGCAGCGAAGACGCAGCACGTCTGCTGCTGGGTTCTGAGGGCCCCGAGTGTGGCCGACAGCGAGGAGGAGAGGAGAGAGGAGTTGAGGGGGCAGAGGAGCATCATAGGCTCACCCCAAATATACAAACCGGACACCGGGTCCGCGCCTACAGGGTCCTTTATACCAAGTAGAGATCACCGGCATACCAGGAGGACTACAAGTCCCTGGCCGACCTGAAGCTAAACCCTTAACAGGATCAGGAACCACGAAGGCCCCAGCGTTACCAGGGATAGTGGTTGGCAGCAGAAGGTCCTACTACCAAGAGACAGGTGAAGGAACAGCACGACACATAAGCTAGGCCCAGTTGCAGGCTGGCCAGGAGCATACAGAGAGGCAGACGTGGACCAGTAGGCCTTATACCCAGTCACTGGGGAGAAGTCCTGAAGTGCACCCATCCTACTGAGTACCCTGGACCGTACCTGACATAAGCACCAGTAAAGGTATTGAAGCGAATCCCCTGTCTGTCAGTTACTCCTGCTGCGCCATTCCGCCTGCATTACAGGTCCCAGTATCACCACCCACCATCAAACTCTACCCTGCCCTGAGGCCCGCTCCACCTGTGGGGAGCCGTTCCATCCTAGCTGCCTTATCAACTGCCTCAGAGGTCTACAGCGCTGGTACAAATTACCAGAAACCACAGGTGGTGTCACGATCGAACTATAAACCCCATATAAACTTTCCCCCCTTTTTAGTTGACCGCCCTGGGCCACGGACTGGGCCAGCCACTGTGACATATCCCTTTCCCCCAGCATCTATCGGCCCGGACTCAGAGTACCCCATTGCCCTGGGGGCGCGACAACTTCTGGCGTCACAAACAGGATTTCGTGCCCGTTACCACCGGATACTGTGTGCCGTATTGAACTGTGTTTTTACTGTGGTGAACATCGCCGCCATTACCGCGTCGCCGCGCGGGAAGAAGAGGGGCGTAACCGCGGGAATCGGAGAGACGTGACTGCTAGAAGCGCGGGAAGCTCAAGCCCCGCCTCGCGCTCTGACGCAGCACCAGGAAGCGTCATGTCCTGGAAGGAGACCGTCATCTGTGGAGCTGTGGCCTACCCGATTAAAGAAACAGGAGGTAGGCTACGGTTCACTAGGGGGGTGCAACCATGGCCGACGACCAGCGAGACGCTGTAGCACCGGATAACGCTTCAGATGCTCAACTTGTGCCCGGCGCTGCTCAGGCCGGAGCGGCCGCCCCACCAGCAGGGGTCGTGACTCAGTTAATACCCATGGCCCTGCCATATATCCCTGGAGCAAAATGGCTTCCCCAGTATGATGGCAAACCAGACACCCTGTCTGAAATCAAGAGAAAGATATGCGGTGTATTGGACATGTATTCAATGACTGGTAAGCAGAGAGCTGCTGTTGTGCTGGGACAATTGACTGGTGCCGCAGACCAGGAATCAGTATCCATTATCTTTTAGAGACTGCAAACTGTCTTTGAAAACCGCAATGAGACAGATCTCCGGATGAGGTTCTACCACTGTACCCAGAAACCTGAGGACAGTATCCGGGACTATGCCTGGCACTTACAGGAAGCCTTGCGGACCCTGAAACAGGTTAGTCCAGCCAGCATACAAGTTGAGAATAAAATGCTGACAGAACAGTTCATCCGGGGGTTGAGGTCCCAGGAGGAGAGCAGAACTGTACGGTGGCGGGCCTTCGATCATCCAAATGCCACCTTTGACACCCTGAAGGACATGGCTATTAAGGGTCTGCAGCCCCTGGAACCATCAGATACTGCTATCCAGCGTTACCAGGGTAGGGCCACCCCAGTGCCCGCAGCACCCACTGCTCCTTCATTAATGGCTGAAACAAAGATGCAAACAGTGCCCCCTAGCAAGCTGGACAGTCTGAGCTCTGAAGTGCGTCAGCTAAGTAAAACCCTGGCAACTATCCTGAGCACCCTGCAGCTACAGACGAAGCCTGAGCCGGAAGGAAGGATCCTACTCGCCGACAGTCCTGAGGATGTCCCCTGGATGAGGAGAAGAAGAAGGAGGACAACTTCACCACGTAGGAGGACAGTGCCACCCCGTGGGAGGACCAACGACCAACGTTGCCCTCCAGGAGACTTTATCTGCTACCGTTGCCACAAGGCAGGCCACACCGCGCGGAGCTGTCCTTTAAACGGGCAAACCCTGTGGCTGAGGGCCGACACCCAGGAGTAACTCAACCAGGCCCATCCAGCTGGTACGACCGGTTCGTAGAAGGAAGGCCTTTCCTGTCCATCGTGCTGGACGGCATAGCAACACCTGTGTTACTGGACACCGGCTCACAGGTAACCATCGTACGTGATGTCCTCTACAAAAGATACTGGTCCATAGATGACCTCCACCTGCCAGCCACAAACCTCTCTGTGTATGCCTCTAACGGTCTTCCTCTTAACCTAGTAGTTTATAGTTTTTTATAGTTCACAAAAGAAAACAATTTATCGGAGGAAATGCAGAGTGATAAAGCAAACCCTCCACTAAATATCACCCACCTAACCCAGGAGGAAGTTCAGAAACACCTAAATAATATCAAAATAGACAAGTCACCAGGCCCAGATGGCATACACCCCCGGGTACTAAAAGAATTAAGTAATGTGATAGACAGACCGCTGTATCTTATATTCAAGCACTCTTTATGGACAGGGACTGTCCCACTAGACTGGCGCCAAGCAAATGTGGTACCAATATTCAAAAAGGGGTCTAAAAGTGACCCTGGGAACTATAGACCAGTCAGCTTAACGTCTGTTGTGGGTAAATTGTTTGAAGGATTTCTTAGAGATGCTATTGTAGAATATCTTAATGATAATAACTGTCTAACTCCATATCAACATGGATTCATGAGGGATCGCTCCTGCCAAACAAACCTGATGGCCTTCTACGAGGAGGTGAGCTCACAGCTGGACCGGGGAGAGTTAGTGGATGTTGTAGACCTTGACTTCTCCAAAGCGTTTGATATCGTGCCACACAAAAGGTTGGTATATAAAATGAGAATGCTTGGTCTGGGGGATAATGTGTGCAAGTGGGTAAATAGCTGGCTGAGTGATAGAAAGCAGAGGGTGGTTATCAATGGAGTAAGCTCAGGGGGTGTCAGGGTTACTAGCGGGGTGCCTCAATGGTCTGTCTTAGGCCCTATATTATTTAATATATTTATTAATGATCTAGTGGAAGGGTTGCATAGTAAAATAGCAATATTTGCAGATGATACTAAACTTTGTCAAGTAGTTAATACAGATGAGGATAGGGCACAGCTACAGGAGGATTTAGATAAATTGGGGAGTTGGGCCAAAAAATGGCAAATGGAGTTCAATGCCGATAAATGTAAGGTCATGCACATGGGAAAGAAAAACAGCAGTCACCCATACATATTAAATGGGAAACCGTTGGGGAAATCTGACATGGAGAAGGACCTGGGCGTCTTGGTTAACAGCAAATTAAATTGGAGTGCCCAGTGTCAGGCAGCAGCTGCGAAGGCAAATAGAGTCATGGCATGCATCAGAAGAGGAATAGGGGCATATGATGAGAACATTGTTCTTCCTCTGTATAAAGCGCTGGTAAGGCCGCACTTAGAATATTGTGCACAGTTCTGCGCTCCGGTGCTCAGGAAAGACATATTGGAGCTAGAGAGGGTACAAAGGAGGGCAACTAAGGTAATAAAGGGAATGGAGGGACTAGAATACCCAGAGAGGTTGTCAAAATTAGGCCTATTTACGTTGGAAAAGAGAAGGCTTAGGGGAGACCTCATAAACATATATAAATACATCAGGGGGCAGTACAGAGATCTCTCCCATGACCGGTTTATACCAAGGATGGTGACAAAGACGAGGGGGCACACTATGCGTCTGGAGGAAAGGAGGTTCCTGCACCAGCATAGAAGGGGATTCTTTACGGTCAGAGCCGTGAGACTCTGGAACTCTCTGGGAGAGGAAGTGGTGATGTCCAACTCACTTAATGAGTTCAAGAGAGGCCTGGACGCCTTTCTCGAGAACAATAAAATTACATCTTATGCTTAGTGATAGTTAATTAATCCAGGGATTTAATCTGACTGCCAGATTGGAGTCGGGAAGTGAATTTTTCCTCAATGATGTAAATTAGCCTATACCGCATGGGTTTTTTTGCCTTCCCGTGGATCAACGCTGCGGAATAGCTGCAGTGCACAAGAAATAGGCTAAACTGGATGGACGCTTGTCTTTTTTCGGCCTTATAAACTATAAAGGTTGGGTCCTGAATGCAGCCCTCATCATGGTTCCCTATCGGCGCTGCGATCAGCACCAGCAGGGACAATGATGAGGGTAGTAGTGTCTGATATTGCAGTGTCCACCTGTAAAAATAAGAATAAAAATAATCAAATTCATATACTCACCTCTCCTAGGTGTCCCCAGCTATAATCCTCTGACCGCTGATGCCGATAACCCGGGGAGAATGAGCGGCTCCGGAGCTGCGCTCAGTGAGTGACAGGACACGGCTCCTGAGCTCAGCTCCAGAGCCACTCATTCTCCCCGGCTCCTCGGCGTCAGAGGATTACAACGGGGGACACCTAGGAGAGGTGAGTATATGGATATTATTATTTTATTCTTAGTTTTACACAGGGACACAGCGGGAGCAGACACTACCACTACCCTCACCCTTGTCCCTGTTGGTGCTGATTGCAGCACAGGAAAGGAATCATGATGAGGGCAGCGCTCAGTACCTGGCACTTGGGAACAGCGCTAACTGTATGCTGATTCCCAGTAGCCAGTATGTGTGATCCTGATACGGCACATGGGCCGCACACGGATGCAACATGTAAAACGCACACGGACACTGATATCTTCAGTAACGGAAATATATGTGAAACCGGCCTAAAAAACAGGTATTGTGCTGTTTTTTGGTGGAGATTATAGGAATCTACAGTACGTTTAATAAAGTCAGTTTTATTCATCAAAAAAGCTGCAAAATCAGTGTTTTCCCACTTTCTTATTGCTATGGGTGAAAAACGCTGCAAAAACTCTTTTGTTCAATGCCCCCGTTGGGGCATACGTTCGAACCTACAAGAAAAAGGGATATGGATATATGTGCCTACAGGGCCATAGACTGTAATGATGCCGGCAGAGCAAACGTGCGCTCTGCATAATTTTCGTGAGTGCACGCCTACAGGAGGTGGACACTCAGACATAATAGACTGCATCTGAAAGTCCGCTTTCAGTAAGTGTACACTTCCGAAAATAATGCCAGCAGAACGCACGTTCGCTCTGTCAGCACCATTACAGTATATGGCCCCATAGGCACATATGTCTGAATCCCGTTTTGTGGGGGGTCTGGACATATCCCCCGACGGGGACATTGAGCGTAATGTGAAAGCACAGTAAGCCAGGGATATGGTACAGATTTACAGTTTGGATCATTTCATATGGGAAGATACCACAAATGTGTACTTTTTTTTTTTCACTTTCAAGTTTAGTAGCAGAATACTTTTATTTCATACTTTATTTAGATTTATTTTTTACGTAGCTTTAACTTTTACTTTACAGTCACTGATCTAATATCCTGCAATACTTCAGTACTGCAGAATATTAGGTCTGTCTGTTTTATATTGACAGTTCACATGTAGGACCCTGCATATTCCAGGCCCCAAAGATGGCTAACCTAAAGCCATTACTTGGCCTCAGGTTACCATAGGATTAAGAGTAAGCCCTTCCCCTGCAATAGCCATCTAGATTCCGCTGTCACAATTGATGGCGGTATCTAAGGGGTTAAAAAGTATTGGTTACTACGCTGCATTGTGACATCATCACTTACCTTATATGGAAGCTGGCAGTGATGTCACACTGGTGAGTGATGTCACAATAGAGCGGAACCTATAAACATTCCGTCCCATCTCACACAGGTCAGACTTGGTATTTGTTCGTCTTCTGACAGCACTTACTTAGATCTTCTTCTTGTGGATTAGCGATTTACTTGTGGATTAGCGAATTATTTGCGATTTCCTTGTGGATTAGCGGTTTACTTGTGGATTAGCGAATTATTTGCGATTTCCTTGTGGATTAGCGGTTTACTTGTGGATTAGCAAATTATTTGCGATTTCCTTGTGGATTAGCGGTTTACTTTTGGATTAGTGGATTACATCTGGATTATCGAATTACTTCTGGATTATCGGATTATTTCTGGATTTTCTTGAAGTCATTGACTGAGGACTTCTCCATCTGGAGGTAAATCTATTCTGTGCTGTTAATTATAAGACTGCTCGTTTTTATCCCATCATTATGTTTTCCATATTATTATTTCCAAGACCCGTAACGTTATCATTTTTCGGGATCTGGGGCCGGGTGAGGGCTTATTTTTTGTGCACGGAGCTGTCATTTTAAATTATTTCGGGGGTAGATACAATGTTTTGATCGCCTCTAGTTGCATTTTATTGCAATATTGCGGTGGCCAAAATAACGTAATTCTGGAGTTTGGATTTTTTTTCTCGTTATGCCATTTACTGACCTGATTACTTAATATTTTGATAGATTGAACATTTCTTAATGCGATTATACCAAATATGTGTATTTTTTTTTTTTATGAGCCGGCGATCTCAGGAGATTCACAATGAAAGGCACGGGGGTCTTCTGCAGACTCCGGTTTGTCATGACAGCCCACTGATGCCCTGCGATCACGTGACAACAGCGCTGATGTGAACGTTGATAGATAGATGGAGATTATAAGGTGGGAGGGGGGATAAAGAGCAAAAATGCATTCATCTCTTGCTGTACTGTATGTATATATGTGAACCCGCTCCACATGTACAGCACTCTGGAATTACCAGGGTGGTCCGCTCTACAAGTCTGCAGTCACTCAGTCACTGCAGTGACTAGTGCTGGACTAGTCTTGTTTCTGGCTATGGTTTCCGGCTCGCTCTTCATTGTACATAATGTACCTTGCTGCAATTGTGCTGGCAGACTGCAGTTCATGCTCCCGGGGTTTGGGACGGAGAAATCAGGTGACAGGTTCCCTTTAGAAATAAAGAATAGTAATAATAATGGCAGCCAGCTATTTACTGTGTATGGGGCATGGCAAGCTGCTCAACGTATTATGACCCCATGTATTATAGCATCAATATGTTTTCATCTTCTTCAGATCTTCCTCCTGACTCTGTCTGGTCAAGGACCACAGAGGGGACGTCACTCACCACCGTGCATCAGCTGAGAAGAGACCTTCAGCGTGTACAGGACGCAGCAGAGCGCCGGACATCTTTAGGGTGAGTATAATGGCGGAGGTGCTGGCTGTTGGCACCGACCATTGATTTAGGCCGGGGTTGTACAAGCCAATTTATGGCATTTAACAACTATCATTCGGTTACTTGTTGGCTGATTGTGTCACTTAATTGCCTATTTGAGCATTTCTTATTGCTGTAAAATACTGACCAAATACTGGACGTGTGAACATGACTTAAAGCTGAAAATTATTTGGTTTAGATCTAAAATAAAACCTGTGTCAAGTTGTGATTTGTGCTGATGGGGTCTACCATCGCTGTACACACAGGACTGGAGAAAATAAAATGGTAAAATCTAATCTGTGACTCGTATTATAGGTTGGAATAACACTCCACTGCTCGGAATTTATCACACTTCCTTGTGGAGCATTGAAAACGCTACTTTAAAGTTTGTTTTTGGCTAAGAAACCTGATTTACATTGTGGAATTCACCAGCTATTACTGTAAGTATTCTGAGGTTAATATAACAAACATTTCCTGCTGAAAAATAAAAGAATAAAATCTGACCAATCTATTCTTCATTTTAGGGTGGATAAACTACTACAGAGCTGAAATCTTGACAAGAAGATCCCTGTCTATTACTAAGATATCAGCTGAATTCTTTATTGCTACTATTGACATCACATTTAAAAGTAGTTAAAGGGTAACTATAATATTGTGTAACATTTAAGCATAAGTGGCAATGTGTGCACTTGATGGGAGGAATAGCGCTCATTGATCATTTTATCATTGATTGATACAATTTGTTGAAGGTTCAGTTCCCATGTAAAGTAAATACTTTCTATATATTTGGCTGTTTCAGGTTGTCCTGCTTTATCTTCTCATCCCTGCTACTTATTTTGACTGTTACAAGGAACATATCTTATTAGATGTAAGTGTTTTACTTTACTCAAATGTGAAAAAAATCAAAGCCTAGCTCTAAAAATGACATTGCCTTCTATTTCCAGACAATCTTTTCCTTATACAATGTTTGGCCTATAACCAATACATGCATGCCTGGGTTTAAGAGTACCTGTTGATTATTTTAGCTTTTTTCTTGTTTTTATGGTGGGGGTGATGTAGGTGCCCTTTCAGACTTTTGCTATGGGCTCCATGATTTCTATTTCTACTTTACATTTGCATCATTCTTAAAAAAAAATTCTTTGTTAGGAAGTTAGAAGGGTTAAAAGTTTAGCAGCAATTTTTCATTTCTTTAATGAAATTGACAAAACCTAGATTTTTAGGGACCATTTCACCTTTGAAGTAACTTAGAGGGGCCTATATGTCAGGAAAACCAGCAAACAAGACCCAATTTTAAAATCTGCACCCTTGATTGTATTCAAAACCACATTCAGAAAGCTTGTTAACCCTTTAGAAAGAAATGAAAAATTACATTTTCTGTTTAACATAGATGTTGCTTTAGTCCTAAACTTCTCATTTTCACAAGGGTAACAGGAGAAACTGGAAGCCACAATGAGTGGTACAATTTCTCCTGAGTGCAGTGATCTCCCATCTGTGGGCAGAATCTACTCTATGGTAACGCGGCAGGGCTCGAGAGGGAAGGAGCACGATATGATTTTTGGAGCATGTTTTCTACTGGAATAGTTTGCAGAGGCCCTAAGTGCCAGAACAGCAGAATCCTCCTTCAAGTGACCCCATTTAGACATTACACATCTCTAGAAATTCATCTACTGTGAAGAAACAACTTTGACTTTATGGGTTATTTTTCAGTGGATATTGCAGAGTAAAAATTGCAAATAGTGTTGTGCTCGTACATTGTAGCGCCCAATACATTGTATCCAGCTTGTGCTTCTGGAGACACGCACTCCGTAAATTAACTGGGCTCCCCCCACTAGGGTAATGCCAAAAAGTGATAAACCGCAGATTAGTAACTGACGGGTTCTGATCTCATATTAAAGCATGCAGATTGTTCATTCCATATGATTAAGTCCAGTAAGTTTTGTGTTGTCCTCCCATAAGGAGGTGAACAGATCACTGTATCGGTATTAGTATCCTGGTACCGATCCTGCCAAAAACCAACATTACAAAAGGAGCCTGTTCTTAGCTCAAACTTCAGAAATGCCACATAGTGATGTGTAATGGAATAAAAAGGCTGAGGGCTTACCTTACCCTGCACGGTGAAGCCCCCTGTGACAATGGGTAATGTATGTAACGAAAACCCACAGCATCCATTGGTTTTCAATATGGCGTTTGCTGCATCCTCATCTGTTCTCCAGCTGTAATGTGAAATATCATTTTATTATTTGCATTTATATTGTAGAAATAATGATAATTTACCTTCAATTAATGAATGTTAATTCCATTGATAATTTACATGACATTTCTTCTAACATAATATTCCTTTCTTGGCAGATTTCCTCTGATTACATGATGAAGCATTCCAGCATGGCATCCAGCGATCAACATAAAGACCTGTTGGCCTTGCTGGATCTGCTCGCTGTCCCACTCCTGGAGGACACTATTCCAGGCATTGTCACATCATATGAGCCTGAAGAAATGAAGACCATGACCAGCGTGCTTATAGAACATCTGCATGATCTGGATGGACAGGATTTGGTGAATGCCCTCCTGTTCTTGGCAACCGTAACATCTGCCAGAGCGGACACTGAGAACTTTCTGACTGATGAGCTGATTGATGAGACCTACTGTCTGATGCTCAAAGCAGAAAGTGAGAGACATCAGGGAATAACTGGTGCAGCTATGACGCTCCTGGCTAACATTGCTGTATACCGCTCCAAAGACGTCATGGAGCTCTTGGAAATCGATGAGGAACATCCACAGAGCAGCGAACTGAAAACACTGGATCTGATTTCCACCAAAACAATCAGAGTTTGGAATGAGATAATTGCAGCGCAGAATATACTGACAGTGGATGACTTGATTGTCCATACACAACACCAAGCTGGACCATGTGACAGCTTTGATTTTTATTATCATCTTCTGCACCCTAGCTATGGGTTCATTAACCATCAGGATGACTCTCATGTCCTCCAAGACACAGACACAACCCAGACTGCGATGTGTCGTTACATTACTTGTGTCTTAACTGATGAGGAAAGGAAAAAGGTCATCCATTACCTGCTTATAGCAATGAGATCTGCTGTAAGAACCAGCAAACTCATCAGCATCATGTTCTTCTCGGAGCTCCTACTTCATCCTGAGCTCCTGGAGGGGAAAATGGCAAAAGACTTGATCTTATTCATGGCTTCAAAGATGGACAGTTCGGACGAGCTTGAGGTCTGTCTTGCTGTAGAAGCTATGGGAAATGCCAGTATAGGTGCACCAAGACAGGTGCATCAAGTGAAAGACGTCATCTATGGCTGCCTTTACAGTAAACTAACGGATCATAGGAAGCTAAAAGTTGTCATCAAAAGCTTACAAGCCCTTTCAAAGTTTGTCACACTGCTGAAAAGATCAAAACTTGGCAGTGCTTTTGGGAGAATTGTCCATCGTTGTACAGACTACCTAAACATCCCAAACCCACTGATCCGCACATACTCTACTTCACTATTTGCAGATCTCGCCCAGAACTGCAACAGGGACAAGAGAGGCTTCAGTCACCACGTCAGGAGATGCCTGCCTGACTTACTGATAAAGTTACACAGCAAAGACCAGCAGGTTAAGGCATCCGGTATTGCAGCCTTGTTGCATTGTCTGCCTTACATCGGATGTAACAACGTAGAAGAACTGTTATGTGCTAATGGCGAAAAGTCCTGCAAAATATATGAACAACTCGGGCAAAAAGAACCTGCCCTTCTGGTGAAGATGATGATCCACAGTACCGAAATGCTGTATATGGTAGACGAGGTAGACGCTGTCCTGAAACACCTCACTATGATAAGAGACGCTTTACCCTATGAAGAACTCTATCCGTCAAAATTGGAAGACGTGTTTAAAGGGTTGAGGAGACTCACAAGTCAAATCTATAATCCAGGGCTGAAGGAGGCAAGTAACCGTGCCGTGGACATCCTGGCCACCAAGTGGAAAAGCATTGGAACTGTTAAAGTAGTTAAAGTTGGAACACCCAGTTACGAGATCTATGAAAAACTGGAGAGAGTGGAAGTCATATTTTACGAAACTTCAGTGTGAAACATCTATCAATGGACATCCTGTGCACAAAGTGGAGAAGTACTGGGACTGTTAGCAGGATGGAGAAAACTTGATAGTCCCCAAATGTATATTTTTTTAAATAAATCTTATAAAAAATACTCTTTGTTTGTTTTATTGCTGATAGTAACTAACTATGTCTTCTACATTTCGAAACTGTACCTATATCCTAGAGATGAGTGAATAAATTGGAGTGGAATTCTACTTGAATTTTACAAAAATCCACATTCACCAAAATGTAGTGTGTTTGTAATTTGCTTCCAAGCGGATTCAGCAAAATTTATTTTGCAGAACCATAAAAGGCCATCAAAATGTAAAAAAATAAATACCGGCTCCTCCGCTCCTCATTGTAACCTGTCCGGTCGTCTTCAGATCACCGACGGTCTTCAGAGCATGCACGCAAATCAGGAAATCAATTTCAGATCAGTTGTGGATCAGGCAACAGTCACCCTTGATGATCCGATGTTAGCAGGTCCCTGGTAGCAGAATTTATTCAATGTATGGAGCTGGAACAGCACAACTCCATTGTGTAATGGTTGTTCAAATGCTGAGGGACCTGATAACCTAGCTCTATCACTAGCCCTATATCTGACCCTGTACCTTACCCTAACTCTAACCCAACCCTAGCTAGGGTTAGAAAAGGGGTGTGTGTGTAAGAACATAAAATAATGAATACAGACGAGCAGATTACATTTACATTTACCAGATTCACCAAACTTCTCCAAGACATTTGGTTTCATCCAAATCAATGGCACTTCAAATCCCCTAGATGCCCTGATAAAACTTATATGACAGTCCTCACTATTCTCCTCCCAGCTGTGTTGTCACACACTATCTGTACAATTTTTCAGTGTTTTATGGCTTTTTCTCCGTATCTGGATGGCTAGGCTGTGAGCTGTGATGTCTTCTCACTATGCATACGTCTTGTACGTACAGAGGTGTTGCACAACCAAGAAAACTTGTTGATTGCTGTGGATCCAACCTAACCATAAACCTAGATGGGAGGAAGTATAGCGAGTGAGGAAAGAGTGTCCTACAATCTGATGGCTAGTTACAATATGCAGATTGTTCTTGCCATATAATTAGGGCCAGTAAGTTTTGTGGTGTTGCCCTTCAATAAGGCAGTGCACTGGCATTAGTATCCTCGTACGGATACTGCCGAAAATCAGCACTAAAGTAGGTGTCTACACTTAGCTCTAACTTCAGCAATGCCACATAGTGATGTGTAATGGCATAAAAAGGCCAATCCACTTCAGGGCTTACCTTCCGGAGAAGCCCCCTATCTCACTAGAGATGGCAGACAAAGGTAAGCAAAAATCCAAGCAATGTGAACTGAGGTCTAAGATGGTACACATGCAAGAAATAGGAGCATGTTCACACTAGCAAAAAGATGCAAAACCTACAAAAGACAAAAAATATCTCATACCCTACCATCATTATATTACAAAGGTAAGCAGCAGCGTATTTCACATCGTTAAGTGGAATAATTATCCCTGTTTGAGTGGCTTTCCCTTTTCTAAATGAGTAAGCGATGTCCAAATAATATCTATTTAATAGGGAGACAAAACAGGTGTACTGTGCTGTTTTAACTGTGAAGAAATAATGGCCTCCAAACCAGAAGTGAAAAAAATATCCCTTTTCTTGTGGCCTGCTAGTTACAAAATCATTTGGGAATTACAAAGGCTTTCTATCAAGCCATCCAAAAATGATCCCTAAAGTGGCCTGTTTTGAGGATGAAAAAGTCCTGGCTTGTTGTCATTAAGTCATTTTAAAAATTAGCCCTATTTTCAGAACTCCTTTTGAGGGTGCAAACACATGAGAGTACGTTTCCCAGCATCAGAAGTACAGTCAAGCACTATGAAACACAGTAGGCAGCCAGGAGGTGTGTGGCTAGCATGGCGGTGCAGTGGCTGCGGCATCAGCAGCATGGTAGAGAGTTAGGACGGCTCAGGCAAGGACATGCTTAGCAGTTTAGGGCCAGAAATGGCAGCTGTACAGTCAAGCAGTATGAAACACAGTGGGCAGCCAGGAGGTGTGTGGCTAGCATGGCGGTGCAGTGGCTGCAGCATCAGCAGCACTGTAGAGAGTTAGGACGGCTCAGGCAAGGACATGCTTAGCAGTTTAGGGCCAGAAATGGCAGCTGTACAATCAAGCACTATGAAACACAGTAGGCAGCCAGGAGGTGTGTGGCTAGCATGGCGGTGCAGTGGCTGCAGCATCAGCAGCATGGTAGAGAGTTAGGACGGCTCAGGCAAGGACATGCTTAGCAGTTTAGGGCCAGAAATGGCAGCGGTACAGACAAGCACTATGAAACACAGTAGGTAGCCAGGAGGTGTGTGGCTAGCATGGCGGTGCAGTGGCTGCAGCATCAGCAGCACGGTAGAGAGTTAGGACGGCTCAGGCAAGGACATGCTTAGCAGTTTAGGCCCAGAAATGGTAGTTGTACAGTTGTAGAACGGGCAAGAAAGCTTGTAAAAGAACTTCAACATGACGTTTCAAGGATGGAGCGAGACTGCCATCTACTGGCCAGATACAGTCAAGCGGAACCAAAATATACAAAGGAAGTTGCAGGGGGAGCAGGTTCAGACGCTGGACCCGATCAGGTCACTTCCAGGAAGGAGTTCAGAGAGATAAGAGGCCAACACGCCAAACCTGAGGGGTCTTTGGCGCCAAGCAGCAGAGAGGAGCAGACGTGCTCCCTGCGTCCTGAGAAACCCCGCGTGACAGGCCAAATCCAGAGGCCTGAGAGGTGCTCCAGCCGGGCACCGGTAAAAGAGCTCCGGATCCCTCACAGCTGTGACCCGAATGCTGTGCCTGCTGAGGATACTAGGAACCTGATCTCGGTGCTGAGTAAGTTCACGGAACCCGACGTCACCCGCCGACAGACGAGGCCTGGACCCCCCTATCCAAGGCTCGAGAGACTGCCTCCAACGGCCAAGCAGAGAGGAGCTGCATACGTGAGCAGGGCCGTCACTTCCACTGCTCACCCACGGTACGGGGGACAATTGGGTTTAAGTACTCAGGTTGGGAGGGGAACGGTTGGGGCTAAAGTAGCACAACGTGATTTAATTGAGTTTATCCGGAAAGAGACTCACGGCCTAGTGGGAATAACCGGTGACCCCCGCTAGGGCCAAATTCACGGTTAAAGAACTTGTGTGGTGTCTCTCATGCTTGAGGGCATCACCTTACTTTAAGAGACTGCACCTTATTTTAAGAGACTGCGCCTTACTTTGAGAAATTTCGTATTTTTCTGATATTTCAAACCACTGTTCATTACCCTTGTTACTAATCCCTTGTTTCAGTATACCTGTTGTATAAAACTGTTTACAAACATCTCTGACTGTTCTCGCCTTGTGTCTCTGTGCGATGCATTCTGGCACCTGCATTACATTTGGCGTAGTCGGCAGGATGCAACATTCAGACGCAGAGATGGCGGATCAGTCTGTGGATGGGTCCGGCCGGAGCCATATACCCCTGGGGGCTATGCTCAGCCATCTTCCCAAGTTTACAGGGGATGGCATGTCACTTTGGGACTGAGCAGAAAGACTGATAAGTATGCTACGTATGTATCCCCTTGACCCTCTAGCCCAGGCGGAGCTGGCCCTCCTAACCCTTGATGGAGAGGCCCGACAGACTGTGATGCCTGGGGACAGGCCCGACAGAGGCCTGGGGACCGTGACACCGTGGATAAAGTGATAAAAATTCTAGAGGACATGCACGGTGACACTACAGATTTGGGACACTTGCGCTTACGTTTGTTTCAGCGGGTCCAAGGGGAAAATGAGACAGTAAATCAGTATGTTAATGCATTACAGGAAGTGACGGCCCATATCACTAAGAAAACTCGAGATGGGAACCGAGGACTGGGACCATTGGATGAGGCGTTGCGTGACCAACTGATTGCTGGCTTGAAAGACCCTTCCCTGAGGCAGATCCTGAAGGAGTGGCTGCGATTGAGCCCTGATATGGGCTTCCTGGAGGTAGGGGCTGAAGCTAGAGTCCTGGAGAGAGAAGTTCCTGTTCTCAAAGCCACAGTTAGAAGTCATGAGGCAATTGCTCCTGGATTCACCAACCAAGAGCCTGATTGGGTACGGGAAATACGTCAGGAAATTCGAGACATTCGGGGTGAGCTGAATGCTATTAGGAAGACTCCTACCGTCCCCTTGCTGATGGACCGTACTGCTCAACGCGGATGGAGACCAGAACAAGAAAGACGTTCCTATACGGCCCCAGCACGACATGTACCCGACCTATCGGCAGAACGAGGACTGGAGTGCTGGACCTGCGGAGGTAGGGGGCATATTTCCAAAGACTGTCCCAACCGAGAAAGGAGGAGGAGGGGACAGCCGTTAAACTAAAATTCCCCATGGTTGTGGAGCATACCGTCAGGTCTCGAGCTTCAGAGAGTAGAAGAGGGATCTCTGAAGACATTGTCTCCGAGAGGCCCATTATCTGGGCTGAATTCAATGGGCAGCGGATCCGCTGTTTGATGGACACCAGGTCTCAAGTGACCACTATGCCTGAGACCTACTTTCAAAGTCACTTTCCTGAAGTCGCTCGTTCCTGCCGGGAACCCACTGTCAAACTGGTGGCGGCTAATCAACTACCTATCCCAGTAGCGGGAGTAGTATGGATGTCCGTGCGGGCATGTGGAAAGGACCTCGGTCGAAAAGGGATCGTACTGACCACCGGGCCCGGAGGCGATGGGCCCATTGTAACCCTGGGCATGAATGTGCTGAAAGAAGTCGGACAGTTCCTGGCTGAGGGCTGTAGCAAAAACAACTGGACCCGCGCCACTCGAGACCCAGCTAACAAGAGAGTGTTCCAGCACCTCGTGCGGGTCAGTCAGATTCAAAAGTTGCCCACTACCTCCCAGTACCTTGGTAAGGTATCGATACCGCCCGAAGCCACAATGACACTGCCGGTGGGACAGACTGTACTCACTTTGCCGGTGCTGGCACATGTGTCCTTAGAGGGCATGGACATTCAAGTTGAACCAATGGAGGGAGAAGAAACGCCCTCTGGACTCTTGATTGCTCGAACTCTGGCCACCGTGCAGCACAGTCGAGTACCCATGCGCTGCATCAATTTAAGTGGCACCAGTTTACAGTTGTTGCCCCGACAAGAGGTGGCGCGAGTGTGCATAATGCCGGAGGCCCTTACTAGAGCTGACGCTATAGGGCTGGCACCTGTGGAAGGAAAACCATGGACCCTAGAGGTGTCCCTCAATACCCAGGAACATGGAAGAGAACCGTTGGCTGGACGCCACCTCCTGGAAGAAATGGAAGCTAACCTGACTGAGTTTTCTGCTGGACAAGTAAGGCAGATCGAACAACTTCTACAGCGATATCAGGGAGTGTTTGCACAGCATGAAGATTATTTCGGGTGCACTCGGGACATTCAGCACGAAATACCCACCGGAAATACTGCTCCCATCCGAGAGAGATATCAGCAGATCCCGCCTCAAATGTACCAGGAGGTGAAAGAGCTGTTGGCCCACATGTTGCGGAACGGTATGATCCGTGAAAGCCAGAGCCCCTGGGCGGCTCCGATCGTGCTGGTCCAAAAGAAGGATGGTACCCTGAGATTCTGCGTAGACTATCGAAAGCTGAATGCCTGTACAGTACGGGACTCCTATCCACTCCCCCGAATCGAGAAGTCTCTATCTGCACTAGGGAGCGCCAAATTCTTCTCCTCCCTCGACCTGGCCAGTGGCTATTGGCAGGTCCCAGTAGCTGAGAAGGATCGTCCAAAGACAGCTTTTGTTCTCCCTATGGGCCTGTTTGAGTTCAGTCGAATGCCGTTCAGACTAACAAATGCGCCAGGAACCTTCCAACGGCTGATGGAGAGCTGCTTGGGGGACCTCAACTTTGAAGCCACTTTAATATATCTGGACGATATAATTATCTATTCCGCTACGTTTGAGGATCATCTCCGCCGATTGGAACAAGTGTTAGAACGGCTACAAAGGCACGGCCTGAAAATTAAGCCTCGTAAGTGTCGTCTCTTCAAAAGAGAAATTGAATATCTGGGGCACACTGTGTCCAGTGCAGGGGTGCACCCCACTGCGGAGAAAGTAGCTGCCGTGCAGAAGTGGCCCACGCCCGCCAATCTAAGGGAAATAAGGGCGTTCCTGGGGCTTGCTGGATACTACCGCAGATTCATTAAAGACTTCGCTAAGATTGCGATCCCGCTCAATGAATTGCTGAGAGGAACAGCCGGGGGAGCCAAGCGGCAGCCCATTCGGTGGGGCCCACGACAAGAAGAGACATTCCGAGCATTGAAAATGGTGCTAACAGATGCCCCAATTCTGGCCTACGCTGACTTTTCGCAGCCTTTCATGTTGTACACTAATGGAAGCTTGCATGGGCTGGGAGCAGTGCTGGCTCAAGTACAAGGAGGGAAAGAGCGAGTGATCGCGTATGCCAGCAGGTCACTCCGAGATACGGAGAAGAATCCGGACAACTACAGTTCGTTTAAGCTGGAGCTACTGGCACTGGTGTGGGCCATGACCAAGAAATTTTGCTGAGTACTTGTCAGGGTCAGAAGTGCAAGTGCGGACAGATAACAACCCTTTGGCCCACTTGGAGAACGCCAAACTGGGCGCATTAGAACAGCGGTGGGTCGCGAGGATGTCCAAATTTCAGTATAAAATCGCCTATCGGTCCAAGGCCCTGAACACACATGCAGATGCCCTGTCCCGGGTCACTCAGGCGGGGCCGAAGAAGGACAGAGATGAGGAGCTCGAAGGCGACGAGATCCCGGATTTCAGCCAGTTCGCCGCTGCTGTGGTCGACGCCCAAGAGACCAGAGAGGAGCCAAGGCCCACTCAGATTCTGGGCCGTTCAAGAGATGAATGGATACATCTGCAGCAATCCGACCCGGAGCTAGCAAAGTTGAGAGAATGGGTCGCCCTTAATCAGAGACCCGACCAGGAAACCAGAGCCGCTTCACTTCCAACTACCCTACAAATCCTAGGCCAGTGGGAGAGGCTCCTCCTGAAGGACGGCTTGCTATGCCGAAGAATCCAGCTGCCTCGAGAGTTTGATGTTACCTGGTAAGTGGTAGTTCCAGGAGCGCTAGTAACACAGCTAGCCCAAGAAGCTCATAGAAGAGGTGCTCACTTCGGAGTAGAAAAGACCTTCCGGTGGTTGCAACGGCTCGTGTATTGACCTCAACTGCGACAAGAAGTCGAGGGGGTCTGCCGAACATGTCGCCAGTGTGAGTTGAACAAGCCCCCGGAGCAAAGAGCTCCCATTCAGACCATCCGAACTTCTGCCCCCTTGGAAGTCTTGATGATTGACTACTTGATGGTAGGAACTTCATACAACGGTTATGGACACTGTTTAGTCATGACTGATCACTTCACCAAGTTCACAGTAGTGACGCCCACTAAAGATAAAGACAGCAGAAGCTGCAGCCAAGGCCATCTGTCAAGATTTCATCCGGATTTATGGGTGCCCGAAGCAAATACATTCTGACCAGGGAGCCTGCTTCCAAGGACGAGTGATGGATGAGCTATACCGCATCTATGGGATCGACCGTTCCCGGACAACGCCCTACCACCCGCAAGGGAACGGTGCATGCGAGCGCTTTAACCGAACCCTGTTGCAAATGTTGTGAACACTGGAAGCGGACAAAAAGATGAAGTGGCCCGAATTCGTGTCCGAGCTGGTGTGGGTGTATAATAATCGAGTTCATGCAACCACCGGCTACACCCCCTACATGTTGCTGTTGGGAAGAAGTGGCCGAGAGATCACCGAACTGGAGCTAGACTCAGAAGACCCCGGTCCTGGCAGTAGCGCAAGTACCTGGATTCGAGAACACCAGCGTTGACTCCATACAGTGAGAAGACTGGTTACTCAGAAGTTTCAGGAAGTAGAGCATGCAGTTCGGCCCCCGACCACAGGTGGATCGCTTCAGCCAGGAGACCGAGTGCTGGTGAGGGCTAAACAATTTGGGAGTAAGCTGGACCATCGTTGGGAGGCAATACCATATCGGGTGGTGAAGAAGGTTCACCCAGACAACCCCGTCTACGAGGTTAGGCCCGAAGGGGGTGACGCCGCGACATCCAGGGTGTTGCACCGTAATATGTTGCGTCCTTACTCCTCTGAAGCAGAAGTCTGTAACGGGGCTGGGCCCTCAGACGTGTTGGCTGAAGAAGTGCCACATACAGGAACCCTGGGGGATGAAGAAGGGTGGGCCACAATGCAGTTGGGCCTGTCAGAACCATTGGTGCCACTCCCGAGTGGAACTCAGAATGAGTCAGGAAATGATTTGCAATCCCCAGTAGTTGATTCCTCGGATCTCCCGGAGTCTTCTCCGCAAGAAGAGCCCCGCAGAACTGAGCGGGCTAATGCCGGAATTCCTCCTAACCGGTATGCTCAGGAAGAGTTTATCTGGTCTCGAATGCAACAGAAAACGCAGGAGTGTGCCCAACTCCTGTCTGAGCTTGCACTGCCTGGAAGGAGACATCAATTCTGCGAGGAGTCCACTCACCCGAGGACTGGCGAGCAAAAAGGAGGGAGGAATGTAGAACCGGCAAGAATGCTTGTAAAAGAACTTCAACATGACGTTTCAAGGTTGGAGCGAGACTGCCATCTACTGGCCAGATACAGTCAAGCGGAACCAAAATATGCAAGGGAAGTTGCAGGGGGAGCAGGTTCAGATGCTGGACCCGATCAGGTGACTTCCAGGAAGGAGTTCGGAGAGATAAGAGGCCAGCGCGCCAAACCTGAGGGGTCTTTGGCGCCAAGCAGCAGAGAGGAGCAGACGTGCTCCCTGCGTCCTGAGAAACCCCGCGTGACAGGCCAAATCCAGAGGCCTGAGAGGTGCTCCAGCCGGGCACCGGTAAAAGAGCTCCGGATCCCTCACAGTTGTGACCCGAGTGCTGTGCCTGCTGAGGATACTAGGAACCTGATCGCGGTGCTGAGTGAGTTTGCGGAACCCGACGTCACCCGCCGACAAACGAGGCCTGGACCCCCCTATCCAAGGCTCGAGAGACTGCCTCCAACGGCCAAGCAGAGAGGAGCTGCATACGTGAGCAGGGCCGTCACTTCCACTGCTCACCCACGGTACCGGGGACAATTGGGTTTAAGTACTCAGGTTGGGAGGGGAACGGTTGGGGCTAAAGTAGCACAACGTGATTTAGTTGAATTTATCCGGAAGAGACTCACGGCCTAGCGGGAATAACCGGTGACCCCCGCTAGGGCCAAATTCACGGTTAAGGAACTTAACTTAACTGCGCCTTATTTTAAGAGACTGCGCCTTATTTTAAGAGACTGCGCCTTACTTTGAGAAATTTCGTATTTTTCTGATATTTCAAACCACTGTTCATTACCCTTGTTGCTAATCCCTTGTTTCAGTATACCTGTTGTATAAAACTGTTTACAAACATCTGACTGTTCTCGCCTTGTGTCTCTGTGCGTTGCATTCCGGCACCTGCATTACAAGTGAGTCAGCCTCTGGGGTGATCCTTACTGAGCACCGCTGCAGGTGGCATGCACCCATGGGGATGACACCCCTGTGAGTGAGTCAGCCTCTGGGGTGATCCTTACTGAGAACTGCTGCAGGTGACATGCACCAATTGGGATGACACCTATGTGGGTGAGTCAGCCTCTGGGGTGATCCTTACTGAGCACCGCTGCAGGTGGCATGCACCCATGGGGATGACACCCCTGTGAGTGAGTCAGCCTCTGGGGTGATCCTTACTGAGAACTGCTGCAGGTGACATGCACCAATTGGGATGACACCTATGTGGGTGAGTCAGCCTCTGGGGTGATCCTTACTGAGCACCGCTGCAGGTGACATGCACCCATGGGGATGACACCTCTGTGGGTGAGTCAGCCTCTGTAGTTATCCTTACTGAGCTCCGCTGCAGGTGACATGCACCCATGGGGATGACACACCTGTGAGTGAGTCAGCCTCTGGGGTGATCCTTACTGAGCACTGCTGCAGGTGACATGCACCCATGGGGATGACACCTCTGTGAGTGAGTCAGCCTCTGGGGTGATCCTTACTGAGCACCGCTGCAGGTGACATGCACCCATGGGGATGACACCCCTGTGAGTGAGTCAGCCTCTGGGGTGATCCTTACTGAGCACCGCTGCAGGTGACATGCACCCATGGGGATGACACCCCTGTGAGTGAGTCAGCCTCTGGGGTGATCCTTACTGAGCACCGATGGAAGTGACATGCACCCATGGGGATGACACCCCTGTGAGTGAGTCAGCCTCTGGGGTGATCCTTACTGAGCACCCCTGCAGATGACATGCACCCATGGGGATGACACCCCTGTGAGTGAGTCAGTCTCTGGGGTGATCCTTACTGAGCACCGCTGCAGGTGACATGCACCCATGGGGATGACACCCCTGTGGGTGAGTCAGCCTCTGAGGTGATCCTTACTGAGCTCCAGTGCAGGTGACATGCACCCGTGGGGATGACACCCCTGTGGGTGAGTCAGCCTCTGGGGTGATCCTTACTGAGCACCGCTGCAGGTGACATGCACCCATGGGGATGACACCCCTGTGAGTGAGTCAGCCTCTGGGGTGATCCTTACTGAGCACTAGTGTTGAGCCACCCCCGTAGTGTTCGAGTTCGGTTCGGTTCGCCGAACACCCGTGTGTTCGCCGAACTGTTCGTCGAACACCTTCGAACACCGTTAAAACCAATGGCAGGCAAACAAAAACACATAGAAACACATAGAAAACACCTTCAAAGGTGTCCAAAACCTGACAAACTGCTCAGAAGACATAACTAACACATGGAAAAGTGACAAGTACATATAGTCATGCGAAAATAAAAGAGGTGGAGGAGTAAAAGGAGGGGGAGACACAGATATAGGCATGTCATGCCCTTCTAAAATCCAAAAAGTGAGAAGCCGACACGTTCAGTCCGCTCCTGCCCGTGCCACCTCCGTGTCGCCGGGTTTGTGCCAGAGCCGCGGTGAACCCTGACGGCCAGCCCCCCTCTCCCAATACTGGTGCCTGTCCGCTGGTGGGTCGAGCGAGCCCCCCTGTGGTGGAGGCAGCTCTAAGCTTTTTAATTTAAATTGTCTCTCTAATTTGAATAAATACACTTTAAATCCATTTACAAGGATCTATTGGAGGGCAAGTCTCATGCCAGCAGCCGCGGTAATTCCAGCTCCAGTAGCGTCCACTAAAGCTGCTGCAGTTAAAAAGCTTTTATAAGGATCGAGCTCGGCTGTCCACCGCAAGGCATCCTACTGCCAGTCCGAGCCCCTATGCCTTGGGGTGCCTCCTGATGCTCTTCACTGAGTATCCCGTGGTCCCGAAGCATTTCCTTTGAAAAAATTAAGTGTCCAAACTACAGGTGGTGTAGCTTGCTTAACAGCCGGGATAATCCGCTGACTAGCAGACACTGCTACTAGGCACAAAGTATTTCCTGGGCTAGATGCAGTTAAAAATTTGTAATTAGATACTCTCGTTGGATGCTGAGAAAGCATTCCATAGAGTCTCCTGGCACGCCATATAGGATTCTCTTAAAAAGCTTGGGGTAGGGGTCTAGGGGACCCTTTTATAGCCAAAATCACGGCCCTGTATCGCAATACGTCACCTAGGCTGAAGATAAATGGAACTGTAGCACCCTGAGGGCTCGGTTGCTACAGAGGTATTGCACCTCACCCAGAGGTGTGATATCTCACTCTCAGGTAAGGATGTAGTGTGGATCAGGACCCGACACCTGCATGCATTACACCACATTGCCGTGGGGCAGGGCGACCAATATGCCCCTGAGATGGGCACGACAGTCCCTGTCCCTGGCTGGAGTGGGGGGAGGGAACACTGAGGAAGGGGAACCCTGTAGTGCAGGAGCAGGGAGGAAGCAGTTCCTGGGTGCATTGAGAAGGGAGTATAAAAGGTGGGCACCATCTTAGTTCAGTGCAGAGAAGTCTGAGCAGAAGTGGCAGGGAGCAGGGGCTCTGCATGAGCTCTGCTCCGGAGGCAGGCCTAGTAACAGAGGCCCAGGCCTGGAAGAGGGAGAAGGAAGGAAGAGGAGCGGAGAAGGCTCCAGGAACGAAGGGATCTCAGGGGTGCGGACGGGCGAGTCGCCACCGCATGCCCGAATCCACCTGCGTGGAGGGGTCAGGCCAAAGGGGGAGACCGGTCCCCGAAACTAGTGGAGGCAGGAAACGACCCTCAGCTAGAAACAGGAGGCTGTGACATTTTATGTGGCGCAGCCCCTCGCTACACCCGCTAGGAAGGCACCACATAGGGTCAGGGAAACTGGCGCCAAGTTTACCAAGAGGAGGCCCGAGGCAGCCGGACAGAAGGGTTGGTAAGAAAGGCCAGACAAAGGACACACAAAGGGGGTCCTGTGAAGCACTCCAAAGTTATCTGGGAGCTGTCTGAGCCCCTCACCTGGTGAGCACAGTACGACGTGGGCAGCCGTTACCTGCAGACGTGGTCTGGATAATAAGAACTGTGAGTAAAGGCCCTGGACTGCATCACTGACTCCGTGTCGTTACTGCTGCTGCCCTGCACCATCACCCCCATCCTCCGCATACACTGCCCTGAGGCTATACTCCTCCCGTGGGGAGTTATGCTACGCTCTGCTGCACCCACAACACCAGCCTCAGCGGTCTGCCCTGGAGCGGCGGTTCACTCTGACCGCAATCCACGGGTGGCGTAGTCGGACATTTAAACATCAAAACCACATAAATAGTTCCGCCACTGGTTTGACCGCCCTGAGCCACGGAACCGGGTTGCCGCCACGGAGACTACAACCACCAGCATCCACCAAAAAGGGTCCGGCTCCGGGTGTCCCAAGGCCCAGGGGGCGCGTCAGAACATTTTCATCACCTTTCACAATCACCAATGGGACAAGGCAGGGATGTTCTCTGTCCCCTCTCTTATACATCCTAGTGACGGAGCACCTGCTCTCATCAATTCGCCATAACCCCAATATTAGGTGGATTGAGGTGGGAGGCACCGAGTACAAGTGCTCTCTATTTGCTGATGATGTCCTAGTATATATCACTCAATCACATATATCCATCCATGCTTTTATGGCTGAAATAGATCACTTTGTTACATGGTCAAATTTTAAAATCAATGCAGCGAAGTCTGAGGCCCTCGATGTCTCCCTCCCCAAATCCATATAGGATTCCATCCAGTCCAACTTTCCCTTTGCCTGGCCCTCACAGGGTATCAAATACTTAGGAATTCCTATTCATAGAGACCTCTATGAATTATCTTAATTTTGGGCCCTTTATTGAACAATTCCATACAGACCACGGTTGGCAAGTTAGAACTGTAAGATTCACTACGTGAACCACTGGTGTTTTGTGGAAAAGCACATGTACACTGCGTTCCAAATTATTATGCAAAAAGTGTTTAGGAGTGATAAGGGAAGAATTTGTTTGTTTGTCAGTTAAACTCATTGATGGTGATGTGTGTCAGGGCTCTTTATATCACTGTAAGCAATTGCAGACACCTGTGCTAATTAGTTTGGCAGGTGTGTCCAATGAAAGGTAAGACTACTTAAGAAGGCTCTCTCACATTATTAAGCAGCCTACATTTTCTGCCAAAATGGGAAAGAAAAAGGATGTGTCGGCTGCTGAGAAGCAACAAATTGTGGAGTGTTTAGGTCAAGGCATGACTACAATCAACATTGTGCGATGATCAGGATGAAGTGTCTTGGCAATCAAGAAGTATGTAGCTGATTCACAGTACACACGTGTGCGTGCTGATAAGGGCAAATTGAGGACTCTTTCCTACAGGCAATTACGTCAGGTTGAAAGAGCAGCGGCAAAAAAGCCTTGTCATAGCAGCAGACAAGTTTTTGAAGCTGCTGGTGCCTCCAACGTCCCCCGAACAACAAGATGCAGGGTCCTTCAGAGGTTTGCAGCTGTGCATACGCCATCCTGTCGACCTCCTCTATCCACTTCACACAAGCAGAAACGGCTCCAGTGGGCCAAACATTACATGAAGACCGATTTCAAAACTGTTTTGTTCACGGATGAGTGCCGTGCAGCGCTCGATGGTCCAGATGGATGGAGTGGAGGATGGCTGGTTGATGGACACCCCACGCAAACACGGCTACAGCGCCAACAAGGAGGAGGTGGAGTAATGTTTTGGGCTGGAATCATGGGGAGAGAGATTGTCGGCCCCTTTAGGATCCCTGAAGGCGCTAAAGATGAACTCCATAATGTATGTGGATTTTCTCAAACAGCACTTCCTGCCATGGTTCAAGAAGAAGAACCGTGTATTTCACAGCAAGATCATTTTTCTGCATGATAATGCACCATCTCATGCTGCACATAAAACATCTGCATCTCTGGCTGATATGGGCATAAAAGGGGACAAACTTATGGTGTGACCCCCATGCTCCCCTGACCTCTACCCCATTCAGAACCTTTCGAGCATCATTAAAAGGAGTGTCTATGATGGCGGGAGGCAGTTCACATCTAAGCAACAGCTCTGGGAGGGTATTCTGTCCTCATGCAAAACAATTGAAGCAGAAACCATCCAAAACCTGACAAATTCAATGGACGAGAGAGTTCAGAAGCTCCTTTCGAACAAGGGGTCCTATGTGAAAATGTAACATCACCTAGAATAAAGTTTTGAGTTGAAAACTGTTTGATTTCAGTTTCTAACAACCTGCTAATGCTTATAATTTCAAAAATGACCATTTTTTTGGTCTTTATTAAAATGAAAAGGTTGATCGAAAAGTTTGGGGGATCTAAGAGTGTGGCAACCCAGTAGTCATGATTACTTCGAATTCTGACAATATGAGGGTCATGCTGCAGGTAGTGCAGCAAGAAGGCACTTACGTGTCTTGCGCATCTCGGAGCCCCAAAATTATTTTCCGGGCTAGATGCAGCTAAAAATTATTATTAATTTTAAATCTGGTGAAGCTTTAGTATAGATGGCCTAATAGGATCAGTGCTGCACACTGCTACAAAGCCCAAATTATTTTCCAGTCAAGATACAGATAAACATGATTAGTAATTTTAAATCTGGTGGAGCTTATTATAGATGGCCTAATAGAATCAGTGCTGCACACTGCTACAAAGCCCAAATTATTTTCCAGCCAAGATACAGATAAACATGATTAGTAATTTGAAAGCTTAAAACGGTTGGTAGGGTGATTTTAACCAATCATCAAGCTTTTACTCTCCCCAGGATGACACAGGGGTAGAAAAGTCGTTTCGGATCCATGATTTGTTCATCTTTATGAACGCAAGTCTGTCTACATTATCAGTGGAGAGCCGCGTGCGCTTATCTGTCAGCACACCACCAGCAGCGCTGAACACACGTTCAGACAGAACGCTGGCTGCGGGGCATGACAAGATCTCCAAGGCGTAAGTGGCTAGCTCTGGCCATTTATCCAGATTGGAAGCCCAAAAAGAGCAAGGGTCCAGTGACACAGTCGTGGCTTCAATGTTTACTTGGAGATACTCCTGTACCATCGTCTCTAGGCGTTGACTATGTGTCAGACTTCTTGTCTCCTGTGGCCTTGCAAAGGATGGGCTAAAAAAGTGGTGAAATGATTCCGCAAAATTGATGTTACCAGCAGATACTGTGGTTCTGTTACGGTTTGAGTGCTGAACACTTGACGGTCCCACGGTTGGCAAGTTGGAACTGTGAGATTCACTACGTGCACCACTGGTATTTTGTGGAAAAGCACATGTAAGATTCTGCAACAGTCTCTGCTGATACTCCTGCATGCGTGCATCCCTTTCTATGGCAGGAATAATTTCTGCAAATTTACTTTTGTACCGGGGATCTAACAGTGTGGCAACCCAGTAGTCAGGATTATTTCTAATTCTCACAATTCGAGGGTCATGTTGCAGGTAGTGCAGCAAGAAGGCACTCATGTGTGTTGCGCATCCAGGAGCACCAAGTCCCTGTTGTGTTGGTGGCGAGGTAACAATCATGCTTCCTTCCTCTGTCCTCTCCCCCCAACCTCGCACAACAGAAATGTGATCAAGGTCTCCCTCATCTGATGAGTCTTCCATCAGTTCGTCCTCCACTTCTTCCTGGGCTCCTGCACCTTCCTCACTAGTTTGGCTGCTACCATGCGCCCTGGTAAAACCATCTCCCCCACCCTCACATGCCTGCCGCCTTGGTGCTGCCGACCGTCTGGACCTTGCAGATGTTAGCCCTTCCGCATACAACTCCTCCTCCTCTACTTCCTCCACCTCCTCTTGTGCCACCACCTGACTCCGAATTCTGTTTAACATGTGCTCCAGCATGTAAATCACCGGAATAGTCATGCTGATAATGGCATCGTCAGCACTAAACATCTTCGTCGCCATTTCAAAACTGTGCAGAAGGGTGCATAGGTCCCTGATCTGAGACCACTCCTCCAGCGTGATTTGCCCCACCTCTGGATCTCGTTGGCCCAGGCTATACGTCAGAACGTATTGCACCAGGGCTTGTCGGTGCTGCCACAGTCGCTGCAACATGTGCAGAGTTGAATTCCACCGGGTAGGCACATCGCATTTTAGCCGGTGAAGTGGCAGGCCCAACGACTTCTGTAGAGATGTAAGTCGCTGAGCTGCGGGATGCGAATGGCGAAAGTGAGCACACAGCGACCGTGCCCTCTGCAGAAGGCCATCTAGTCTGGGATAGTGGGCTAAAAATTGCTGGACAACCAGGTTCAACACGTGAGCCATACAAGGCACGTGTGTGACATTGCCCCGGCGAAGGACCGCACCCAGGTTTGCAGCATTGTCGCACACGGCCTTCCCTGGTTTCAGGTCCAGTGGAGACAACCATTCATGAAATTGGTTCTCCAGAGCTGACCACAACTCCTCAGCTGTGTGACTCACATTTCCCAGACATTTCAATGTAAAAACCGCCTGATGACGTTGAGCCCTACTGCCAGCATATTAAGGAGGTGTGCAGGATCCCTTCTGCGCAGTTAGAAAGCTTGTGGCATGACCAGACAGGCTTTGGGTGCAGGTGGAAGACCGAGAGGAGGTTGAGGAGGCAGAAGCAGTGGAGGAACTTTGACATAAAGAGGATTGACGCACAACTCGTGGGGACGGCAAGACTTGGACAGCAGCCCCTTGTCCTGCTGTCACCATAGTTACCCAGTGCCCAGTCAGCGACATGTAACGCCCCTATCCATGCCTACTTGTCCAAGTGTCTGTGGTGAAATGCACCCTGTCACACACAGAGTTTCTCAAAGAAGCGGTGATGTTGTGTGCGACATGCTGGTGGAGCGCAGGCACACCTTTCTTTGAGAAGTAGTGCCGACTGGGCATCTGGTACTGGGGTACTGGGGCACTGCGACGGACATAAGGTCTCGAAAATCCTCTGTGTCCACCAGGCGGAAAGGCAGCATTTCTGTAGCCAAGAACTTGCAGATGGTGAAATTCAACCTCTTAGCTTTCTCATGGCTAGGAGGAAATGGTCTTTTACTTGTCCACATCTGAGGGACCGAGGGCTGGCTATTGTGCTTAGACGGGGTTGATAAGGGTGTCCCCGGCAAACTGCCGGTCTGTGAGGAAGATGCAGGCGGACATGTTAGGTTGCCTTGATCCAAAGGTGGTGCTATCGATGTCGGACAGCGCTCAACACCAGCTGGTGTTACCACCTCCAAAGAAAATGATGACCTGCCAATCACGCTGGCTGTTGCGGGTAAAGAGGTGTCAGGTCTGCGCCCCAAAACAGGTGTGACTGCTGTCCCCCCAGTCACAGAGGATGAAGAGGCCGCGGATGCACAAGATATGGCAGACGGTGGTTGGCCCGGCCGGCTAGGCCGCATTGTAGCACACTGAGCTTCCCACTGCAACTTATGCTTCATGTCCATGTGCCGGTTCATGCATGAAGTACTCAAACTATGTATTTTTTGGCCTCTACTTAGCTTTTGCTGACAAATGTTACAGATAACACGAGTTGGGTCATCTTTATCGATCTGAAAAAATGCCCAGGCTATGCAAGGCTTAGCACCCATGCGACCTGAAGAGCCACCACGACTTGTGGTGAGAGGCAGAGTTGTGTTTGAGGATGCAGTTGTTGACGTGCTTCCAGTACTACGTCTCTGTCCAGGAAGGCGCAACCTGACCTCGTCGTCACTAGCATCTTCCTCCACCTCCTCTGCTGACCTCATCTCTTGGCTGACTGTGGGTTGACAGTAAGTGGGATCTCCAACCTCATCATCATCACCCTGTGCGTTATCACACCCGTCGTCCTCAGAGCCAACCTGTTCCTGCCCTGACAAAAAACTAAAGTTGTCGCTCCAATCAGGTATTTGAGTCTTATCATCGTCTTCCTCATTGTCTCCACCAACAGGAGTTACAGTTTGGGAATGAGGGTCTACATTATGGTCAGAACCTTCTGCGTCTGGTCCTGGATCCGACTCATAAAGATACTGGGCATCAGTGCAGATCATTTCCTCGTCTGGATTCACAGAAGCGCTGGAGTCGACCTCTGATTCCCAGGCTATAGTATGAGTAAACAGCTCTGCAGACTCAACCATCTGTTCTACCTCATACTCAGACGGGCAGCTGGAGATTTGGGAGCTGTGAGGAAGCAAGTGCGATTGGGGTGACACCTTTGAGGACTGGAGTATTTGTGATGTTGAAGTTGATGTGGAGGAGAGCCCACTTAAAGGAGCACTTGATATCCGTTGAAGCACCTGCTGTTTTTGTGCCTCATCTGGAATTTGTAGCGATTGGCGTGGCCGTAAGAAAGGGATCTTATCACATTGTCCACTAAAAGAAGGAGACATTTTAGTTTGGCTGGAAGATGGTCTTTCTTCTGCAGATGTTACTGTTGCTTTAACACCTACCCCACGGACACAACCTTTTTTCCCCTTCCCAACACGCCTATTCCCCTTTCCACCAGCAGCAGGCCTTTTTCCACTCATTTTGGTGGTTAACTAATTCACAACTCTGGAGCTGTTTGCACAAAAAAACAATGGATGGGAACCGAGCAGAGCTGAGTGGCCAAACTGTGGTATTAGGCCAAAACTATTGGCTGGGTTAGATGCAGAAAAAAATTATATTCAATTTGCAACCTGATGGAGGTCTGTATAGATGGATTAATAGAACAAGTCCCACACACAGCTAGAAGCCCAATATTTTTTCAGAGGTAGATGCAGAAAAAAATATATTCAGTTTGCAACCTGATGGAGGTCAGTATAGATGGATTAATAGAACAAGTCCCACACACAGCTAGAAGCCCAATATTTTTTCAGAGGTAGATGCAGAAAAAAATATATTCAGTTTGCAACCTGATGGAGGTCAGTATAGATGGACTAATACAACAAGTCCCACACACAGCTAGAAGCCCAATATTTTTTCAGAGGTAGATGCAGAAAAAAATATATTCAGTTTGCAACCTGATGGAGGTCAATATAGATGGACTAATACAACAAGTCCCACACACAGCTAGAAGCCCAATATTTTTTCAGAGGTAGATGCAGAAAAAAATATATTCAGTTTGCAACCTGATGGAGGTCAGTATAGATGGACTAATACAACAAGTCCCACACACAGCTAGAAGCCCAATATTTTTTCAGAGGTAGATGCAGAAAAAAATATATTCAGTTTGCAACCTGATGGAGGTCTGTATAGATGGATTAATAGAACAAGTCCCACACACAGCTAGAAGCCCAATATTTTTTCAGAGGTAGATGAAGAAAAAAATATATGCAGTTTGCAACCTGATGAAGATCAGTATAGATGGACTAATACAACAAGTCCCACACACAGCTAGAAGCCCAATATTTTTTCAGAGCTAGATGCAGAAAAAAATTATATTCAATTTGCAACCTGATGGAGGTCAGTACAGATGGACTAATAGAATGATGCTATGCCCAAAAGATTTTACTTCACTAGGTGCAGTAAAAAAATTGGTATTCTATACACAGGTGGTATATCTTGCAACACAGATAACACTGACTAACACACTCTGCAATAGGCCAAAAAGGATTAGCTTTGCTAGATTCAGCCAAATGCTGTGAAAAAAACTTGCACAGCACTGGCACAGACCTGCCTGGCAAAAACTGATAGGAACTGATGTAACCTAGTCCTGAAAAGGACTCCAATTACAATTAGTCTTTACTCCCACAACCTATCTATTTAAGAGCACAGACCTGCCTGATAAAAGTCGTAGGAAATGCTGTAACCTAGTCCTTAAAAGGACTGCAATCACAACTATTCCCTACTCCCAAGCTATCTGTAGATTTGTGCGAAAATTGGCTTGAAATTAACAAGGTATAGCGCACACAGCAACAGCGGTGCCGTCTAACACGCAGCTGCAGCAGTGAGAAAATGGTGGCGACGGGGAAAATGGCTTGGTCTTATAGGGCAAGGACATGTGACATACACTGCCAATGACACATGCCCTTGCTTGTGTGAAAAAAAGCACTTCGCTCCGTGTGTGCGCTGCTGATAGGCTGACAGATTGCACCTCCCCACTGTAAATGCGGGAAAGAGAAAAAAAAAATGGAGATCTTCATTGTTCCTGCAGAGATCCATCCCCTGCCCCTCCCCCCACCCCGCTGTACACTCAAACTGCGTATTAACATTAATTTTCATCATTACTGAGAAAAAATCCAGTTATGATTTTGGTGCACGAACAGTTATCGAACATAACCTCGAACAGCCGAATTTTTCTCAAATTGTTCGTGTTCGCCGAACGGCTCGAACACCGCCCAAAACAGCTCGAATTTGAGATTGGCGAACAGTTCGAGTAGAACAACGCTCATCTCTACTGAGCACCGCTGCAGGTGACATGCACCCATGGGGATGACACCTCTGTGAGTGAGACAGCATCTGGGGTGACCCTTACTGAGCACCGCTGCAGGTGACATGCACCCATGGGGATGACACCCCTGTGAGTGAGTCAGCCTCTGGGGTGATCCTTACTGAGCACAGCTGCAGGTGACATGCATCCATGGGGATGACACCCCTGTGAGTGAGAATGCCTCTGGGGTGATCCTTACTGAGCACCGCTGCAGGTGACATGCACCCATGGGGATGACACCCCTGTGGGTGAGTCAGCCTCTGGGGTGATACTTACTGAGCACCGCTGCAGGTGATATGCACCCATGGGGATGACACCTGTTGCATCGGCGTCTCTGCCTCCTGCTAGGCTGAGACGCCGTCCCTCTCACCTTCCTGTTCAGCGTGCGGCGTCCTCCAGCGCTCCTTCCCTCGCTGCTGCCGGCGCGCGCTCCTTCCCGGGCACTGTGTTTAGGGCGCGCGCGCTCCCCCTCTCTTAAAGGGGCCGTGTGCGTTGTCCTAAGGAGTCCCCGGCCAATTGCCGGAGGACTTCCCATATATAAGGCACCTCCTCCAAAATGGAGGTGCCCGAGCAAAGTTGTTTGCACTGTGTCTGATCTGTGCTTCAGCCCTCAGGTCCCGCTGCTAGCCTGACTCCTCGTCCTGCCTGCCAGCCTGCTCACCTGGAGCGCTCACCTGTTACCTGCCTGTTACCTGACCTGTCTGTCTGCCCGCTCACCTGGGAGCACCCGCCTGTTACCTGCTGTGTCCATCAGCCCGCTCACCTGGGAGCGCCCACCAGTTACCTGCCAGTTACCCGCCTCGTCTGTGTGCCCGCTCACCTGGGAGCACCTGCCTGGAGACCCTGCCGTCACTTGCTGTGACCACCTTCCTGGTAAACCTAAAGACTGCTACTTGCCCTGCTTTCTCGAACTGTGACCACCTGCCAGCTACCAGAGACTTCCGCCTGCTTGCCGTGTCCATTCGCCATACCGGTCAGTCCCAGCCATCTGACCCGTGGGAGCCACCTGCTCTCTTACAAGGTCGTCCCCAGAGTAGCACCTGGTCCCTCAGCCCGGATCCTCCCTGGTCACGGTGTCGTTAGCTGCCGTACGACCAGGGTCGGTTCGGGTGGATACTTAGTCACGCACCTCTGGGTCCCTCCTTGCACCTCGGCACAGAGGTTCCACCACCCGGACCCGTAACAGTTTGCTCGGGCCATGGAACTCGGTGGCACCCAAGCTCCCTCGCTCTCTGACCTATACCAAGAAGTCTCCCGTCAGAAATCCCAGCAGGAGTCCATCCTGAACCACCTGCGGAATGTCTATTCCCGCCTGGACAGACTGACTGCTCCACCAGCAACCACCGCTAGTTGCACGACTCGCACCCCGGCAGCGCCGCTGCCCATCAATACCATGGCATCCTGCTCCGGACCCCGGCTTTCTGCACCTACTCGTTTCGGAGGCGACCCCGCTCAAGCTCGGGGCTTTATAAACCAGTGCACCGTGCACTTTGAACTCTTGGCACATCACTTTACCACCGACCGGGCCAAAGTGGCTTTCATCATGTCCCATCTCACTGGGGAAGCACTGGCTTGGCTAAATCCCCTGTGGGAGAGAGGGGATCCCCTAGTATCCAACTTGTCAGCTTTCCTCACTGCTTTCCGGAAAGTCTTCGATGAACCGGGACGAAAGACCTCGTCAGCCTCCTCTCTGCTAAGTCTCCGCCAAGGGAGTCTCACCGTAGGCCAATATGCCATACGGTTCCGTACCCTCGCTTCTGAACTTGCCTGGGATAACGAGGCCCTGCTGTCCGTCTTCTGGGAGGGTCTTTCCGGTCGGATTAAAGATGAACTTGCCGGTCGGGACATCCCTACCACCCTGGACGACCTGGTGTCACTTGCTACCCGTATTGACATCCGGTTTCAGGAACGTACCAAGGAAACCACCCATGAGAGAAAGTTTCCCTGCCTTGCTCCTAACTTCCAGAGACCTGTCTCTTCTTCAGTCACTCCCCGGGCGCACTCACCCGAGCCCATGCATGTCGACCAGACCAAGTTGGTCAAATCCCGCCAGGAGTCACGCCAGGCCGAGGGGAGCTGTTTCTATTGTGGCAGCAAGGAGCACATGATCCGTTCCTGCCCGGAGAGGCCAGGAAACTCCAGTGTCTAGGATCGCTCAGAGAGGTCGTCCTAGACAAAAGTAAGTCCTCTCCCTCCCTGACTTTGTCTGTCTCTCTCTCCTGGGGAGAGGATCGGCACTTTGAAAACGCTCACCTGGATTCTGGAGCGGCTGGGAACCTCATCTCCCAGTCCTTAGTAGAGAGATACAAGCCTCTCACTGAACCTTTGTCAGTTGCCTCCGTGGATGGTAAACTCCTTCCAGTACCCATCCTGCTCGTCACTGAACCCTTAACTCTGCAGGTGGGAATGCTGCACTCTGAGAAGATCTCCTTCCATGTGCTATCCGGACTCTCTCACTCCCTGTTGCTAGGTCTACCTTGGCTCCAGATACATGAACCTGTATTGAACTGGCGAACCGGCGAAGTACTCCGGTGGGGTCCAGACTGCCATAAGACATGCCTGGTTCCGGTCCTCCCAGCTCGCCCTCCGCCTACTCCACATAATCTACCCGGTCTCCCGGCTCCATACTGGCCCTATGCGGACGTCTTCGGTAAAAAGGAAGCAGAGACGTTGCCACCCCATAGGCCATATGACTGCCCGATCGACCTGGTACCTGGTGCCACTCCTCCCCGTGGCCGTATCTACCCGTTGTCTGCGGCTGAAACCCGGGCCATGTCTGAATACATTGAAGAGAATCTGGCTAGGGGATTTATCCGAAAATCTACCTCCCCGGCTGGAGCCGGATTCTTCTTTGTCAAAAAGAAAGACGGCTTGCTACGTCCCTGTATTGACTACAGAGGACTGAATCTAATCACTGTAAAAAACAAATACCCCCTGCCGTTCATCTCCGAATTGTTTGACCGTCTCAAGGGCACCAGGATCTTCTCCAAGCTGGATCTACGAGGAGCATATAACCTGGTCCGTATCAGTCAAGGAGACAAGTGGAAGACAGCATTCAATACCCGGGACGGTCACTATGAGTACCTTGTGATGCCCTTTGGTCTCTGTAACGCCCCCACTGTCTTTCAAGAGCTGGTCAACGACATCTTCCGTGACCTCCTGTACTCCTGCGTAGTGGTTTACCTGGACGATATCTTGGTCTTCTCTCCGGATCTCCCCACACACTGGAGGGATGTTCGTCAGGTCCTGCTTAGGCTTCGGCAGAACCACCTCTACGCCAAATACGAGAAGTGCCTCTTCGACCAGACCTCCCTTCCATTCTTGGGCTATGTTATCTCCCAGACAGGTCTGCAAATGGATCCAGAGAAGCTCTCTTCTGTTCTAAAATGGCCCCGTCCAGAAGGTTTGAAGGCGATACAGCGATTCCTGGGCTTTGCCAATTACTATCGTCTTTTCATCCCACACTTCTCGTCCCGGACTGCTCCCATATCTGCGCTTACCCGTAAGGGGGCAAATCCCAAGGTATGGTCGCCTGAAGCCGAGGAGGCCTTCCTTTCCTTAAAGAGAGCCTTCGCCTCTGCCCCCGTCCTGCATCGTCCGGACTGTAATAAACAATTCTACCTGGAGGTTGATGCCTCCTCCTTCGGAGCCGGAGCGGTACTCACCCAAAAATCTTCTACCAGGAGAATGGTAACCTGCGGCTTCTTCTCCAAAATCTTCTCCTCGTCTGAGCGCAACTACTCCATAGGAGACCGTGAATTGCTAGCCATCAAATTGGTACTGGGGGAGTGGCGCTATCTGCTAGAAGGGGCTCTTTACCCAGTAATCATCTACACGGATCACAAAAACCTGGCATATCTCCAAAATGCCCAGAGACTCAATCCTTGCCAGGCCCGGTGGTCATTGTTTTTTGCCCGCTTCGACTTCATTCTTCATTTCCGCCCGGCGGACAAGAACGTAAAAGCTGATGCCTTGTCCCGGTCCTTCCTGTCCTCCGATCAAGAGGAGGAGCCTACGCACATCATTGACTCCTCCAAGGTGATGAATGTAGCCCCCTTGGATCTGACTCGTCTTCCACCCGGTAAGACGTTTGTAGCAGTACCAGATCGGGAGAGGGTTCTTCACTGGGGACATTCTTCTAAACTAGCTGGCCATGCTGGCCAAAATAAGACCTTCCAGCTCATTGCCCGGCATTACTGGTGGCCTACCCTGCATAAGGACGTTGTAGACTTCGTCGTGGCCTGTTCATCCTGTGCCCGTAACAAAGTTCCCAGACATCTACCAGCTGGCCATCTCCAGCCCCTTCCCATACATGCTGCTCCATGGCAGCACATTGCTATGGACTTTATCACCGATCTTCCTGTTTCTGCCGGTTGTACAGTCATTTAGGTGGTCGTTTACCGCTTTTCTAAAATGGAACACTTCATTCCCCTGCCTGGTCTCCCATCTGCACCCGAGCTGGCTAAAGAATTTATCCGCCACATCTTCCGTCTCCATGGCCTACCTCTCCACATCGTGTCGGATCGTGGAGTTCAGTTCACCTCACGCTTCTGGAGAGTCACATGTAAGCTGCTAGACATCACCCTGGATTTCTCCTCTGCTTACCACCCACAGTCCAATGGTCAAGTGGAGCGGATCAATCAGATCCTGACCAGCTACCTCCGGCACTTCGTTAATGCCGACCATTCGGACTGGGTGGATCTCCTACCATGGGCCGAGTTCTCTTATAATAACCATGAGAGTGAATCCTCTTCCCAATCCCCGTTCTTTATTGTCTATGGCCAGTGCCCCCGGATTCCAATTCCTGTCTCCGCTTCTGTGGACAACCCTGCCGCAGAGTCTCTTGTCAGCGAATTTTCTACTATTTGGGAGAGTACCAGGTCCGCTCTTCTTCAGTCCTCCGAGCGGATGAAGAGATATGCTGATAAGAGACGTCTGGATCCACCTCAGTTCTGTCCGGGAGACAAGGTTTGGCTCTCTTCCAAATATGTGCGGCTCAAAGTACCCTCCTACAAGTTGGGTCCTCGGTTCATCGGACCCTTCGAAATCCTCAGGCAAATTAACCCAGTGGCCTACAAATTAAAACTCCCGGCCACCCTACGCTTTCCCAACTCCTTTCACGTATCCCTCCTCAAAACCGTTGTCCTTAACACTTTTTCCGACAATCCAGATACTCCTCCTACTCCGGTTTCTGCTGAGGACGTCTTTGAAGTGGAGAGTATCCTGGCCACCAAGAGGGTAAGAGGGAGAACCGTTTTTCTGGTGGATTGGAAGGGGTTTGGTCCTGAGGAAAGAACTTGGGAACCCAGGGAGAACATCAACACTCCGCTTCTCCTTGAGAAATTTCTCTCTGGCCCAAAAAAGAGGGGGCGTAAAGGGGGGGTACTGTTGCATCGGCGTCTCTGCCTCCTGCTAGGCAGAGACGCCGTCCCTCTCACCTTCCTGTTCAGCGTGCGGCGGCGTCCTCCAGCGCTCCTTCCCTCGCTGCTGCCGGCGCGCGCTCCTTCCCGGGCACTGTGCTGAGGGAGTGCGCGCGCGCGCTCCCCCTCTCTTAAAGGGGCCGCGCGCGTCGTCCTAAGGAGTCCCCGGCCAATTGCCAGAGGACTTCCCATATATAAGGCACCTCCTCCAAAATGGAGGTGCCCGAGCAAAGTTGTTTGCACTGTGTCTGATCTGTGCTTCAGCCCTCAGGTCCCGCTGCTAGCCTGACTCCTCGTCCTGCCTGCCAGCCTGTTATCTGCCCGTTACCTGCCGAGCCTGCCAGCCTGCTCACCTGGAGCGCTCACCTGTTACCTGCCTGTTACCTGCCTTGGCTATCTGTCCGCTCACCTGGGAGCATCCGGCTGCCCTGTCTGTCAGACCACTCACCTGGGAGCGTCCACCAGTTACCTGCCTGTTACCTGCCTCGCCTGTCTGCCTGCTCACCTGGGAGCACCCACCTGTTACCTTCTATGTCCGTCAGCCCGCTCACCTGGGAGCGCCCAACAGTTACCTGCCAGTTACCCGCGTCGTCTGTCTGCCCGCTCCCCTGGGAGCACCTGCCTGTTTCCCGCCAGCCTGCCTGGAGACCCTGCCGTCACTTGCTGTGACCACCTTCCTGGTAAACCTAAAGACTGCTACTTGCCCTGCTTTCTCGAACTGTGACCACCTGTCAGCTACCAGAGACTTCCGCCTGCTTGCCGTGTCCATCCGCCATACCGGTCAGTCCCAGCCATCTGACCGGTGGGAGCAACCTGCTCTCTTACAAGGGCGTCCCCAGAGTAGCACATGGTCGCTCAGCATGGATCCTCCCTGGTCACGGTGTAGTTAGCTGCCGTACGACCAGGGTCGGTTCTGGTGGATACTTAGTCACGCCCCTCTGGGTCCCTCCTTGCACCTCGGCACAGAGGTTCCACCACCCGGACCCATAGCAACACCTCTGTGAGTGAGTCAGCCTCTGGGGTGATCCTTACAGAGCACCGCTGCAGGTGACATGCACCCATGGGGATGACACCCCTGTGAGTGAGTCAGCCTCTGGGGTGATCCTTACTGAGCACCGCTGCAGGTGACATGCACCCATGGGGATGACACCCCTGTGAGTGAGTCAGCCTCTGGGGTGATCCATACTGAGCACCGCTGCAGGTGACATGCACCCATGGGGATGACACCCCTGTGGGTGAGTCAGCCTCTGGGGTGATCCTTACTGATCACCGGCGCTGCTGGTGACATGCACCCATGGGGATGACACCCCTGTGAGTGAGTCAGCCTCTGGAGTGATCCTTACTGAGCACTGCTGCAGGTGACATGCACCCATGGGGATGACACCTCTGTGAGTGAGTCAGCCTCTGGGGTGATCCTTACTGAACACCGCTGCTGGTGACATGCACCCATGGGGATGACACCTCTGTGGGTGAGTCAGCCTCTCGAGTGATCCTTACTGAGCACCGCTGCAGGTGACATGCACCCATGGGGATGACACCCCTGTGAGTGAGTCAGCCTCTGGGGTGATCCTTACTGAGCACCGCTGCAGGTGACATGCACCAATGGGGATGACACCCCTGTGGGTGAGACAGTCTCTGGGGTGATCCTTACTGAGCACCGCTGCACGTGACATGCACCCATGGGGATGACACCCCTGTGAGTGAGTCAGCCTCTGGGGTGATCCTTACTGAGCACCGCTGCAGGTGACATGCACTAGTGGGGATGACACCCCTGTGAGTGAGTCAGCCTCTGGGGTGATCCTTACTGAGCACCGCTGCAGGTGACATGCACTAGTGGGGATGACACCCCTGTGAGTGAGTCAGCCTCTGGGGTGATCCTTACTGAGCACTGCTGCAGGTGACATGCACCCATGGGGATGACACCCCTGTGAGTGAGTCAGCCTCTGGGGTGATCCATACTGAGCACCGCTGCAGGTGACATGCACCCATGGGGATGACACCTCTGTGGGTGAGTCACCCTCTCGAGTGATCCTTACTGAGCACCGCTGCAGGTGACATGCACCCATGGGGATGACACCCCTGTGTGTGAGTCAGCTTCTGGGGTGATCCTTACTGAGCACCGCTGCAGGTGGCATGCACCCATGGGGATGACACCCCTGTGAGTGAGTCAGCCTCTGGGGTGAACCTTACTGAGCACCGCTGCAGGTCACATGCACCCATGGGGATAACACCCCTGTGAGTGAGTCAGCCTCTGGGGTGATCCTTACTGAGCACTGCTGCAGGTGACATGCACCCATGGGGATGACACCCCTGTGAGTGAGTCAGCCTCTGGGGTGATCCTAACTGAGCACTGCTGCAGGTGACATGCACCCATGGGGATGACACCCCTGTGAGTAAGTCAGCCTCTGGGGTTATCCTTACTGAGCACTGCTGCAGGTGACATGCACCCATGGGGATGACACCCCTGTTAGTGAGTCAGCCTCTGGGGTGATCCTTACTGAGCACTGCTGCAGGTGACATGCACCCATGGGGATGACACCCCTGTGAGTGAGACAGCCTATGGGGTGATCCTTTCTGAGCACCGCTGCAGGTGACATGCACCCATGGGGATGACATCTCTGTGGGTGAGTCAGCCTCTGGGGTGATCCTTACTGAGCACCGCTGCAGGTGACATGCACCCATGAGGATGACACCCCTGTGAGTGAGGCAGCCTCTGGGGTGATCCTTACTGAGCACCGCTGCAGGTGACATGCACCAATGGGGATGACACCCCTGTGGGTGAGTCAGCCTCTGGGGTGATTCTTACTAAGCACCTCTGCAGGTGACATGCACCCATGGGGATGACACCTCTGTGAGTGAGTCAGCCTCTGGGGTGATCCTTACTGAGCACCGCTGCAGGTGACATGCAGCCATGGGGATGACACCCCTGTGGGTGAGTCAGCCTCTGGGGTGATCCTTACTGAGCACCGCTGCAGGTGACATGCACCCATGGGGATGACACCTCTGTGGGTGAGTCAGCCTCTGGGGTGATCCTTACTGAGCACAACTGCAGGTGACATGCACCCATGGAGATGACACTCCTGTGAGTGAGTCAGCCTTTGGGGTGATCCTTACTGAGCACCGCTGCAGGAGACATGCACCCATGGGTATGACACCTCTGTGAGTGAGTCAGGCTCTGGGGTGACCCTTACTGAGCACCGCTGCAGGTGACATGCACCCATGGGGATGACACCCCTGTGAGTGAGTCAGCCTCTGGGGTGATCCTTACTGAGCACAGCTGCAGGTGACATGCACCCATGGGGATGACACCCCTGTGAGTGAGACAACCTCTGGGGTGATCCTTACTGAGCACCGCTACAGGTGACATACACCCATGGGGATGACACCCCTGTGAGTGAGTCAGCATCTGTGGTGACCCATACTAAGCACCGCTGCAGGTGACATGCACCCATGGGGATGACACCTCTGTGAGATGACTCAGCCTCTGGGGTGATCCTTACTGAGCACCGCTGAAGGTGACGTGCACCCATGGGGATGACACCCCTGTGAGTGAGTCAGCCTCTGGGGTTCTCCTTACTGAGCACCGCTGCAGGTGACATGCACCCATGGGGATGACACCCCTGTGAGTGAGTCAGCCTCTGGGGTTATCCTTACTGAGCACTGCTGCAGGTGACATGCACCCATGGGGATGACACCCCTGTTAGTGAGTCAGCCTCTGGGGTGATCCTTACTGAGCACCGCTGCAGGTGACATGCACCAATGGGGATGACACCCCTGTGGGTGAGTCAGCCTCTGGGGTGATCCTTACTGAGCACCGCTGCAGGTGACATGCAGCCATGGGGATGACACCTCTGTGAGTGAGTCAGCCTCTGGGGTGATCCTTACTGAGCACCGCTGCAGGTGACATGCAGCCATGGGGATGACACCCCTGTGGGTGAGTCAGCCTCTGGGGTGATCCTTACTGAGCACAGCTGCAGGTGACATGCACCCATGGAGATGACACTCCTGTGAGTGAGTCAGCCTTTGGGGTGATCCTTACTGAGCACCGCTGCAGGAGACATGCACCCATGGGGATGACACCCCTGTGGGTGAGTCAGCCTCTGGGGTGATCCTTACTGATCACCGGCGCTGCTGGTGACATGCACCCATGGGGATGACACCTCTGTGAGTGAGTCAGCTTCTGGGGTGATCCTTACTGAGCACCGCTGCTGGTGACATGCACCCATGGGGATGACACCCCTGTGAGTGAGTCAGCCTCTGGGGTGATCCTTACTGAGCACTGCTGCAGGTGACATGCACCCATGGGGATGACACCCCTGTGAGTGAGTCAGTCTCTGGGGTGATCCATACTGAGCACCGCTGCAGGTGACATGCACCCATGGGGATGACACCTCTGTGGGTGAGTCACCCTCTCGAGTGATCCTTACTGAGCACTGCTGCAGGTGACATGCACCCATGGGGATGACACCCCTGTGAGTGAGACAGCCTATGGGGTGATCCTTTCTGAGCACCGCTGCAGGTGACATGCACCCATGGGGATGACATCTCTGTGGGTGAGTCAGCCTCTGGGGTGATCCTTACTGAGCACCGCTGCAGGTGACATGCACCCATGAGGATGACACCCCTGTGAGTGAGGCAGCCTCTGGGGTGATCCTTACTGAGCACCGCTGCAGGTGACATGCACCAATGGGGATGACACCCCTGTGGGTGAGTCAGCCTCTGGGGTGATCCTTACTAAGCACCTCTGCAGGTGACATGCACCCATGGGGATGACACCTCTGTGAGTGAGTCAGCCTCTGGGGTGATCCTTACTGAGCACCGCTGCAGGTGACATGCACCCATGGGGATGACACCCCTGTGAGTGAGTCAGCCTCTGGGGTGATCCATACTGAGCACCGCTGCAGGTGACATGCACCAATGGGGATGACACCCCTGTGGGTGAGACAGCCTCTGGGGTGATCCTTACTGAGCACCGCTGCACGTGACATGCACCCATGGGGATGACACCCCTGTGAGTGAGTCAGCCTCTGGGGTGATCCTTACTGAGCACCGCTGCTGGTGACATGCACCCATGGGGATGACACCCCTGTGAGTGAGTCAGCCTCTGGGGTGATCCTTACTGAGCACTGCTGCAGGTGACATGCACCCATGGGGATGACACCCCTGTGAGTGAGTCAGTCTCTGGGGTGATCCATACTGAGCACCGCTGCAGGTGACATGCACCCATGGGGATGACACCTCTGTGGGTGAGTCACCCTCTCGAGTGATCCTTACTGAGCACCGCTGCAGGTGACATGCACCCATGGGGATGACACCCCTGTGTGTGAGTCAGCTTCTGGGGTGATCCTTACTGAGCACCGCTGCAGGTGACATGCACCCATGGGGATGACACCCCTGTGAGTGAGTCAGCCTCTGGGGTGATCCTTACTGAGCACCGCTGCAGGTGACATGCACCCATGGGGATGACATCTCTGTGGGTGAGTCAGCCTCTGGGGTGATCCTTACTGAGCACCGCTGCAGGTGACATGCACCCATGAGGATGACACCCCTGTGAATGAGGCAGCCTCTGGGGTGATCCTTACTGAGCACTGCTGCAGGTGACATGCACCAATGGGGATGACACCCCTGTGAGTGAGACAGCCTATGGGGTGATCCTTTCTGAGCACCGCTGCAGGTGACATGCACCCATGGGGATGACATCTCTGTGGGTGAGTCAGCCTCTGGGGTGATCCTTACTGAGCACCGCTGCAGGTGACATGCACCCATGAGGATGACACCCCTGTGAGTGAGGCAGCCTCTGGGGTGATCCTTACTGAGCACCGCTGCAGGTGACATGCACCAATGGGGATGACACCCCTGTGGGTGAGTCAGCCTCTGGGGTGATCCTTACTAAGCACCTCTGCAGGTGACATGCACCCATGGGGATGACACCTCTGTGAGTGAGTCAGCCTCTGGGGTGATCCTTACTGAGCACTGCTGCAGGTGACATGCACCCATGGGGATGACACCCCTGTGGGTGAGTCAGCCTCTGGGGTGATCCTTACTGAGCACCGCTGCAGGTGACATGCACCCATGGGGATGACACCTCTGTGGGTGAGTCAGCCTCTGGGGTGATCCTTACTGAGCACAGCTGCAGGTGACATGCACCCATGGAGATGACACTCCTGTGAGTGAGTCAGCCTTTGGGGTGATCCTTACTGAGCACCGCTGCAGGAGACATGCACCCATGGGTATGACACCTCTGTGAGTGAGTCAGGCTCTGGGGTGACCCTTACTGAGCACCGCTGCAGGTGACATGCACCCATGGGGATGACACCCCTGTGAGTGAGTCAGCCTCTGGGGTGATCCTTACTGAGCACAGCTGCAGGTGACATGCACCCATGGGGATGACACCCCTGTGAGTGAGACAACCTCTGGGGTGATCCTTACTGAGCACCGCTACAGGTGACATACACCCATGGGGATGACACCCCTGTGAATGAGTCAGCATCTGTGGTGACCCTTACTGAGCACCGCTGCAGGTGACATGCACCCATGGGGATGACACCTCTGTGAGACGAGTCAGCCTCTGGGGTGATCCTTACTGAGCACCGCTGAAGGTGACGTGCACCCATGGGGATGACACCTCTGTGGGTGAGTCAGCCTCTGGGGTTCTCCTTACTGAGCACCGCTGCAGGTGACATGCACCCATGGGGATGACACCCCTGTGAGTGAGTCAGCCTCTGGGGTGATCCTTACTGAGCACTGCTGCAGGTGACATGCACCCATGGGGATGACACCCCTGTGGGTGAGTCAGCCTCTGGGGTGATCCTTACTGAGCACCGCTGCAGGTGACATGCACCCATGGGGATGACACCTCTGTGGGTGAGTCAGCCTCTGGGGTGATCCTTACTGAGCACTGCTGCAGGTGACATGCACCCATGGGGATGACACCCCTGTGAGTGAGTCAGCCTCTGGGGTGATTCTTACTGAGCACTGCTGCAGGTGACATGCACCCATGGGGATGACACCCCTGTGAGTGAGTCAGCCTCTGGGGTGATTCTTACTGAGCACCGCTGCAGGTGACATGCACCCATGAGGATGACACCCCTGTGAGTGAGGCAGCCTCTGGGGTGATCCTTACTGAGCACCGCTGCAGGTGACATGCACCAATGGGGATGACACCCCTGTGGGTGAGTCAGCCTCTGGGGTGATCCTTACTAAGCACCTCTGCAGGTGACATGCACCCATGGGGATGACACCTCTGTGAGTGAGTCAGCCTCTGGGGTGATCCTTACTGAGCACCGCTGCAGGTGACATGCACCCATGGAGATGACACCCCTGTGGGTGAGTCAGCCTCTGGGGTGATCCTTACTGAGCACCGCTGCAGGTGACATGCACCCATGGGGATGACACCTCTGTGGGTGAGTCAGCCTCTGGGGTGATCCTTACTGAGCACAGCTGCAGGTGACATGCACCCATGGAGATGACACTCCTGTGAGTGAGTCAGCCTTTGGGGTGATCCTTACTGAGCACCGCTGCAGGAGACATGCACCCATGGGTATGACACCTCTGTGAGTGAGTCAGGCTCTGGGGTGACCCTTACTGAGCACCGCTGCAGGTGACATGCACCCATAGGGATGACACCCCTGTGAGTGAGTCAGCATCTGTGGTGACCCTTACTGAGCACCGCTGCAGGTGACATGCACCCATGGGGATGACACCTCTGTGAGATGAGTCAGCCTCTGGGGTGATCCTTACTGAGCACCGCTGAAGGTGACGTGCACCCATGGGGATGACACCCCTGTGAGTGAGTCAGCCTCTGGGGTTCTCCTTACTGAGCACCGCTGCAGGTGACATGCACCCATGGGGATGACACCCCTGTGAGTGAGTCAGCCTCTGGGGTGATCCTTACTGAGCACCGCTGCAGGTGACATGCACCCATGGGGATGACACCCCTGTGAGTGAGTCAGCCTCTGGGGCGATCCTTACTGAGCACCGCTGCAGGTGACATGCACCCATGGGGATGACACCACTGTGGATGAGTCAGCCTCTGGGGTGATCCTTACTGAGCACCGCTGCAGGTGACATGCACCCATGGGGATGACACCTCTGTGGGTGAGTCAGCCTCTGGGGTGATCCTTACTGAGCACAGCTGCAGGTGACATGCACCCATGGGGATGACACCCCTGTGAGTGAGTCAGCATCTGGGGTGATCCTTACTGAGCACCGCTGCAGGTGATATGCACCCATGAGGATGACACCCCTGTGAGTGAGACAGCCTCTGGTGTGATCCTTACTGAGCACTGCTGCAGGTGACATGCACCCATGGAGATGACACTCCTGTGAGTGAGTCAGCCTTTGGGGTGATCCTTACTGAGCACCGCTGCAGGTGACATGCACCCATGGGTATGACACCTCTGTGAGTGAGTCAGGCTCTGGGGTGATCCTTACTGAGCACCGCTGCAGGTGACATGCACCCATGGGGATGACACCCCTGTGAGTGAGTCAGCCTCTGGGGTGATCCTTACTGAGCACAGCTGCAGGTGACATGCACCCATGGGGATGACACCTCTGTGCGTGAGACAGCCTCTGGTGTGATCCTTACTGAGCACCGCTACAGGTGACATACACCCATGGGGATGACACCCCTGTGAGTGAGTCAGCATCTGTGGTGATCCTTACTGAGCACCGCTGCAGGTGACATGCACCCATGAGGATGACACCCCTGTGAGTGAGGCAGCCTCTGGGGTGATCCTTACTGAGCACTGCTGCAGGTGACATGCACCAATGGGGATGACACCCCTGTGAGTGAGACAGCCTATGGGGTGATCCTTACTGAGCACAGCTGCAGGTGACATGCACCCATGGAGATGACACTCCTGTGAGTGAGTCAGCCTTTGGGGTGATCCTTACTGAGCACCGCTGCAGGAGACATGCACCCATGGGTATGACACCTCTGTGAGTGAGTCAGGCTCTGGGGTGACCCTTACTGAGCACCGCTGCAGGTGACATGCACCCATGGGGATGACACCCCTGTGAGTGAGTCAGCCTCTGGGGTGATCCTTACTGAGCACCGCTGCAGGTGACATGCACCCATGGGGATGACACCCCTGTGGGTGAGTCAGCCTCTGGGGTTATCCTTACTGAGCACTGCTGCAGGTGACATGCACCCATGGGGATGACACCCCTGTGAGTGAGTCAGCCTCTGGGGTGATCCTTACTGAGCACCGCTGCAGGTGACATGCACCCATGGGGATGACACCTCTGTGGGTGAGTCAGCCTCTGGGGTGATCCTTTCTGAGCACCGCTGCAGGTGACATGCACCCATGGGGATGACATCTCTGTGGGTGAGTCAGCCTCTGGGGTGATCCTTACTGAGCACCGCTGCAGGTGACATGCACCCATGAGGATGACACCCCTGTGAGTGAGGCAGCCTCTGGGGTGATCCTTACTGAGCACTGCTGCAGGTGACATGCACCAATGGGGATGACACCCCTGTGGGTGAGTCAGCCTCTGGGGTGATCCTTACTAAGCACCTCTGCAGGTGACATGCACCCATGGGGATGACACCTCTGTGAGTGAGTCAGCCTCTGGGGTGATCCTTACTGAGCACCGCTGCAGGTGACATGCACCCATGGGGATGACACCCCTGTGGGTGAGTCAGCCTCTGGGGTGATCCTTACTGAGCACCGCTGCAGGTGACATGCACCCATGGGGATGACACCTCTGTGGGTGAGTCAGCCTCTGGGGTGATCCTTACTGAGCACAGCTGCAGGTGACATGCACCCATGGAGATGACACTCCTGTGAGTGAGTCAGCCTTTGGGGTGATCCTTACTGAGCACCGCTGCAGGAGACATGCACCCATGGGTATGACACCTCTGTGAGTGAGTCAGGCTCTGGGGTGACCCTTACTGAGCACCGCTGCAGGTGACATGCACCCATGGGGATGACACCCCTGTGAGTGAGTCAGCCTCTGGGGTGATCCTTACTGAGCACAGCTGCAGGTGACATGCACCCATGGGGATGACACCCTTGTGAGTGAGACAACCTCTGGGGTGATTCTTACTGAGCACCGCTACAGGTGACATACACCCATGGGGATGACACCCCTGTGAGTGAGTCAGCATCTGTGGTGACCCTTACTGAGCACCGCTGCAGGTGACATGCACCCATGGGGATGACACCTCTGTGAGATGAGTCAGCCTCTGGGGTGATCCTTACTGAGCACCGCTGAAGGTGACGTGCACCCATGGGGATGACACCCCTGTGAGTGAGTCAGCCTCTGGGGTTCTCCTTACTGAGCACCGCTGCAGGTGACATGCACCCATGGGGATGACACCCCTGTGAGTGAGTCAGCCTCTGGGGTGATCCTTACTGAGCACCGCTGCAGGTGACATGCACCCATGGCGATGACACCCCTGTGAGTGAGTCAGCCTCTGGGGCGATCCTTACTGAGCACCGCTGCAGGTGACATGCACCCATGGGGATGACACCACTGTGGGTGAGTCAGCCTCTGGGGTGATCCTTACTGAGCACCGCTGCAGGTGACATGCACCCATGGGGATGACACCTCTGTGGGTGAGTCAGCCTCTGGGGTGATCCTTACTGAGCACTGCTGCAGGTGACATGCACCCATGGGGATGACACCCCTGTGAGTGAGTCAGCATCTGGGGTGATCCTTACTGAGCACCGCTGCAGGTGATATGCACCCATGAGGATGACACCCCTGTGAGTGAGTCAGCCTCTGGTGTGATCCTTACTGAGCACTGCTGCAGGTGACATGCACCCATGGGTATGACACCTCTGTGAGTGAGTCAGGCTCTGGGGTGATCCTTACTGAGCACCGCTGCAGGTGACATGCACCCATGGGGATGACACCCCTGTGAGTGAGTCAGCCTCTGGGGTGATCCTTACTGAGCACAGCTGCAGGTGACATGCACCCATGGGGATGACACCTCTGTGCGTGAGACAGCCTCTGGTGTGATCCTTACTGAGCACCGCTACAGGTGACATACACCCATGGGGATGACACCCCTGTGAGTGAGTCAGCATCTGTGGTGACCCTTACTGAGCACCGCTGCAGGTGATATGCACCCATGGGGATGACACCTCTGTGAGATGAGTCAGCCTCTGGGGTGATCCTTACTGAGCAGCGCTGCAGGTGACATGCACCCATGGGGATGACACCCCTGTGAGATGAGTCAGCCTCTGGGGTGATCCTTACTGAGCACCGCTGAAGGTGACGTGCACCCATGGGGATGACACCCCTGTGAGTGAGTCAGCCTCTGGGGTTCTCCTTACTGAGCACCGCTGCAGGTGACATGCACCCATGGGGATGACACCCCTGTGAGTGAGTCAGCCTCTGGGGTGATCCTTACTGAGCACCGCTGCAGGTGACATGTACCCATGAGGATGACACCCCTGTGAGTGAGTCAGTCTCTGGGGTGATCCTTACTGAGCACTGCTGCAGGTGACATGCACCCATGGGATGACACCCCTGTGAGTGAGTCAGCCTCTGGGGAAATCCTTACTGAGCACTGCTGCAGGTGACATGCATCCATGGGGATGACACCCCTGTGGGTGAGGCAGCCTCTGGGGTGATCCTTACTGAGCTCCGCTGCAGGTGACATGCGCCCATGGGGATGACACCCCTGTGGGTGAGTCAGCCTCTAGAGTGATCCTTACTGAGCACCGCTGCAGGAGACATGCACCCATGGGGATGACACCCCTGTAAGTGATTCAGCCTCTGGGGTGATCCTTACTGAGCACTGCTGCAGGTGACATGCACCCATGGGGATGACACCCCTGTGAGTGAGTCAGCCTCTGGGGTGATCCTTACTGAGCACTGCTGCAGGTGACATGCACCCATGGGGATGACACCACTGTGGGTGAGACAGCCTCTGGGGTGATCCTTACTGAGCACCGCTGCAGGTGACATGCACCCATGGAGATGATACCCCTGTGAGTGAGTCAGTCTCTGTGGTGATCCTTACTGAGCACTGCTGCAGGTTACATGCACCCATGGGATGACACCCCTGTGAGTGAGTCAACCTCTGGGGAGATCCTTACTGAGCACTGCTGCTGGTGACATGCACCCATGGGGATGACACCCCTGTGGGTGAGTCAGCCTCTGGGGTGATCCTTACTGAGCACCGTTGCAGGTGACATGCGCCCATGGGAATGACACCCCTGTGGGTGAGTCAGCCTCTAGGGTGATCCTTACTGAGCACCGCTGCAGGTGACATGCACCTGACGCGCCCCTGGGCCTGTGTCGCGCTGCGTTGCGCACGCGGGAGCTTACCCGGAGCCGGATCTGTTGAGGGTTGTAGTCTCGTGGCGGTGACCCGGTCCGTGCCCAGGGAGTCAAACTGAGCGGCGATGTATCAGCGGTAGATGTTGGACGACTATGCCACCCGTTGAGTACAGCTAAGGAGCTGCTGCTGCAGGGCAGACCGCTGAGGCCGGTGGTAGGATTGTGCAGCGTGATAGTATAACCCCCAACGGGAGGGGTATGGCCTCAGGGCAGCCGACGTGGATGATGGGGGTAGCAGGAACCACTCGGAGACGGTACGGTGCAGTTCAGGGTCTTTACTGGTGACAAAGTACTCCCTCCCCGAGTACTGGCTAGCGATTGGGGCCTGGTCAGTCCTTGAGCATATGGGATCTCCCCTGGCCAGGCGGAGTTGTAGGCCTCCCAAACTAACTGTACTCTTCTGGCTACCTTGCTAGAGGCGGGTATAAGTAGCCCACGTCCCTCAGTGTACCGTGTGGTGCTCACCCGTATGGCCAGTGACTCGGGGCCTTCTAGTAGCTTCCGCTCCACGACGGCGGTGCTGGTCCCATGCGTGTGACCGTGCCTTCGGGTTTCTTGGCCAGAGGACCTGGAATCCCCTGCCTGACGGATTCTGCTGCTGGGTAGGAGTTAGTCCCCACAGCCTCGGACTCCGGGTCCGGTAAGAAATCTTCTCAGTCAGGGCGAGCTCTGCAGCTGCCAGCCCCTGACTCCTTGTAACACTGCTCCCACAGAGCTCCTGATGTTCTGTTCCTATATTTGCTTCTTTTCTCTGTCTCTACTTCTTCTCTACTCACTAACCCTGCCTCAGCCCTAGGTTTATATAGGGGAAGTTCTTCCCCTCCCAGGACTGGGCAGGAGGTGTGGCATGCATAGGATTCCTGACCAAGAGACCTCCCACCTGCTCTCAGACATAACATTGCTGTTACTGTGGAAACCAGATCCCTGGGGTGCCACATTCCCCCCTAGTGAAATTTAGTACTCCGGGACTAAACATTTTAGAAAAACATAACAAGATATAACAATAACAATACAATAAAGAAACACATAAAGGTGGTCACGGCATGTCCGTAACCGGGTGCAGTCTTTGAAGAAAGCAAGGTGTCTATTTCACCAAAACAGGGAGACGTAACCAGGTAGGGGTCTGTCCTGCCCCGAGTCCTTAACAGTCTTTAGTCCGTCCTGGGTTACGCTCCAACTATGTACACAGGATTCCCGGTAAATCCACCAAAGACTCCTATAAACAACTAGAAACACATAATTATACACAAGCAACAAGAAAAACAGGTAACCATAAATAAAACGACTTATACACTTCAAATCCTCCAACGTGCGGGTAACTGGCCTCTAGTGGCCCTAGTGGACCTACGGAGCTGACTGTCTGGCCCTGAACTACAGGGTGTAGTTAAGGGTAAACTGGGCAGCGGTCTACGGGCCCTTTGGCTCACTAGGGATATGGCAGGCTCACTGCAAGCAGAGGGTTGATCCTCCTGGTCTGCTGGTGTGGGGTCTTCTGCCTCCTGGACCGGCTGTTCTTCCAGCTCTACCTGTTGCTCCGTAGGTGCTTGGGATGCTGGTTGGAGGAAGGTGAGTACGGGTACCACAACTGCACCATTGACTTGAGTCCAAGACCGAGGGAAGTCTCCGAGCACAGTACTAACCATATCTTCCCTTTCCTCTACGGGTCCATGGTCTTCTTGTTCCTCTTCAGGGTTCCGTAGCTGTTCAGGACACTTCTTCAGGTGATCCCGGGATACAATGGCTGTGGTCTCCCCTCCGTCTTTACTGATGGTACAGACCTTCGGGTTCTCGTGGCTTGAGGGCAGTACGGTGTACGGGTCCTTCTCCCACTGGTCGTCCAACTTGTGGAGCCGTCTTTTCCTCTTCAAGACCTGCTCTCCGGGCACCAGGGGAACAGCGGGAGCATACTGGTTGTAAGTTTTCTCTTGTCTCTCCCTAGCCTGACAGAGACTTCGCTCCACGCTCTCCTGTACTTTCCGGTACTGCTGCTGCCTCTCTGTGTCCCAGTCTGCTTCTGGTGAAGTGTCCTCGGGTGTCAGGACTCCCATTTCCAGGTCAACAGGTAACTTACCAGGTCTCGCCCTCATTAGGTAAGCCGGGGTACAGTTGGTGGAACCTACCGGGATGTGGTTGTATAGGTCCACCAGATCGGGCAGCTTCTCAGGCCACAGACTGCGTTCTTCCAGGGGCAACGTTTTCAGAAGATCCATTACCACCTGGTTCATTTTCTCACAAAGTCCATTAGTTTGCGGATGATAGGGTGTCGTCCTTATCTTCCGGCAGCCATACAGATTGCAGAATTCCTGGAAGACCTCCGCTTCAAAGGCAGGTCCCTGGTCCGTCAGCACTTGGTCCGGGTACCCGTGTGGATGGCAGAAGTGCTGCTGGAAGGCTCTAGCTGCTGTTTGAGCCGTTAAGTCCTTGACGGGGACGACAACCAAGAACCGGGAGTAATGATCCACGATGGTTAACGCGTAGACGTAGCCACTTCTGCTTGGGGTCAGTTTTACATGATCCAAGGCTACCAGTTCCAACGGCTGCCGGGTGACGATGGACTGCAGGGGAGTCTTCTGGCTGGCACGGTCCTTCCTCCTCAGGTTGCACGGGCCACAGTCTCTGCACCACCTCTCGATGGTTCCCCTCATGCCTACCCAATGGAACCGCCCGCGCAGCAGGAACTCCAGCTTCTTCCATCTGAAATGCCCAGCAACATCGTGGTATGCCTCCATCACCATGGCTGCGTCTCGTCGTGGCACCACTACTTGCCAGATTAGTTCATGCGTCCGGGAGTTAACCATCCTGCGGCACAACTTCCCCTTGTAAAGGAACAGTCTACTCTTTTCTGCCCACAGTTGCTTGGCTTCCTCCGGAGCGTCTGGGTCAAGGCGAGCCTCTGGCTGAGTCAGCATCTCCTTCACCAGCCGGACAGCAGGGTCACTGTCTTGCGTTTCCGCCCAGTTGTAGTGAGGTAAGGGGTTAAGCGTAGCGCCTTGCTTACTCCTTACCCGATGGGAATACTGGATAGTCCCATGACGGTGAAACGCGGGGAGTTCGACTTCTTCCAGTCCCTCTGGATCTTCTCCTACGTCCGGTAGGTTTGGCAGTTTGGCATCCTGGACAGGGCGTCCGCGTTGGTATTGGAGCGTCCTGCCCGGTATTTGATGGTGAACTCGTAGTTGGACAGGCGGGCCATCCATCTCTGCTCTAGGGCACCGAGTCTTGCCGTGTCCAGGTGTGTCAACGGGTTGTTATCCGTGTACACGACGAACCGGGAAGAAGCGAGGTAGTGCTTAAAGCGTTCGGTGACTGCCCACACCACTGCCAGGAACTCTAGCTTAAATGAGCTGTAATTCTCAGGGTTTCTTTCGGTGGGTCGCAGTTTTCGGCTGGCGTAAGCGATTACTCGCTCTTTCCCTTGCTGGATCTGGGACAGCACGGCTCCTAGCCCGATGTTACTTGCGTCGGTGTAGAGGATAAAGGGCTGGCTGTAATCCGGGTACGCCAGGATTTCATCCCCCGTGAGGGCCATCTTCAGCTGGCGGAAGGACTCTTCTTCCAACTTCTCCCATCTGAAGGGCGGCTTCTGGTTCTTGGCCTTCCGGGACTGGCCTATCAGGAGGTCCTGCATAGGAGCTGCCTTTTTGGTGAAACCGGGGATGAACCTGCGGTAGTAGCCTACCAACCCGAGGAACTGCCGCACTTCCTTTACACTGGAGGGACTTGGCCATTCCTTAATTGCGGTGATCTTATCAGGGTCGGGAGCCACTCCGTCAGCGCTCACCACGTGTCCCAGGTACTGCACCTTTGGTTTCAGGAGGTGACACTTGGAGGGTTTCACCTTTAGGCCGTAGCTTGCCAGAGCTTCGAACACTTCCGCGAGGTGTTTCAGGTGGTCCTCATAAGTCTTAGAATATACGATGACATCGTCCAGGTACAACAGGACCGTCTCGAAGTTTCTGTGGCCCAGACAGCACTCCATTAATCGTTGGAAGATTCCTGGTGCGTTGCAGAGTCCGAACGGCATGCAGGTAAACTCGCTAAGTCCCATCGGGGTGGTGAATGCGGTCTTCTCCCGGTCCGCCTCTGCTACAGGAACCTGCCAGTACCCACTAGTGAGATCCAAGGTAGAGAAGAAGTTAGCAGATCTTAAAGCAGCCAAAGACTCCTCTATCCTTGGTAAGGGGTACGCATCCTTGTGTGTGATACGGTTGATTTTCCGGTAATCTACACACATCCTCATGGTGTTGTCTTTCTTTTTGACTAAGACTAGTGGAGCTGCCCAGGGGCTACAGCTATCCCTGATCACCCCAGCCTCCTTCATGTCTCTAAGCATCCCCTTGGCGTGTTGGTAGTGTGCAGGGGGTACGGGTCGATACCTCTCTTTTATGGGAGGATGGTCTCCCGTGGGGATGTGGTGTTCTACCCCCTTGACTCGCACGAAGTCTAATGGGTGTTTACTAAACACTCTCTCGTACTCTTGAACCACCCGATAGACTCCCTGTTTCTGGTGTGAGGGAGTGGAGTCAGTACCCAAATGTAGTTGCTGACACCAGTCCTCCATTGTTTTCTTAGAGCCGTTACCTTCCTCCGGGTGAGATGGAGGCAAGGGTTCCACAGATTGTATAGCATTTTGGTTAATGGTATATAATTTGGCTAGCGTGGCATACCGGGGCAGGTACACTTCCCTCTTCCCGATATTGATTATGCGAACGGGCACCCTCCCATGGCGTACATTAACCACCCCCCGTGCTGTCAAGATGGTGGGCCTACTGTCTGAGTAAACTGGTTCTACCATTGCCTGGTAATCTCTACCTCTCAGACCAATAGCTGCCCGGCACCAAATCATCATTTCACTTTTTGGGGGCATGGCAATAGGGAAAGGGTCACACATTCTCACGCTACCAATCTAACCGCCGGAGAGTTCCACCTGTTGCCGTCGCATCAGTGCCCGGATCTCTTTTTGGAGCACTCGCTGCTCGCCGGAGCTGGCGTTCTTGGCAACCTGCTGTAAAAGGAAAATCACCTCTGCAAGACAATTTTCAATTACATTAGTTCCTAGAGTTATCTTTGGGTGACTCTCGTGTTTGTCAATGTCTACAATGATCAGTCCCTGTGCTGCCAGTTCAACTCTACCAATTTTAATGGTCACCTCTTTAAATCCGATCTGTGGCACGGGCTGACCATTGCTGGCGATGATACTCAAGTCGTCGTCAGGGTAGCGGGTAATATCCGAGTCATTCCAGTACTGCTTGAAGAGCACGTACGGGATGGTGGTGACCTGTGACCCGGTGTCCAGTAGGGCACTCATAGGAATGCCATCCAGTACCACAGGCAAGACTGGACGTCCTCCCACATATTTGTCGCGCCAGTTCGATGGGCCTGATGATCTTTTTCCTAGGGGTTGGCCCTCTACCCTAGGTTGTGCCAGTTTAAAGGACGGTACCTTGCCATATGTCCGGGTTGATTACAGCAGCGGCAGATGGGTCGTCCGTCCTCGTTGTATCGGTCGCTGGGTCTTCCTCTGGCCAGTGGGGTCCTCCTTGGTCGACGCCACGGGATGTCCTCCGGTCCGGATGCCAGCTGGATCTTCCCTGGAGTAGAAACCTGTAAAGACTGCACAGTTCGGGTTAGCGCAGCAACGCTTTTAGCTAGCTCTTGGACCTGATGGTGCAGGTCTGGAGCCGGGTCATTGCTCAAAGCCTGCGCATCAGCTCCCACAGGCCCTGCCGACAAGGGCGCCGCCTCCTGGTGGTAAGTAGTAGTGGGGCGTCTGTGGGTCACAACGCCACCTGGTGCCGGTTCTCGGAGCACCCGGATGGCTCTGTCCTTGAACTGTGCAAATCCCAGATGAGGGTCCTGTAAGGCCATTGCCCGCAACTGGGTTCGGTGGGCATTGCAATATAAACCCTCTATAAATTGTTCAGTCAACAGCCTGTCCTCGTCTCCCACGCCGTCAGGGTCGGTCTGCTTAATGGCTCTCAGGGCCTCTTGTAGGTTCAGGGCATAGTCCCTTATACTCTCATGTGCCCGCTGTTTGCACCCGCAGAATCTAAGCTTGATCTCGGCTGAGGTGCGGGTATCAAAGGTGTCCCTCAGCCGGGTTAGTATCCCTGCGACAGTCCTCCCCCCAGGTGGCCAGGACTTTACCTCCCTTCGGGCTGCCCCAGTTAATTGGGCCACCAGGATGCTCACTTTTTGCTCTTCTGTGAGGGGGTACACCTGGAAGAGGCTATCCAGCTTTTCTCTAAAGTCATGCAGGGTATGTGACTCCCCTGAGTACTGGGGTAGCCAGGCCGCTCCCGGGATATAGGGCATGGTGAAAGGCATGACTGCAGCAGCGATGGCGCTGGAGGGGGTTGAGGCAGTGAAGCTCTCCTCCGTATCCGACATCCTCCTCCCCCCTAGTGGACCGTGGCCTACCTTGCGATGATCCTCTTCCGTAGGCCGCGGCTCCGCAGTAGATCGTCAAGGTTGAGGACCTTCCGTCGCGCTCCTGTGACGTCGGCGTCTGCTGGGCTCCTTCCAGGACCTTACGCGACGTCCGGACGTGAGGCGGGGCTTCAGTTCTCGCGCGCTTTCGGAGTCCACGCCCCTCTTCTTCCCGCGCGACGTCTTCAAGATGGCGTCCAACGGCGGGAAAACTCCACGGAAGGCGGGAAGAAGGCTGAAAATGGCGCCGGATGGCGGGAATCTTCACCGATGGCGGGAAGAAGGCTGAAGATGGCGCCGGATGGCGGGAATCTTCACCACAGGTAAGTTTGAACAGTCTCTTTCAGGCACTTAGTACCCGGTGGTTGCGGGCACGAAATCCTGCCGACTACGCCAAAAGTTGACGCGCCCCTGGGCCTGTGTCGCGCTGCGTTGCGCACGCGGGAGCTTACCCGGAGCCGGATCTGTTGAGGGTTGTAGTCTCGTGGCGGTGACCCGGTCCGTGCCCAGGGAGTCAAACTGAGCGGCGATGTATCAGCGGTAGATGTTGGACGACTACGCCACCCGTTGAGTACAGCTAAGGAGCTGCTGCTGCAGGGCAGACCGCTGAGGCCGGTGGTAGGATTGTGCAGCGTGATAGTATAACCCCCAACGGGAGGGGTATGGCCTCAGGGCAGCCGACGTGGATGATGGGGGTAGCAGGAACCACTCGGAGACGGTACGGTGCAGTTCAGGGTCTTTACTGGTGACAAAGATAGACCCTCCCGGAGTACTGGCTAGCGATTGGGGCCTGGTCAGTCCTTGAGCAGATGGGATCTCCCCTGGCCAGGCGGAGTTGTAGGCCTCCCAAACTAACTGTACTCTTCTGGCTACCTTCCTAGAGGCGGGAATAAGTAGCCCACGTCCCTCAGTGTACCGTGTGGTCCTCACCCGTATGGCCGGTGACTCGGGGCCTTCTAGTAGCTTCCGCTCCACGACGGCGGTGCTGGTCCCATGCGTGTGACCGTGCCTTCGGGTTTCTTGGCCAGAGGACCTGGAATCCCCTGCCTGACGGATTCTGCTGCTGGGTAGGAGTTAGTCCCCACAGCCTCGGACTCCGGGTCCGGTAAGAAATCTTCTCAGTCAGGGCGAGCTCTGCAGCTGCCAGCCCCTGACTCCTTGTAACACTGCTCCCACAGAGCTCCTGATGTTCTGTTCCTATATTTACTTCTTTTCTCTGTCTCTACTTCTTCTCTACTCACTAACCCTGCCTCAGCCCTAGGTTTATATAGGGGAAGTTCTTCCCCTCCCAGGACTGGGCAGGAGGTGTGGCATGCATAGGATTCCTGACCAAGAGACCTCCCACCTGCTCTCAGACATAACATTGTTGTTACTGTGGAAACCAGATCCCTGGGGTGCCACACACCCATGGGGATGACACCCCTGTGAGTGAGTCAGCCTCTGGGGTGATCCTTACTGAGCACCGCTGCAGGTGACATGCACCCATGGGGATGACACCACTGTGGGTGAGACCACCTCTGGGGTGATCCTTTCTGAGCACCGCTGCAGATGACATGCACCCATGGGGATGACACCCCTGTGAGTGAGTCAGCCTCTGGGGTCATCCTTACTGAGCACCGCAGCAGGTGACATGCACCCGTGGGGATGGAACCCCTGTGAGTGAGTCAGCCTCTGGGGTGATCCTTACTGAGCACCGATGGAAGTGACATACACCCATGGGGACGACACCCCAGTGAATGAGTCAGCCTCTGGGGTGATCCTTTCTGAGCACCGCTGCAGGTGACATGCACTCATGGGGACGACACCCCTGTGAGTGAGACAGCCTCTGGGATGATCCTTACTGAGCACAGCTGCAGGTGACATGCACCCATGGAGATGACACCCCTGTGGGAGAGTCAGCCTCTAGGTTGATAATTACTGAGCACCGCTGCAGGTGACATGCACCCATGGGGATGACACCCCTGTGAGTGAGTCAGTCTCTGGGGTGATCCTTACTGAGCACCGCTGCAGGTGACATGTACCCATGGGGATGACACCCCTGTGGGTGAGTCAGCCTCTGGGGTGATCCTTACTGAGCTCCGCTGCAGGAGACATGCACCCATGGGGATGACACCCCTGTGAGTGAGTCAGCCTCTGGGGTGATCCTTACTGAGCACCGCTGCAGGTGACATGCATCCATGGGGATGACACCCCTGTGAGTGAGTTAGCCTCTGGGGTGGTCCTTACTGAGCACTGCTGCAGGTGACATGCACCGGTGGGGATGACACCCCTGTTGATAAGTCAGCCTCTGGGGTGATCCTTACTGAGCACTGCTGCAGGTGACATGCACCCATGGGGATGACACCCCTGTGGATGAATCAGCCTCTGGGGTGTTCCTTACTGAGCAGCGCTGCAGGTGACATGCACCCATGGGGTGACACCTCTGTGATTGAGTCAGCCTCTGGGGTGATCCTTACTGAGCACCGCTGCAGGTGACATGCACCCATGGGGTGACACCTCTGTGAGTGAGTCAGTCTCTGGGGTGATCCTTACTGAGCACTGTTGCAGGTGACATGCACCCATGGGAATGACACCCCTGTGAGTGAGTCAGCCTCTGGGGTGATCCTTACTGAGCTCCGCTGCAGAAGACATGCACCCATGGGGGTGACACCCCTCTGAGTGAGTCAGCCTCTGGGGTGATCCTTACTGAGCACCGCTGCAGGTGACATGCACCCTTGGGGATGACACCCCTGTGAGTGAGACAGCCTCTGGGGTGATTCTTACTGAGCACCTCTGCAGGTGACATGCACCCTTGGGGATGACACCCCTGTGAGTGAGACAGCCTCTGGGGTGATCCTTACTGAGCACCGCTGCAGATGACATGCACCCATGGGGATGACACCTCTGTGGGTGAGTCAGCCTCTGGGGTGATCCTTACTGAGCACCGCTGCAGGTGACATGCACCCATGGGGATGACACCTCTGTGGGTGAGTCAGCCTCTGGGGTGATCCTTACTGAGCACCGCTGCAGGTGACATGCACCCATGGGGATGACACTCCTGTGAGTGAGTCAGCCTCTGGGGAGATCCTTACTGAGCACCGCAGTAGGTGACATGCACCCGTGGGGATGGCACCCCTGTGAGTGAGTCAGCCTCTGGGGTGATCCTTACTGAGCACCGCTGCAGGTGACATGCACCCATGGGGATGACACCCCTGTGAGTGAGACAGCCTCTGGGTTGATAATTACTGAGCACCGCTGCAGGTGACATGCACCCGTGGGGATGACACCCCTGTGGATGAGTCAGCCTCTGGGGTGATCCTTACTGAGCACCGCTGCAGGTGACATGCACCCATGAGGTGACACCTCTGAGTGAGTCAGTCTCTGGGGTGATCCTTACTGAGCACCGCAGTAGGTGACATGCACCCATGGGGGTGACACCCCTGTGAGTGAGTCAGCCTCTGGGGTGATCCTTACTGAGCTCCGCTGCAGGAGACATGCACCCATGGGGGTGACACCCCTGTGAGTGAGTCAGCCTCTGGGGTGATCCTTAGTGAGCACCACTGCAGGTGACATGCACCCATGGGGCTGACACCCCTGTGGATGAGTCAGCCTCTGGGGTGATCCTTACTGAGCACCGCTGCAGGTGACATGCACCCATGGGGTGACACCTCTGTGAGTGAGTCAGTCTCTGGGGTGATCCTTACTGAGCACTGTTGCAGGTGACATGCACCCATGGGGGTGACACCCCTGTGAGTGAGTCAGCCTCTGGGGTGATACTTACTGAGCTCCGCTGCAGGAGACATGCACCCATGGGGGTGACACCCGTGTGAGTGAGTCAGCCTCTGGGGTGATCCTTACTGAGCACCACTGCAGGTGACATGCACCCGTCGGGATGACACCCCTGTGAGTGAGACAGCCTCTGGGGTGATTCTTACTGAGCACCTCTGCAGGTGACATGCACCCTTGGGGATGACACCCCTGTGAGTGAGACAGCCTCTGCGGTGATCCTTACTGAGCATCGCTGCAGGTGACATGCACCCATGGGGATGACACCCCTGTGAGTGAGTCAGCCTCTGGGGTGATCCTTACTGAGCACCGCAGCAGGTGACATGCACCCGTGGGGATGGCACCCCTGTGAGTGAGTCAGCCTCTGGGGTGATCCTTACTGAGCACCAATGGAAGTGACATACACCCATGGGGACGAAACCCCTGTGAATGAGTCAGCCTCTGGGGTGATCCTTTCTGAGCACCGCTGGAGGTGACATGCACCCATGGGGATGACACCTCTGTGAGTGAGACAGCCTCTGGGATGATCCTTACTGAGCACCGCTGCAGGTGACATGCACCCATGGGGATGACACCTCTGTGAGTGAGACAGCCTCTGGGTTGATCCTTACTAAGCACCGCTGCAGGTGACATGCACCCATGGGGATGACACCCCTGTGAGTGAGACAGCGTCTGGGTTGATAATTACTGAGCACCGCTGCAGGTGACATGCACCCATGGAGATGACACCCCTGTGAGTGAGTCAGCCTCTGGGGTGATCCTTACTGAGCACCGCTGCAGGTGACATGTACCCATGGGGATGACACCCCTGTGGGTGAGTCAGCCTCTGGGGTGATCCTTACTGAGAACCGCTGCAGGTGACATGCACCCATGGGGATGGCACCCCTGTGATTGACTCAGCCTCTGGGGTGATCCTTACTGAGCACCACTGCAGGTGACATGCACCCATGGGGATGACACCCCTGTGAGTGAGTCAGCCTCTGGGGTGGTCCTTACTGAGCACTGCTGCAGGTGACATGCACCTGTGGGGATGACACCCCTGTGGGTAAGTCAGACTCTGGGGTGATCATTACTGACCACCGCTGCAGGTGACATGCACCCATGGGGATGACACCCCTGTGGATGAGTCAGCCTCTGGGGTGATCCTTACTGAGCACCGCTGCAGGTGACATGCACCCATGGGGATGACACCCCTGTGGGTGAGTCAGTCTCTGGGGTGATCCTTACTGAGCACTGTTGCAGTTGACATGCACCCATGGAAATGTCACCCCTGTGAGTAAGTCAGCCTCTGGGGTGATTCTTACTGAGCACGTCTGCAGGTGACATGCTCCCTTGGGGATGACACCCCTGTGAGTGAGACAGCCTCTGGGGTGATCCTTACTGAGTTCCGCTGCAGGTGACATGCACCCATGGGGATGACACCCCTGTGAGTGAGACAGCCTCTGGGGTGATCCTTACTGAGCACCGCTGCAGGTGACATGCACCCATGGGGATGACACCCTTGTGGGTGAGTCAGCCTCTGGGGTGATCCTTACTGAGCACCGCTTCAGGTGACATGCACCAATGGGGATGACACCACTGTGAGTGAGTCAGCCTCTGGGGTGATCCTTACTGATCACCGCTGCAGGTGACATGCTCCCATGGAGATGACACCCCTGTGAGTGAGTCAGCCTCTGGGGTGATCCTTCCTGACCACCGCTGCAGGTGACATGCACCCAAAGGGATGACACCACTGTGAGTGAGACAGCCTCTGGGGTGATTACTACTGAGCACTGCTGCAGGTGACATGCACCCATGGGGATGACACCCCTGTGAGTGAGTCAGCCTCTGGGGTGATCCTTACTGAGCACGGCTGCAGGTGACATGCACCCATGGGGATGACACCCCTGTGAGTGAGTCAGCCTTTGGGGTGATCCTTACTGAGCACCGCAGCAGGTGACATGCTCCCGTGGGTATGGCACCCCTATGAGTGAGTCAGCCTCTGGGGTGAACCTTACTGAGCACCGATGGAAGTGACATACACCCATGGGGACGACACCCCTGTGAATGAGTCAGCCTCTGGGGTGATCCTTACTGAGCACCGCTGCAGGTGAAATGCACCCATGGGGTTGACACCTCTGTGAGTGAGTCAGCCTCTAGGGTGATCCTTACTGAGCATCGCTGCAGGTGACATGTACCCATGGGGATGACACCCCTGTGAGTGAGTCAGCCTCTGGGGTGATCCTAACTGAGCACCGCTGCAGGTGACATGCACCCATGGGGATGACACACCTGTGGGTGAGTCAGCCTATGGGGTGATCCTTACTGAGCACTGCTGCAGGTGACATGCACCCATGGGGATGACACCCCTGTGAGTGAGTCAGCCTCTGGGGTGATCCTTACTGAGCTCCGCTGCAGGTGACATGCACCCATGGGGGTGACACCCCTGTGAGTGAGTCAGCCTCTGGGGTGATCCTTACTGAGCTCCGCTACAGGTTACATTCACCCATGGGGATGACACCCCTGTGAGTGAGTCAGCCTCTGGGATGATTCTCACTGAGCTCCGCTGCAGGTGACATGCACCCATGAGGATGACACCCCTGTGAGTGAGACAGCCTCTGGGGTGATCCTTACTGAGCACTGCTGCAGGTGACATGAACCCATGAGGATGACACCTCTGTGGGTGAGTCAGCCTCTGTTGTGATCCTTACTGAGCATCGCTGCAGGTGATATGTACCCATGGGGATGACACCCCTGTGAGGGAGTCAGCCTCTGGGGTGATCCTAACTGAGCACCGCTGCAGGTGACATGCACCCATGGGGATGACACACCTGTGGGTGAGTCAGCCTATGGGGTGATCCTTACTGAGCACTGCTGCAGGTGACATGCACCCATGGGGATGACACCCCTGTGGGTGAGTCAGCCTCTGGGGTGATCCTTACTGAGAACCGCTGCAGGTGACATGCACCCATGGGGATGGCACCCCTGTGATTGACTCAGCCTCTGGGGTGATCCTTACTGAGCACCACTGCAGGTGACATGCACCCATGGGGATGACACCCCTGTGAGTGAGTCAGCCTCTGGGGTGGTCCTTACTGAGCACTGCTGCAGGTGACATGCACCTGTGGGGATGACACCCCTGTGGGTAAGTCAGACTCTGGGGTGATCATTACTGACCACCGCTGCAGGTGACATGCACCCATGGGGATGACACCCCTGTGGATGAGTCAGCCTCTGGGGTGATCCTTACTGAGCACCGCTACAGGTGACATGCACCCATGGGGATGACACCCCTGTGGGTGAGTCAGTCTCTGGGGTGATCCTTACTGAGCACTGTTGCAGGTGACATGCACCCATGGAAATGTCACCCCTGTGAGTAAGTCAGCCTCTGGGGTGATTCTTACTGAGCACCTCTGCAGGTGACATGCTCCCTTGCGGATGACACCCCTGTGAGTGAGACAGCCTCTGGGGTGATCCTTACTGAGCTCCGCTGCAGGTGACATGCACCCATAGGGATGACACCCCTGTGAGTGAGACAGCCTCTGGGGTGATCCTTACTGAGCACCGCTGCAGGTGACATGCACCCATGGGGATGACACCCTTGTGGGTGAGTCAGCCTCTGGGGTGATCCTTACTGAGCACCGCTTCAGGTGACATGCACCCATGGGGATGACACCACTGTGAGTGAGTCAGCCTCTGGGGTGATCCTTACTGAGCACCGCTGCAGGTGACATGCTCCCATGGAGATGACACCCCTGTGAGTGAGTCAGCCTCTGGGGTGATCCTTCCTGACCACCGCTGCAGGTGACATGCACCCAAGGGGATGACACCACTGTGAGTGAGACAGCCTCTGGGGTGATTACTACTGAGCACCGCTGCAGGTGACATGCACCCATGGGGATGACACCCCTGTGAGTGAGTCAGCCTCTGGGGTGATCCTTACTGAGCACGGCTGCAGGTGACATGCACCCATGGGGATGACACCCCTGTGAGTGAGTCAGCCTCTGGGGTGATCCTAACTGAGCACCGCTGCAGGTGACATGCACCCATGGGGATGACACACCTGTGGGTGAGTCAGCCTATGGGGTGATCCTTACTGAGCACTGCTGCAGGTGACATGCACCCATGGGGATGACACCCCTGTGAGTGAGTCAGCCTCTGGGGTGATCCTTACTGAGCTCCGCTGCAGGTGACATGCACCCATGGGGGTGACACCCCTGTGAGTGAGTCAGCCTCTGGGGTGATCCTTACTGAGCTCCGCTACAGGTTACATTCACCCATGGGGATGACACCCCTGTGAGTGAGTCAGCCTCTGGGATGATTCTCACTGAGCTCCGCTGCAGGTGACATGCACCCATGGGAATGACACCGCTGTGAGTGAGACAGCCCCTGGGGTGATTCTTACTGCGCACCACTGCAGGTGACATGTGCCCATGGGGATGACACCTCTGTGAGTGAGTCAGCCTCTGAGGTGATCCTTACTGAGCACCGCTGCAGGTGACAAGCACCCATGGAGATGACACCCCTGTGAGAGAGTCAGCCTCTGGGGTGATCCTTACTGAGCTCCGCTACAGGTTACATTCACCCATGGGGATGACACCCCTGTGAGTGAGTCAGCCTCTGGGATGATTCTCACTGAGCTCCGCTGCAGGTGACATGCACCCATGGAAATGACACCGCTGTGAGTGAGACAGCCCCTGGGGTGATTCTTACTGCGCACCACTGCAGGTGACATGTGCCCATGGGGATGACACCTCTGTGAGTGAGTCAGCCTCTGAGGTGATCCTTACTGAGCAGAACTGCAGTTGACATGCACCCATGGAGAGGACACCCCTGTGAGAGAGTCAGCCTCTGGGGTGATCCTTACTGAGCACCGCTGCAGGTGACATGCACCCATGGGGATGACACCTATGTGAGTGAGACTGCCTCTGGGGTGATCCTTACTGAGCACCGCTGCAGGTGACATGCACCCATGGGGATGACACCTATGTGAGTGAGACTGCCTCTGGGGTGATCCTTACTGTGCACCGCTGCAGGTGACATGCACCCATGGGGATGACACCCCTGTGGGTGAGTCAGCCTCTGGGATGATCCTTACTGAGCACAGCTGCAGGTGACATGCACCCATGGGGATGACACCTCTGTGGTTGAGTCAGCCTCTGGGGTGATCCTTACTGAGCACGGCTGCAGGTGATATGCACCCATGGGGATGACACCCCTGTTAGTGAGTCAGCCTCTGGGGTGATCCTTACTGAGAACGGCCGCTGCAGGTGACATGCACACATGGGGATGACACCCCTGTGAGTGAGTCAGCCTCTGGGGTGATCCTTACTGAGCATCGCTGCAGGTGACATGCACCCATGGGGATGACACCTCTGTGAGTGAGTCAGCCTCTAGGGTGATCCTTACTGAGCACCGCTGCAGGTGACATGCACCCATGGAGATGACACCCCTGAGAGTGAGTCAGCCTCTAGGGTGATCCTTACTGAACACCGCTGCAGGTGACATGCACCCATGAGGATGACACCCCTGTGAGTGAGTCAGCCTCTGGGGTGATCCTAACTGAGCACCGCTGCAGGTGACATGCACCCATGGGGATGACACCCCTGTGAGTGAGACAGCCTCTGGGATGATCCTTACTGAGCACCGCTGCAGGTGACATGCACCCATGGGGATGACACCCCTGTGAGTGAGACAGCCTCTGGGGTGATCCTTACTGAGCACCGCTGCAGGTGACATGCACCCATGGGGATGACACCCCTGTGAGTGAGTCAGCCTCTGGGGTGATGCTTACTGAGCAGCGCTGCAGTTGACATGCACCCATGGGGATGACACCTCTGTGGGTGAGTCAGCCTCTGAGGTGATCCTTAATGAGCACCGCTGCAGGTGACATGCACCCATGGGGATGACACCTATGTGAGTGAGACTGCCTCTGGGGTGATCCTTACTGAGCACCGCTGCAGGTGACATGCACCCATGGGGATGACACCCCTGTGGGTGAGTCAGCCTCTGGGGTGATCCTTACTGAGCACCGCTGCAGGTGACATGCACCCATGAGGATGACACCCCTGTGAGTCAGCCTCTAGGGTGATCCTAACTGAGCACCGCTGCAGGTGACATGCACCCATGGGGATGACACCCCTGTGAGTGAGACAGCCTCTGGGTGATCCTTACTGAGAACCGCTGCAGGTGACATGCACCCAAGGGGATGACACCCCTGTGAGTGAGTCAGCCTCTGGGGTGATCCTTACTGAGCACGGCCGCTGCAGGTGACATCCACCCATGGGGATGACACCCCTGTGAGTGAGTCAGCCTCTGGGGTGATCCTTACTGAGCACGGCCGCTGCAGGTGACATGCACCCATGGGGATGACACCCCTGTGAGCGAGACAGCCTCTGGGGTGATCCTTACTGAGCTCAGCTGCAAGTGACATGCACCCATGGGGATGACACCTCTGTGGGTGAGTCAGCCTCTGGGGTGATCCTTACTGAGCACCGCTGCAGGAGACAAGCACCCATGGGGATGACACCCCTGTGAGTGAGTCAGCCTCTTGGGTGATCCTTACTGAGCACCGCTGCAGGTGACATGACCCATGGGGATGACACCCCTGTGAGTGAGTCAGCCTCTGGGGTGATCCTTACTGAGCACCGCTGCAGGTGACATGCACCCAAGGGGATGACACCCCTGTGAGTGAGTCAGCCTCTGGGGTGATCCTTACTGAGCACGGCCGCTGCAGGTGACATGCACCCATGGGGATGACACCCCTGTGAGCGAGACAGCCTCTGGGGTGATCCTTACTGAGCTCAGCTGCAAGTGACATGCACCCATGGGGATGACACCTCTGTGGGTGAGTCAGCCTCTGGGGTGATCCTTACTGAGCACCGCTGCAGGAGACAAGCACCCATGGGGATGACACCCCTGTGAGTGAGTCAGCCTCTTGGGTGATCCTTACTGAGCACCGCTGCAGGTGACATGACCCATGGGGATGACACCCCTGTGAGTGAGTTAGCCTCTGGGGTGATCCTTACTGAGCACCGCTGCAGGTGACATGACCCATGGGGGTGACACCCCTGTGAGTGAGACAGCCTCTGGGGTGATCCTTACTGAGCACCGCTGCAGGTGACATGCACCCATGGAGATGACACCCCTGTGAGTGAGTCAGCCTCTAGGGTGATCCTTACTGAGCACCGCTGCAGGTGACATGCACCCATGAGGATGACACCGCTGTGAGTGAGTCAGCCTCTAGGGTGATCCTAACTGAGCACTGCTGCAGGTGACATGCACCCATGGGGATGACACCCCTGTGAGTGAGACAGCCTCTGGGGTGATCCTTACTGAGCACCGCTGCAGGTGACAAGCACCCATGGGGATGACACCCCTGTGAGTGAGTCAGCCTCTGGGGTGATCCTTACTGAGCACCGCTGCAGGTGACAAGCACCCATGGGGATGACACCCCTGTGAGTGAGTCAGCCTCTGGAGTGATCCTTACTGAGCACCGCTGCAGGTGACAAGCACCCATGGGGATGACACCCCTGTGAGTCAGTCAGCCTCTGGGGTGATCCTTACTGAGCACTGCTGCAGGTGCCATGCACCCATGGGGATGACACCCCTGTGAGTGAGTCAGTCTCTGGGGTGATCCTTACTGAGCACCGCTGCAGGTGACATGCACCCATGGGGATGACACCCCTGTGGGTGAGTCTGCCTCTGGGGTGATTCATACTGAGCACCGCTGCAGGTGACATGCACCCATGGGGATGACACCTCTGTGAGTGAGTCAGTCTCTGGGGTGATCCTTACTGAGCACCGCTGCAGGTGACATGCACCCATGGGGATGACACCCCTGTGAGTGAGTCAGCCTCTGGGGTGATCCTTACTGAGCACTGCATCAGTTGACATGCACCCATGAGGATGACACCTCTGTGAGTGAGTCAGCCTCTGCGGTGATCCTTACTGAGAACCGCTGCAGGTGACATGCACCAGTGTGGACGACACCCCTGTGGGTGAGTCAGCCTCTGGGGTGAATCTTACTGAGCACCGCTGCAGGTGACAAGGAAGGACCCATGGGGATGACACCCCTGTGGGTGAGTCAGCCTCTGGGGTTATCCTTACTGAGCACTGCTGCAGGTGACATGCACCCATGGGGATGACACCCCTGTGAGTGAGTCAGCCTCTGGGGTGATCCTTACTGAGCACTGCTTCAGGTGACATGCACCCATGAGGATGACACCTCTGTGAGTGAGTCAGCCTCTGGGGTGATCCTTACTGAGCACCGCTGCAGGTGACATGCACCCATGGGGGTGACACGTCTGTGAGTGAGTCAGCCTCTGGGGTGATCCTTACTGAGCACTGCTGCAGGTGACATGCACCCATGAGGATGACACCTCTGTGAGTGAGTCAGCCTCTGGGGTGATACTTACTGAGCACCGCTGCAGGTGACATGCACCCATGGGGATGACACCCCTGTGGGTGAGTCAGCCTCTGAGGTGATCCTTACTGAGCACCGCTGCAGGTGACATGCACCCATGGGGATGACACACCTGTGGGTTTGTCAGCCTCTGGGGAGATCCTTACTGAGCACCGCTGCAGGTGACAAACACCCATGGAGATGACACCCCTGTGAGTGAGTCAGCCTCTGGGGTGAATCTTACTGAGCATCGCTGCAGGTGACAAGCATCCATCGGGATGACATCCCTGTGGGTGAGTCAGCCTCTGGGGTGATTCTTACTGAGCATCGCTGCAGGTGACATGCACCCATGAGGATGACACCCCTGTGAGAGAGTCAGCCTCTGTGGTGATCATTACTGAGCACTGCTGCAGGTGACATGCACCCATGGGGATGACACCCCTGTGAGTGAGTCAGGCTCTGGGGTGATCCTTACTGAGCACTGCTGCAGGTGACATGAACCCATGAGGATGACACCCCTGTGAGTGAGACAGCCTCTGGGGTGATCCTTACTGAGCACTGCTGCAGGTGACATGAACCCATGAGGATGACACCTCTGTGGGTGAGTCAGCCTCTGTTGTGATCCTTACTGAGCATCGCTGCAGGTGATATGTACCCATGGGGATGACACCTCTGTGAGTGAGTCAGCCTCTGGGGTGATCCTTACTGAGCACCGCTGCAGGTGACATGCACCCATGGGAATGACACCCCTGTGAGTGAGACAGCCTCTGGGGAGATCCTTACTGAGCACCGCTACAGGTGACATGCACCCATGGGGATGACACCTCTGTGAGTGAGACAGCCTCTGGGGTGATCCTTACTGAGCACAGCTGCAGGTGACATGCACCCATGGGGATGACACCCCTGTGAGTGAGACAGCCTCTGGGGTGATCCTTACTGAGCACCGCTGCAGGTGACATGCACCCATGGGAATGACACCCCTGTGAGTGAGACAGCCTCTGGGGAGATCCTTACTGAGCACCGCTACAGGTGACATGCACCCATGGGGATGACACCCCTGTGAGTGAGACAGCCTCTGGGGTGATCCTTACTGAGCACCGCTGCAGGTGACATGCACCCATGGGGATGACACCCCTGTGAGTGAGACAGCCTCTGGGGAGATCCTTACTGAGCACCGCTGCAGCTGACATGCACCCATGGGGATGACACCCCTGTGAGTGAGACAGCCTCTGGGGTGATCCTTACTGAGCACCGCTGCAGGTGACATGCACCCATGGGGATGACACCTCTGTGAGTGAGACAGCCTCTGGGGTGATCCTTACTGAGCACCGCTGCAGGTGACATGCACCCATGGGGATGACACCTCTGTGAGTGAGACAGCCCCTGGGGTGATCCTTACTGAACACAGCTGCAGGTAATATGCACCCATGGGGATGACACCTCTGTGAGTGAGACAGCCTCTGGGGTTATCCTTACTGAGCACCGCTGCAGGTGACATGCACCCATGGGGATGACACCTCTGTGGTTGAGTCAGCCTCTGGGGTGATCCTTACTGAGCACCGCTGCAGGTGACATGCACCCATGGGGATGACACCCCTGTGAGTGAGTCAGCCTCTGGGGTAATCCTTACTGAACACCGCTGCAGGTGAAAACCACCCATGGAGATGACACCCCTGTGAGTGAGTCAGCCTCTGGGCTGAATCTTACTGAGCACCGCTGCACGTGACAAGGAAGGACCCATGGGGATGACACCCCTGTGGGCGAGTCAGCCTCTGGGGTTATCCTTACTGAGCACTACTGCAGGTGACATGCACCCATGAGGATGACACCTCTGTGAGTGAGTCAGCCTCTGGGGTGATCCTTACTGAGCACCGCTGCAGGTGACATGCACCCATGGGGATGACACGTCTGTGAGTGAGTCAGCCTCTGGGGTGATCCTTACTGAGCACTGCTGCAGGTGACATGCACCCATGAGGATGACACCTCTGTGAGTGAGTCAGCCTCTGGGGTGATAGTTACTGAGCACCGCTGCAGGTGACATGAACCCATGGGGATGACACCCCTGTGGGTGAGTCAGCCTCTGAGGTGATCCTTACTGAGCACCGCTGCAGGTGACATTCACCCATGGGGATGACACCCCTGTGGGTGAGTCAGCCTCTGGGGAGATCCTTACTGAGCACCGCTGCAGGTGACAACCACCCATGGAGATGACACCCCTGTGAGTGAGTCAGCCTCTGGGGTGAATCTTACTGAGCACCGCTGCAGGTGACAAGCCTTCATGGGGATGACATCCCTGTGGGTGAGTCAGCCTCTGGGGTGATTCATACTGAGCATCGCTGCAGGTGACATGCACCCATGAGGATGACACCCCTGTGAAAGAGTCAGCCTCTGGGGTGATCCTTACTGAGCACTGCTGCAAGTGACATGCACCCATGAGGATGACACCTCTGTGAGTGAGTCAGCCTCTGGGGTGATACTTACTGAGCACCGCTGCAGGTGACATGCACCCATGGGGATGACACCCCTGTGGGTGAGTCAGTCTCTGAGGTGATCCTTACTGAGCACCGCTGCAGGTGACATGCACCCATGGGGATGACACCCCTGTGGGTAAGTCAGCCTCAGTGGAGATCCTTACTGAGCATAGCTGCAGGTGACATGCACCCATGGGGATGACACCATTGTGAGTGAGTCAGCCTCTGGGGTGATCCTTACTGAGCACTGCTGCAGGTGACATGCACCCATGAGGATGACACCTCTGTGAGTGAGTCAGCCTCTGGGGTTATCCTTACTGAGCACTGCTGCAGGTGACATGCACCCATGAGGATGACACCTCTGTGAGTGAGTCAGCCTCTGGGGTGATACTTACTGAGCACCGCTGCAGGTGACATGCACCCATGGGGTTGACACCTCTGAGTGAGTCAGCCTCTGGGGTGATCCTTACTGAGCACTGCTGCAAGTGACATGCACCCATGAGGATGACACCTCTGTGAGTGAGTCAGCCTCTGGGGTGATACTTACTGAGCACCGCTGCAGGTGACATGCACCCATGGGGATGACACCCCTGTGGGTGAGTCAGCCTCTGAGGTGATCCTTACTGAGCACCGCTGCAGGTGACATGCACCCATGGGGATGACACCCCTGTGGGTAAGTCAGCCTCAGTGGAGATCCTTACTGAGCATAGCTGCAGGTGACATGCACCCATGGGGATGACACCATTGTGAGTGAGTCAGCCTCTGGGGTGATCCTTACTGAGCACTGCTGCAGGTGACATGCACCCATGAGGATGACACCTCTGTGAGTGAGTCAGCCTCTGGGGTGATACTTACTGAGCACCGCTGCAGGTGACATGCACCCATGGGGATGACACCCCTGTGGGTGAGTCAGCCTCTGAGGTGATCCTTACTGAGCACCGCTGCAGGTGACATGCACCCATGGGCATGACACCCCTGTGGGTGAGTCAGCCTCTGGGGAGATCCTTACTGAGCACCGCTGCAGGTGACAACCACCCATGGAGATGACACCCCTGTGAGTGAGTCAGCCTCTGGGGTGAATCTTACTGAGCACCGCTGCAGGTGACAAGCATCCATGGGGATGACATCCCTGTGAGTGAGTCAGCCTCTGGGGTGATTCTTACTGAGCATCGCTGCAGGTGACATGCACCCATGAGGATGACACCCCTGTGAGAGAGTCAGCCTCTGGGGTGATCCTTACTGAGCACTGCTGCAGGTGACATGCACCCATGAGGATGACACCTCTGTGAGTGAGTCAGCCTCTGGGGTGATACTTACTGAGCACCGCTGCAGGTGACATGCACCCATGGGGTTGACACCTCTGTGAGTGAGTCAGCCTCTGGGGTGATCCTTACTGAGCACTGCTGCAAGTGACATGCACCCATGAGGATGATACCTCTGTGAGTGAGTCAGCCTCTGGGGTGATCCTTACTGAGCACTGCTGCAGGTGACATGCACCCATGGGGATGACACCCCTGTGGGTGAGTCAGCGTCTGGGGTGATCCTTACTGAGCAACGCTGCAGGTGATATGTACCCATGGGGATGACACCCCTGTGAGTGAGTCAGCCTCTGGGGTGATCCTTACTGAGCTCCGCTACAGGTTACATGCACCCATGGGGATGACACCACTGTGAGTGAGACAGCCTCTGGGATGATTCTCACTGAGCTCCGCTGCAGGTGACATGCACCCATGAGGATGACACCCCTGTGAGTGAGACAGCCCCTGGGGTGATCCTTACTGCGCACCACTGCAGGTGACATGTGCCCATGGGGATGACACCTCTGTGAGTGAGTCAGCCTCTGAGGTGATCCTTACTGAGCACCACTGCAGGTGACATGCACCCATGGAGATGACACCCCTGTGAGCGAGTCAGCCTCTGGGGTGATCCTTACTGGGCAGCGCTGCAGTTGACATGCACCCATGGGGATGACACCTCTGTGGGTGAGTCAGCCTCTGAGGTGATCCTTAATGAGCACCGCTGCAGGTGACATGCACCCATGGGGATGACACCTATGTGAGTGAGACAGCCTCTGGGGTGATCCTTACTGAGCACCGCTGCAGGTGACATGCACCCATGGGGATGACACCTATGTGAGTGAAACTGCCTCTGGGGTGATCCTTACTGTGCACGGCTGCAGGTGACATGCACCCATGGGGATGACACCCCTGTGGGTGAGTCAGCCTCTGGGATGATCCTTACTGAGCACAGCTGCAGGTGACATGCACCCATGGGGATGACACCCCTGTGAGTGAGACAGCCTCTGGGTGATCCTTACTGAGCACCGCTGCAGGTGACATGCACCCAAGGGGATTACACCCCTGTGAGTGAGTCAGCCTCTGGGGTGATCCTTACTGAGCACGGCCGCTGCAGGTGACATGCACCCATGGGGATGACACCCCTGTGAGCGAGACAGCCTCTGGGGTGATCCTTACTGAGCTCAGCTGCAAGTGACATGCACCCATGGGGATGACACCTCTGTGGGTGAGTCAGCCTCTGGGGTGATCCTTACTGAGCACCGCTGCAGGTGACATGACCCATGGGGATGACACCCCTGTGAGTGAGTCAGCCTCTGGGGTGATCTTTACTGAGCACCGCTGCAGGTGACATGACCGATGGGGGTGACACCCCTGTGAGTGAGACAGCCTCTGGGGTGATCCTTACTGAGCACCGCTGCAGGTGACATGCACCCATGGAGATGACACCCCTGTGGGTGAGTCAGCCTCTAGGGTGATCCTTACTGAGCACCGCTGCAGGTGACATGCACCCATGAGGATGACACCCCTGTGAGTGAGTCAGCCTCTAGGGTGATCCTAACTGAGCACCGCTGCAGGTGACATACACCCATGGGGATGACACCCCTGTGAGTGAGACAGCCTCTGGGGTGATCCTTACTGAGCACCGCTGCAGGTGACATGCACCCATGGGGATGACACCCCTGTGAGTCAGTCAGCCTCTGGGGTGATACTTACTGAGCACCGCTGCAGGTGACATGCACCCATGGGGATGACACCTCTGTGAGTGAGTCAGCCTCTGGGGTGATCCTTACTGAGCACCGATGCAGGTGACATACACCCATGGGGATGATACCCCTGTGGGTGAGTCAGCCTCTGGGGTGATCCTTACTGAACATCGCTGCAGGTGATATGCACCCATGGGGATGACACTCCTGTGAGTGAGACAGCCTCTGGGGTGATCCTTGAGCACCGCTGCAGGTGACATGCACCCATGGGGATGACACCTCTGTGAGTGAGTCAGCCTCTGGGGTGATCCTTACTGAGCACCGCTGCAGGTGACATGCACCCATGGGGATGACACCCCTGTGAGTGAGTCAGCCTCTGGGGTAATCCTTACTGAACACCGCTGCAGGTGAAAACCACCCATGGAGATGACACCCCTGTGAGTGAGTCAGCCTCTGGGCTGAATCTTACTGAGCACCGCTGCACGGGACAAGGAAGGACCCATGGGGATGACACCCCTGTGGGTGAGTCAGCCTCTGGGGTTATCCTTACTGAGCACTACTGCAGGTGACATGCACCCATGAGGATGACACCTCTGTGAGTGAGTCAGCCTCTGGGGTGATACTTACTGAGCACTGCTGCAGGTGACATGCACCCATGGGGATGACACCCCTGTGGGTGAGTCAGCCTCTGGGGTGATCCTTACTGAGCACCGCTGCAGGTGACATGCACCCATGGGGTGACACCTCTGTGAGTGAGTCAGTCTCTGGGGTGATCCTTACTGAGCACTGTTGCAGGTGACATGCACCCATGGGGGTGACACCCCTGTGAGTGAGTCAGCCTCTGGGGTGATACTTACTGAGCTCCGCTGCAGGAGACATGCACCCATGGGGGTGACACCCCTGTGAGTGAGTCAGCCTCTGGGGTGATCCTTACTGAGCACCACTGCAGGTGACATGCACCCGTGGGGATGACACCCCTGTGAGTGAGACAGCCTCTGTGGTGATCCTTACTGAGCATCGCTGCAGGTGACATGCACCCATGGGGATGACACCCCGGTGAGTGAGTCAGCCTCTGGGGTGATCCTTACTGAGCACCGCAGCAGGTGACATGCACCCGTGGGGATGGCACCCCTGTGAGTGAGTCAGCCTCTGGGGTGATCCTTACTGAGCACCAATGGAAGTGACATACACCCATGGGGACGAAACCCCTGTGAATGAGTCAGCCTCTGGGGTGATCCTTTCTGAGCACCGCTGGAGGTGACATGCACCCATGGGGATGACACCTCTGTGAGTGAGACAGCCTCTGGGATGATCCTTACTGAGCACCGCTGCAGGTGACATGCACCCATGGGGATGACACCTCTGTGAGTGAGACAGCCTCTGGGTTGATCCTTACTGAGCACCGCTGCAGGTGACATGCACCCATGGGGATGACACCCCTGTGAGTGAGACAGCCTCTGGGTTGATAATTACTGAGCACCGCTGCAGGTGACATGCACCCATGGAGATGACACCCCTGTGAGTGAGTCAGCCTCTGGGGTGATCCTTACTGAGCACCGCTGCAGGTGACATGTACCCATGGGGATGACACCCCTGTGGGTGAGTCAGCCTCTGGGGTGATCCTTACTGAGAACCGCTGCAGGTGACATGCACCCATGGGGATGGCACCCCTGTGATTGACTCAGCCTCTGGGGTGATCCTTACTGAGCACCACTGCAGGTGACATGCACCCATGGGGATGACACCCCTGTGAGTGAGTCAGCCTCTGGGGTGGTCCTTACTGAGCACTGCTGCAGGTGACATGCACCTGTGGGGATGACACCCCTGTGGGTAAGTCAGACTCTGGGGTGATCATTACTGACCACAGCTGCAGGTGACATGCACCCATGGGGATGACACCCCTGTGGATGAGTCAGCCTCTGGGGTGATCCTTACTGAGCACCGCTGCAGGTGACATGCACCCATGGGGATGACACCCCTGTGGGTGAGTCAGTCTCTGGGGTGATCCTTACTGAGCACTGTTGCAGGTGACATGCACCCATGGAAATGTCACCCCTGTGAGTAAGTCAGCCTCTGGGGTGATTCTTACTGAGCACCTCTGCAGGTGACATGCTCCCTTGGGGATGACACCCCTGTGAGTGAGACAGCCTCTGGGGTGATCCTTACTGAGCTCCGCTGCAGGTGACATGCACCCATGGGGATGACACCCCTGTGAGTGAGACAGCCTCTGGGGTGATCCTTACTGAGCACCGCTGCAGGTGACATGCACCCATGGGGATGACACCCTTGTGGGTGAGTCAGCCTCTAGGGTGATCCTTACTGAGCACCGCTTCAGGTGACATGCACCCATGGGGATGACACCACTGTGAGTGAGTCAGCCTCTGGGGTGATCCTTACTGATCACCGCTGCAGGTGACATGCTCCCATGGAGATGACACCCCTGTGAGTGAGTCAGCCTCCGGGGTGATCCTTCCTGACCACCGCTGCAGGTGACATGCACCCAAAGGGATGACACCACTGTGAGTGAGACAGCCTCTGGGGTGATTACTACTGAGCACCGCTGCAGGTGACATGCACCCATGGGGATGACACCCCTGTGAGTGAGTCAGCCTCTGGGGTGATCCTTACTGAGCACGGCTGCAGGTGACATGCACCCATGGGGATGACACCCCTGTGAGTGAGTCAGCCTTTGGGGTGATCCTTACTGAGCACCGCAGCAGGTGACATGCACCCGTGGGTATGGCACCCCTATGAGTGAGTCAGCCTCTGGGGTGAACCTTACTGAGCACCGATGGAAGTGGCATATACCCATGGGGACGACACCCCTGTGAATGAGTCATCCTCTGGGGTGATCCTTACTGAGCACCGCTGCAGGTGAAATGCACCCATGGGGTTGACACCTCTGTGAGTGAGTCAGCCTCTAGGGTGATCCTTACTGAGCATCGCTGCAGGTGACATGTACCCATGGGGATGACACCCCTGTGAGTGAGTCAGCCTCTGGGGTGATCCTAACTGAGCACCGCTGCAGGTGACATGCACCCATGGGGATGACACACCTGTGGGTGAGTCAGCCTATGGGGTGATCCTTACTGAGCACTGCTGCAGGTGACATGCACCCATGGGGATGACACCCCTGTGAGTGAGTCAGCCTCTGGGGTGATCCTTACTGAGCTCCGCTGCAGGTGACATGCACCCATGGGGGTGACACCCCTGTGAGTGAGTCAGCCTCTGGGGTGATCCTTACTGAGCTCCGCTGCAGGTGACATGCACCCATGGGGATGACACACCTGTGGGTGAGTCAGCCTATGGGGTGATCCTTACTGAGCACTGCTGCAGGTGACATGCACCCATGGGGATGACACCCCTGTGGGTGAGTCAGCCTCTGGGGTGATCCTTACTGAGAACCGCTGCAGGTGACATGCACCCATGGGGATGACACCCCTGTGAGTGAGTCAGCCTCTGGGGTGATCCTTACTGAGCACGGCTGCAGGTGACATGCACCCATGGGGATGACACCCCTGTGAGTGAGTCAGCCTCTGGGGTGGTCCTTACTGAGCACTGCTGCAGGTGACATGCACCTGTGGGGATGACACCCCTGTGGGTAAGTCAGACTCTGGGGTGATCATTACTGACCACCGCTGCAGGTGACATGCACCCATGGGGATGACACCCCTGTGGATGAGTCAGCCTCTGGGGTGATCCTTACTGCGCACCGCTGCAGGTGACATGCACCCATGGGGATGACACCCCTGTGGGTGAGTCAGTCTCTGGGGTGATCCTTACTGAGCACTGTTGCAGGTGACATGCACCCATGGAAATGTCACCCCTGTGAGTAAGTCAGCCTCTGGGGTGATTCTTACTGAGCACCGCTGCAGGTGACATGCACCCATGGGGATGACACACCTGTGGGTGAGTCAGCCTATGGGGTGATCCTTACTGAGCACTGCTGCAGGTGACATGCACCCATAGGGATGACACCCCTGTGAGTGAGACAGCCTCTGGGGTGATCCTTACTGAGCACCACTGCAGGTGACATGCACCCATGGGGATGACACCCCTGTGAGTGAGTCAGCCTCTGGGGTGGTCCTTACTGAGCACTGCTGCAGGTGACATGCACCTGTGGGGATGACACCCCTGTGGGTAAGTCAGACTCTGGGGTGATCATTACTGACCACCGCTGCAGGTGACATGCACCCATGGGGATGACACCCCTGTGGATGAGTCAGCCTCTGGGGTGATCCTTACTGAGCACCGCTGCAGGTGACATGCACCCATGGGGATGACACCCCTGTGGGTGAGTCAGTCTCTGGGGTGATCCTTACTGAGCACTGTTGCAGGTGACATGCACCCATGGAAATGTCACCCCTGTGAGTAAGTCAGCCTCTGGGGTGATTCTTACTGAGCACCTCTGCAGGTGACATGCTCCCTTGGGGATGACACCCCTGTGAGTGAGACAGCCTCTGGGGTGATCCTCACTGAGCTCCGCTGCAGGTGACATGCACCCATAGGGATGACACCCCTGTGAGTGAGACAGCCTCTGGGGTGATCCTTACTGAGCACCGCTGCAGGTGACATGCACCCATGGGGATGACACCCTTGTGGGTGAGTCCGCCTCTGGGGTGATCCTTACTGAGCACCGCTTCAGGTGACATGCACCCACGGGGATGACACCACTGTGAGTGAGTCAGCCTCTGGGGTGATCCTTACTGAGCACCGCTGCAGGTGACATGCTCCCATGGAGATGACACCCCTGTGAGTGAGTCAGCCTCTGGGGTGATCCTTCCTGACCACCGCTGCAGGTGACATGCACCCAAGGGGATGACACCACTGTGAGTGAGACAGCCTCTGGGGTGATTACTACTGAGCACCGCTGCAGGTGACATGCACCCATGGGGATGACACCCCTGTGAGTGAGTCAGCCTCTGGGGTGATCCTTACTGAGCACCGCTGCAGGTGACATGTACCCATGGGGATGACACCCCTGTGAGTGAGTCAGCCTCTGGGGTGATCCTAACTGAGCACCGCTGCAGGTGACATGCACCCATGGGGATGACACACCTGTGGGTGAGTCAGCCTATGGGGTGATCCTTACTGAGCACTGCTGCAGGTGACATGCACCCATGGGGATGACACCCCTGTGAGTGAGTCAGCCTCTGGGGTGATCCTTACTGAGCTCCGCTACAGGTTACATTCACCCATGGGGATGACACCCCTGTGAGTGAGTCAGCCTCTGGGATGATTCTCACTGAGCTCCGCTGCAGGTGACATGCACCCATGGGAATGACACTGCTGTGAGTGAGACAGCCCCTGGGGTGATTCTTACTGCGCACCACTGCAGGTGACATGTGCCCATGGGGATGACACCTCTGTGAGTGAGTCAGCCTCTGAGGTGATCCTTACTGAGCACCGCTGCAGGTGACAAGCACCCATGGAGATGACACCCCTGTGAGAGAGTCAGCCTCTGGGGTGATCCTTACTGAGCTCCGCTACAGGTTACTTTCACCCATGGGGATGACACCCCTGTGAGTGAGTCAGCCTCTGGGATGATTCTCACTGAGCTCCGCTGCAGGTGACATGCACCCATGGGAATGACACCGCTGTGAGTGAGACAGCCCCTGGGGTGATTCTTACTGCGCACCACTGCAGGTGACATGTGCCCATGGGGATGACACCTCTGTGAGTGAGTCAGCCTCTGAGGTGATCCTTACTGAGCAGAACTGCAGTTGACATGCACCCATGGAGAGGACACCCCTGTGAGAGAGTCAGCCTCTGGGGTGATCCTTACTGAGCACCGCTGCAGGTGACATGCACCCATGGGGATGACACCTATGTGAGTGAGACTGCCTCTGGGGTGATCCTTACTGAGCACCGCTGCAGGTGACATGCACCCATGGGGATGACACCCCTGTGGGTGAGTCAGCCTCTGGGATGATCCTTACTGAGCACAGCTGCAGGTGACATGCACCCATGGGGATGACACCTCTGTGGTTGAGTCAGCCTCTGGGGTGATCCTTACTGAGCACGACTGCAGGTGATATGCACCCATGGGGATGACACCCCTGTTAGTGAGTCAGCCTCTGGGGTGATCCTTACTGAGAACGGCCGCTGCAGGTGACATGCACACATGGGGATGACACCCCTGTGAGTGAGTCAGCCTCTGGGGTGATCCTTACTGAGCATCGCTGCAGGTGACATGCACCCATGGGGATGACACCTCTGTGAGTGAGTCAGCCTCTGGGGTGATCCTTACTGAGCACCGCTGCAGGTGACATGCACCCATGGAGATGACACCCCTGAGAGTGAGTCAGCCTCTAGGGTGATCCTTACTGAACACCGCTGCAGGTGACATGCACCCATGAGGATGACACCCCTGTGAGTGAGTCAGCCTCTGGGGTGATCCTAACTGAGCACCGCTGCAGGTGACATGCACCCATGGGGATGACACCCCTGTGAGTGAGACAGCCTCTGGGGTGATCCTTACTGAGCACCGCTGCAGGTGACATGCACCCATGGGGATGACACCCCTGTGAGTGAGACAGCCTCTGGGGTGATCCTTACTGAGCACCGCTGCAGGTGACATGCACCCATGGGGATGACACTCCTGTGAGTGAGTCAGCCTCTGGGGTGATGCTTACTGAGCAGCGCTGCAGTTGACATGCACCCATGGGGATGACACCTCTGTGGGTGAGTCAGCCTCTGAGGTGATCCTTAATGAGCACCGCTGCAGGTGACATGCACCCATGGGGATGACACCTATGTGAGTGAGACTGCCTCTGGGGTGATCCTTACTGAGCACCGCTGCAGGTGACATGCACCCATGGGGATGACACCCCTGTGGGTGAGTCAGCCTCTGGGGTGATCCTTACTGAGCACCGCTGCAGGTGACATGCACCCATGGAGATGACACCCCTGTGAGTGAGTCAGCCTCTAGGGTGATCCTTACTGAGCACCGCTGCAGGTGACATGCACCCATGAGGATGACACCCCTGTGACTCAGCCTCTAGGGTGATCCTAACTGAGCACCGCTGCAGGTGACATGCACCCATGGGGATGACACCCCTGTGAGTGAGACAGCCTCTGGGTGATCCTTACTGAGAACCGCTGCAGGTGACATGCACCCAAGGGGATGACACCCCTGTGAGTGAGTCAGCCTCTGGGGTGATCCTTACTGAGCACGGCCGCTGCAGGTGACATGCACCCATGGGGATGACACCCCTGTGAGTGAGTCAGCCTCTGGGGTGATCCTTACTGAGCACGGCCGCTGCAGGTGACATGCACCCATGGGGATGACACCCCTGTGAGCGAGACAGCCTCTGGGGTGATCCTTACTGAGCTCAGCTGCAAGTGACATGCACCCATGGGGATGACACCTCTGTGGGTGAGTCAGCCTCTGGGGTGATCCTTACTGAGCACCGCTGCAGGAGACAAGCACCCATGGGGATGACACCCCTGTGAGTGAGTCAGCCTCTTGGGTGATCCTTACTGAGCACCGCTGCAGGTGACATGACCCATGGGGATGACACCCCTGTGAGTGAGTCAGCCTCTGGGGTGATCCTTACTGAGCACCGCTGCAGGTGACATGCACCCAAGGGGATGACACCCCTGTGAGTGAGTCAGCCTCTGGGGTGATCCTTACTGAGCACGGCCGCTGCAGGTGACATGCACCCATGGGGATGACACCCCTGTGAGCGAGACAGCCTCTGGGGTGATCCTTACTGAGCTCAGCTGCAAGTGACATGCACCCATGGGGATGACACCTCTGTGGGTGAGTCAGCCTCTGGGGTGATCCTTACTGAGCACCGCTGCAGGAGACAAGCACCCATGGGGATGACACCCCTGTGAGTGAGTCAGCCTCTTGGGTGATCCTTACTGAGCACCGCTGCAGGTGACATGACCCATGGGGATGACACCCCTGTGAGTGAGTTAGCCTCTGGGGTGATCCTTACTGAGCACCGCTGCAGGTGACATGACCCATGGGGGTGACACCCCTGTGAGTGAGACAGCCTCTGGGGTGATCCTTACTGAGCACCGCTGCAGGTGACATGCACCCATGGAGATGACACCCCTGTGAGTGAGTCAGCCTCTAGGGTGATCCTTACTGAGCACCGCTGCAGGTGACATGCACCCATGAGGATGACACCGCTGTGAGTGAGTCAGCCTCTAGGGTGATCCTAACTGAGCACTGCTGCAGGTGACATGCACCCATGTGGATGACACCCCTGTGAGTGAGACAGCCTCTGGGGTGATCCTTACTGAGCACCGCTGCAGGTGACAAGCACCCATGGGGATGACACCCCTGTGAGTGAGTCAGCCTCTGGGGTGATCCTTACTGAGCACCGCTGCAGGTGACAAGCACCCATGGGGATGACACCCCTGTGAGTGAGTCAGCCTCTGGAGTGATCCTTACTGAGCACCGCTGCAGGTGACAAGCACCCATGGGGATGACACCCCTGTGAGTCAGTCAGCCTCTGGGGTGATCCTTACTGAGCACTGCTGCAGGTGCCATGCACCCATGGGGATGACACCCCTGTGAGTGAGTCAGTCTCTGGGGTGATCCTTACTGAGCACCGCTGCAGGTGACATGCACCCATGGGGATGACACCCCTGTGGGTGAGTCTGCCTCTGGGGTGATTCATACTGAGCACCGCTGCAGGTGACATGCACCCATGGGGATGACACCTCTCTGAGTGAGTCAGCCTCTGGTGTGATCCTTACTGAGCACCGCTGCAGGTGACATGCACCCATAGGGATGACACCCCTGTGAGTGAGTCAGCCTCTGGGGTGATCCTTACTGAGCACTGCTTCAGGTGACATGCACCCATGAGGATGACACCTCTGTGAGTGAGTCAGCCTCTGCGGTGATCCTTACTGAGAACCGCTGCAGGTGACATGCACCAGTGTGGACGACACCCCTGTGGGTGAGTCAGCCTCTGGGGTGAATCTTACTGAGCACCGCTGCAGGTAACAAGCACCCATGGGGATGACACCCCTGTGAGTGAGTCAGCCTCTGGGGTGAATCTTACTGAGCACCGCTGCAGGTGACAAGGAAGGACCCATGGGGATGACACCCCTGTGGGTGAGTCAGCCTCTGGGGTTATCCTTACTGAGCACTGCTGCAGGTGACATGCACCCATGGGGATGACACCCCTGTGAGTGAGTCAGCCTCTGGGGTGATCCTTACTGAGCACTGCTTCAGGTGACATGCACCCATGAGGATGACACCTCTGTGAGTGAGTCAGCCTCTGGGGTGATACTTACTGAGCACCGCTGCAGGTGACATGCACCCATGGGGATGACACCCCTGTGGGTGAGTCAGCCTCTGAGGTGATCCTTACTGAGCACCGCTGCAGGTGACATGCACCCATGGGGATGACACACCTGTGGGTTTGTCAGCCTCTGGGGAGATCCTTACTGAGCACCGCTGCAGGTGACAACCACCCATGGAGATGACACCCCTGTGAGTGAGTCAGCCTCTGGGGTGAATCTTACTGAGCATCGCTGCAGGTGACAAGCATCCATCGGGATGACATCCCTGTGGGTCAGTCAGCCTCTGGGGTGATTCTTACTGAGCATCGCTGCAGGTGACATGCACCCATGAGGATGACACCCCTGTGAGAGAGTCAGCCTCTGTGGTGATCATTACTGAGCACTGCTGCAGGTGACATGCACCCATGGGGATGACACCCCTGTGAGTGAGTCAGGCTCTGGGGTGATCCTTACTGAGCACTGCTGCAGGTGACATGAACCCATGAGGATGACACCCCTGTGAGTGAGACAGCCTCTGGGGTGATCCTTACTGAGCACTGCTTCAGGTGACATGAACCCATGAGGATGACACCTCTGTGGGTGAGTCAGCCTCTGTTGTGATCCTTACTGAGCATCGCTGCAGGTGATATGTACCCATGGGGATGACACCTCTGTGAGTGAGTCAGCCTCTGGGGTGATCCTTACTGAGCACCGCTGCAGGTGACATGCACCCATGGGAATGACACCCCTGTGAGTGAGACAGCCTCTGGGGAGATCCTTACTGAGCACCGCTACAGGTGACATGCACCCATGGGGATGACACCTCTGTGAGTGAGACAGCCTCTGGGGTGATCCTTACTGAGCACAGCTGCAGGTGACATGCACCCATGGGGATGACACCCCTGTGAGTGAGACAGCCTCTGGGGTGATCCTTACTGAGCACCGCTGCAGGTGACATGCACCCATGGGAATGACACCCCTGTGAGTGAGACAGCCTCTGGGGAGATCCTTACTGAGCACCGCTACAGGTGACATGCACCCATGGGGATGACACCTCTGTGAGTGAGACAGCCTCTGTGGTGATCCTTACTGAGCACCGCTGCAGGTGACATGCACCCATGGGGATGACACCCCTGTGAGTGAGACAGCCTCTGGGGAGATCCTTACTGAGCACCGCTGCAGCTGACATGCACCCATGGGGATGACACCCCTGTGAGTGAGACAGCCTCTGGGGTGATCCTTACTGAGCACCGCTGCAGGTGACATGCACCCATGGGGATGACACCTCTGTGAGTGAGACAGCCTCTGGGGTGATCCTTACTGAGCACCGCTGCAGGTGACATGCACCCATGGGGATGACACCTCTGTGAGTGAGACAGCCCCTGGGGTGATCCTTACTGAACACAGCTGCAGGTAATATGCACCCATGGGGATGACACCTCTGTGAGTGAGACAGCCTCTGGGGTGATCCTTACTGAGCACCGCTGCAGGTGACATGCACCCATGGGGATGACACCTCTGTGGTTGAGTCAGCCTCTGGGGTGATCCTTACTGAGCACCGCTGCAGGTGACATGCACCCATGGGGATGACACCCCTGTGAGTGAGTCAGCCTCTGGGGTAATCCTTACTGAACACCGCTGCAGGTGAAAACCACCCATGGAGATGACACCCCTGTGAGTGAGTCAGCCTCTGGGCTGAATCTTACTGAGCACCGCTGCACGTGACAAGGAAGGACCCATGGGGATGACACCCCTGTGGGCGAGTCAGCCTCTGGGGTTATCCTTACTGAGCACTACTGCAGGTGACATGCACCCATGAGGATGACACCTCTGTGAGTGAGTCAGCCTCTGGGGTGATCCTTACTGAGCACCGCTGCAGGTGACATGCACCCATGGGGATGACACGTCTGTGAGTGAGTCAGCCTCTGGGGTGATCCTTACTGAGCACTGCTGCAGGTGACATGCACCCATGAGGATGACACCTCTGTGAGTGAGTCAGCCTCTGGGGTGATACTTACTGAGCACCGCTGCAGGTGACATGCACCCATGGGGATGACACCCCTGTGGGTGAGTCAGCCTCTGAGGTGATCCTTACTGAGCACCGCTGCAGGTGACATTCACCCATGGGGATGACACCCGTGTGGGTGAGTCAGCCTCTGGGGAGATCCTTACTGAGCACCGCTGCAGGTGACAACCACCCATGGAGATGACACCCCTGTGAGTGAGTCAGCCTCTGGGGTGAATCTTACTGAGCACCGCTGCAGGTGACAAGCCTTCATGGGGATGACATCCCTGTGGGTGAGTCAGCCTATGGGGTGATTCATACTGAGCATCGCTGCAGGTGACATGCACCCATGAGGATGACACCCCTGTGAAAGAGTCAGCCTCTGGGGTGATCCTTACTGAGCACTGCTGCAAGTGACATGCACCCATGAGGATGACACCTCTGTGAGTGAGTCAGCCTCTGGGGTGATACTTACTGAGCACCGCTGCAGGTGACATGCACCCATGGGGATGACACCCCCGTGGGTGAGTCAGCCTCTGAGGTGATCCTTACTGAGCACCGCTGCAGGTGACATGCACCCATGGGGATGACACCCCTGTGGGTAAGTCAGCCTCAGTGGAGATCCTTACTGAGCATAGCTGCAGGTGACATGCACCCATGGGGATGACACCATTGTGAGTGAGTCAGCCTCTGGGGTGATCCTTACTGAGCACTGCTGCAGGTGACATGCACCCATGAGGATGACACCTCTGTGAGTGAGTCAGCCTCTGGGGTTATCCTTACTGAGCACTGCTGCAGGTGACATGCACCCATGAGGATGACACCTCTGTGAGTGAGTCAGCCTCTGGGGTGATACTTACTGAGCACCGCTGCAGGTGACATGCACCCATGGGGTTGACACCTCTGAGTGAGTCAGCCTCTGGGGTGATCCTTACTGAGCACTGCTGCAAGTGACATGCACCCATGAGGATGACACCTCTGTGAGTGAGTCAGCCTCTGGGGTGATACTTACTGAGCACCGCTGCAGGTGACATGCACCCATGGGGATGACACCCCTGTGGGTGAGTCAGCCTCTGAGGTGATCCTTACTGAGCACCGCTGCAGGTGACATGCACCCATGGGGATGACACCCCTGTGGGTAAGTCAGCCTCAGTGGAGATCCTTACTGAGCATAGCTGCAGGTGACATGCACCCATGGGGATGACACCATTGTGAGTGAGTCAGCCTCTGGGGTGATCCTTACTGAGCACTGCTGCAGGTGACATGCACCCATGAGGATGACACCTCTGTGAGTGAGTCAGCCTCTGGGGTGATACTTACTGAGCACCGCTGCAGGTGACATGCACCCATGGGGATGACACCCCTGTGGGTGAGTCAGCCTCTGAGGTGATCCTTACTGAGCACCGCTGCAGGTGACATGCACCCATGGGGATGACACCCCTGTGGGTGAGTCAGCCTCTGGGGAGATCCTTACTGAGCACCGCTGCAGGTGACAACCACCCATGGAGATGACACCCCTGTGAGTGAGTCAGCCTCTGGGGTGAATCTTACTGAGCACCGCTGCAGGTGACAAGCATCCATGGGGATGACATCCCTGTGAGTGAGTCAGCCTCTGGGGTGATTCTTACTGAGCATCGCTGCAGGTGACATGCACCCATGAGGATGACACCCCTGTGAGAGAGTCAGCCTCTGGGGTGATCCTTACTGAGCACCGCTGCAGGGGACATGCACCCATGGAGATGACACCCCTGTGGGTGAGTCAGCCTCTAGGGTGATCCTTACTGAGCACCGCTGCAGGTGACATGCACCCATGAGGATGACACCCCTGTGAGTGAGTCAGCCTCTAGGGTGATCCTAACTGAGCACCGCTGCAGGTGACATACACCCATGGGGATGACACCCCTGTGAGTGAGACAGCCTCTGAGGTGATCCTTACTGAGCACCGCTGCAGGTGACATGCACCCATGGGGATGACACCCCTGTGAGTCAGTCAGCCTCTGGGGTGATACTTACTGAGCACCGCTGCAGGTGACATGCACCCATGGGGATGACACCTCTGTGAGTGAGTCAGCCTCTGGGGTGATCCTTACTGAGCACCGATGCAGGTGACATACACCCATGGGGATGATACCCCTGTGGGTGAGTCAGCCTCTGGGGTGATCCTTACTGACCATCGCTGCAGGTGATATGCACCCATGGGGATGACACCCCTGTGAGTGAGACAGCCTCTGGGGTGATCCTTGAGCACCGCTGCAGGTGACATGCACCCATGGGGATGACACCTCTGTGAGTGAGTCAGCCTCTGGGGTGATCCTTACTGAGCACCGCTGCAGGTGACATGCACCCATGGGGATGACACCCCTGTGAGTGAGTCAGCCTCTGGGGTAATCCTTACTGAACACCGCTGCAGGTGAAAACCACCCATGGAGATGACACCCCTGTGAGTGAGTCAGCCTCTGGGCTGAATCTTACTGAGCACCGCTGCACGTGACAAGGAAGGACCCATGGGGATGACACCCCTGTGGGTGAGTCAGCCTCTGGGGTTATCCTTACTGAGCAGTACTGCAGGTGACATGCACCCATGAGGATGACACCTCTGTGAGTGAGTCAGCCTCTGGGGTGATACTTACTGAGCACTGCTGCAGGTGACATGCACCCATGGGGATGACACCCCTGTGGGTGAGTCAGCCTCTGGGGAGATCCTTACTGAGCACCGCTGCAGGTGACAAGGAAGGACCCATGGGGATGACACCCCTGTGGGTGAGTCAGCCTCTGGGGTTATCCTTACTGAGCACTGCTGCAGGTGACATGCACCCATGAGGATGACACCTCTGTGAGGGAGTCAGCCTCTGGGGTGATACTTACTGAGCACCGCTGCAGGTGACATGCACCCATGGGGATGACACCTCTGTGAGTGAGTCAGCCTCTGGGGTGATCCTTACTGAGCACTGCTGCAGGTGACATGCACCCATGAGGATGACACCTCTGTGAGTGAGTCAGCCTCTGGGGTGATAATTACTGAGCACCGCTGCAGGTGACATGCACCCATGGGGATGACACCCCTGTGGGTGAGTCAGCCTCTGAGGTGATCCTTACTGAGCACCGCTGCAGGTGACATGCACCCATGGGGATGACACCCCTGTGGGTAAGTCAGCCTCAGTGGAGATCCTTACTGAGCATAGCTGCAGGTGACATGCACCCATGGGGATGACACCCCTGTGAGTGAGTCAGCCTCTGGGGTGATCCTTACTGAGCACTGCTGCAGGTGACATGCACCCATGAGGATGACACCTCTGTGAGTGAGTCAGCCTCTGGGGTGATCCTTACTGAGCACTGCTGCAGGTGACATGCACCCATGAGGATGACACCTCTGTGAGTGAGTCAGCCTCTGGGGTGATCCTTACTGAGCACAGCTGCAGGTGACATGCACCCATGGGGATGACACCCCTGTGGGTGAGTCAGCCTCTGGGGAGATCCTTACTGAGCACCGCTGCAGGTGACATGCACCCATGGGGATGACACCCCTGTGGGTGAGTCAGCGTCTGGGGTGATCCTTACTGAGCAACGCTGCAGGTGATATGTACCCATGGGGATGACACCCCTGTGAGTGAGTCAGCCTCTGGGGTGATACTTACTGAGCTCCGCTACAGGTTACATGCACCCATGGGGATGACACCACTGTGAGTGAGACAGCCTCTGGGATGATTCTCACTGAGCTCCGCTGCAGGTGACATGCACCCATGGGGATGACACCCCTGTGAGTGAGACAGCCCCTGGGGTGATCCTTACTGCGCACCACTGCAGGTGACATGTGCCCATGGGGATGACACCTCTGTGAGTGAGTCAGCCTCTGAGGTGATCCTTACTGAGCACCACTGCAGGTGACATGCACCCATGGAGATGACACCCCTGTGAGCGAGTCAGCCTCTGGGGTGATCCTTACTGAGCAGCGCTGCAGTTGACATGCACCCATGGGGATGACACCTCTGTGGGTGAGTCAGCCTCTGAGGTGATCCTTAATGAGCACCGCTGCAGGTGACATGCACCCATGGGGATGACACCCCTGTGGGTGAGTCAGCCTCTGGGATGATCCTTACTGAGCACAGCTGCAGGTGACATGCACCCATGGGGATGACACCCCTGTGAGTGAGACAGCCTCTGGGTGATCCTTACTGAGCACCGCTGCAGGTGACATGCACCCAAGGGGATTACACCCCTGTGAGTGAGTCAGCCTCTGGGGTGATCCTTACTGAGCACGGCCGCTGCAGGTGACATGCACCCATGGGGATGACACCCCTGTGAGCGAGACAGCCTCTGGGGTGATCCTTACTGAGCTCAGCTGCAAGTGACATGCACCCATGGGGATGACACCTCTGTGGGTGAGTCAGCCTCTGGGGTGATCCTTACTGAGCACCGCTGCAGGAGACAAGCACCCATGGGGATGACACCCCTGTGAGTGAGTCAGCCTCTGGGGTGATCCTTACTGAGCACCGCTGCAGGTGACATGCACCCATGGAGATGACACCCCTGTGGGTGAGTCAGCCTCTAGGGTGATCCTTACTGAGCACCGCTGCAGGTGACATGCACCCATGAGGATGACACCCCTGTGAGTGAGTCAGCCTCTAGGGTGATCCTAACTGAGCACCGCTGCAGGTGACATGCACCCATGGGGATGACACCCCTGTGAGTTTGACAGCCTCTGGGGTGATCCTTACTGAGCACCGCTGCAGGTGACATGCACCCATGGGGATGACACCCCTGTGAGTCAGTCAGCCTCTGGGGTGATCCTTACTGAGCACCGCTGCAGGTGACAAACACCCATGGGGATGACACCCCTGTGAGTGAGTCAGCCTCTGGAGTGATCCTTACTGAGCACCGCTGCAGGTGACATGCACCCATGGGGATGACACCCCTGTGAGTCAGTCAGCCTCTGGGGTGATCCTTACTGAGCACCGCTGCAGGTGACAAGCACCCATGGGGATGACACCCCTGTGAGTGAGTCAGCCTCTGGGGTGATCCATACTTTGCACCGCTGCAGGTGACAAGCACCCATGGGGATGACACCCCTGTGAGTGAGTCAGCCTTTGGAGTGATCCTTACTGAGCACCGCTGCAGGTGACAAGCACCCATGGGGATGAAACCCCTGTGAGTGAGTCCGCCTCTGGGGTGATCCTTACTGAGCACCGCTGCAGGTGACATGCACCCATGGGGATGACACCCCTGTGAGTGAGTCAGCCTCTGGGGTGATCCTTACTGAGCACCGCTGCAGGTGACATGCACCCGTGGGGATGACACCTATGTGAGTGAGTCAGCCTCTGGGGTGATCCTTACTGAGAACCGCTGCAGGTGACATGCACCCGTGGGGACGACACCCCTGTGAGTGAGACAGGCTCTGGGGTGATCCTTACTGAGAACTGCTGCAGGTGACATGCGCCCATGGGAATGACACCCCTGTGAGTGAGTCAGCCTCTGGGGTGCTCCTTACTGAGCACCGCTGCAGGTGACATACACCCATGGGGATGACAACCCTGTGAGTGAGTCAGCCTCTGGGGTGATCCTTACTGAGCACCGCTGCAGGTGACAACCACCCATGGAGATGACACCCCTGTGGGTGAGTCAGCCTCTGGGGTGAATCTTACTGAGCACCGCTGCAGGTGACAAGCACCCATGGGGATGACACCCCTGTGAGTGAGTCAGCCTCTGGGGTGAACCTTACTTAACACCGCTGCAGGTGACAACCACCCATGGAGATGACACCCCTGTGAGTGAGTCAGCCTCTGGGGTGAATCTTACTGAGCACCGCTGCAGGTGACAAGGAAGGACCCATGGGGATGACACCACTGTGGGTGAGTCAGCCTCTGGGGTTATCCTTACTGAGCACTTCTGCAGGTGACATGCACCCATGGGGATGACACCCCTGTGAGTGAGTCAGCCTCTGGGGTGATCCTTACTGAGCACTGCTTCAGGTGACATGCACCCATGAGGATGACACCCCTGTGGGTGAGTCAGCCTCTGAGGTGATCCTTACTGAGCACCGCTGCAGGTGATATGCACCCATGGGGATGACACCCCTGTGGGTAAGTCAGCCTCAGTGGAGATCCTTACTGAGCATCGCTGCAGGTGACATGCACCCATGGGGATGACACCCCTGTGGGTGAGTCAGCCTCTGGGGAGATCCTTACTGAGCACCGCTGCAGGTGACAACCACCCATGGAGATGACACCCCTGTGAGTGAGTCAGCCTCTGGGGTGAATCTTACTGAGCATCGCTGCAGGTGACAAGCATCCATGGGGATGACATCCCTGTGGGTGAGTCAGCCTCTGGGGTGATTCTTACTGAGCATCGCTGCATGTGACATGCACCCATGAGGATGACACCCCTGTGAGAGAGTCAGCCTCTGTGGTGATCCTTACTGAGCACTGCTGCAGGTGACATGCACCCATGGGGATGACACCCCTGTGAGAGAGTCAGCCTCTGTGGTGATCCTTACTGAGCACTGCTGCAGGTGACATGCACCCATGGGGATGACACACCTGTGAGTGAGTCAGGCTCTGGGGTGATCCTTACAGAGCACTGCTGCAGGTGACATGAACCCATGAGGATGACACCTCTGTGGGTGAGTCAGCCTCTGTTGTGATCCTTACTGAGCATCGCTGCAAGTGACATGCACCCATGGGGATGACACCTCTGTGAGTGAGTCAGCCTCTGGGGTGATCCTTACTGAGCACCGCTGCAGGTAACATGCACCCATGGGAATGACACCCCTGTGAGTGAGACAGCCTCTGGGGAGATCCTTACTGAGCATCGCTGCAGGTGACATGCACCCATGGGGATGACACCCCTGCGAGTGAGACAGCCTCTGGGGTGATCCTTACTGAGCACCGCTGCAGGTGACATGCACCCATGGGGATGACACCTCTGTGAGTGAGACAGCCTCTGGGGTGATCCTTACTGAGCACCGCTGCAGGTGACATGCACCCATGGGGATGACACCTCTGTGAGTGAGACAGCCCCTGGGGTGATCCTTACTGAACACAGCTGCAGGTAACATGCACCCATGGGGATGACACCTCTGTGAGTGAGACAGCCTCTGGGGTGATCCTTACTGAGCACCACTGCAGGTAACATGCACCCATGGAAATGACACCCCTGTGAGTGAGACAGCCTCTGGGGTTTTCCTTACTGAGCACCGCTGCAGGTGACATACCCCCATGGGGATGATACCCCTGTGGGTGAGTCAGCCTCTGGGGTGATCCTTACTGAGCACCGCTGCAGGTGACATGCACCCATGGGGATGACACCTCTGTGAGTGAGTCAGCCTCTGGGGTGATCCTTACTGAGCACCGATGAAGGTGACATGCACCATGGGGATGACACCACTGTGAGTGAGACAGCCCCTGGGGTGATCCTTACTGAGCACCGATGCAGGTGATATGTACCCATGGGGATGACACCTCTGTGAGTGAGTCAGCCTCTGGGGTGATCTTTACTGAGCACCGCTGCAGGTGACATTCACCCATGGGGATGACACCCCTGTGAATGAGTCAGCCTCTGGGGTGATCCTTACTAAGCACCGCTGCAGGTGATATGCACCCATGGGGATGACACCACTGTGAGTGAGTCAGCCTCTGGGGTGATACTTACTGATCACCGCTGCAGGTGACATGCACCCATGGGGATGACACCTCTGTGAATGAGTCAGCCTCTGGGGAGATCCTTACTGAGCATCGCTGCAGGTGACATGCACCCATGGGGATGACACCCCTGTGAGTGAGACAGCCTCTGGGGTGATCCTTACTGAGCATCGCTGCAGGTGACATGCACCCATGGGGATGACACCTCTGTGAGTGAGTCAGCCTCTGGGGTGATCCTTACTGAGCACCGCTGCAGGTGATATGTACCCATGGAGATGACACCTCTCTGGGTGAGTCAGTCTCTGAGGTGATCCTTACTGAGCGTCGCTGCAGGTGACATGCACCCATGGGGATGACACCCCTGTGAGTGAGTCAGCCTCTGGGGTGATCCTTACTGAGCACCGCTGCAGGTGACATGCACCCATGGGGATGACACCTCTCTGGGTGAGTCAGTCTCTGGGGTGATCCTAACTGAGCACCGCTGCAGGTGACATGCACCCATGGGGATGACACCCCTGTGAGTGAGTCAGCCTCTGGGGTGATCCTTACTGAGCACCGCTGTAGGTGACATGCACCCATAGGGATGACACCCCTGTGAGTGAGTCAGCCTCTGGGGTGATCCTTACTGACCACCGCCGCTGCAGGTGACATGCACCCATGGGGATGACACCCCTGTGAGTGAGACAGCCTCTGAGGTGATCCTTACTGAGCACCGCTGCAGGTGACATGCACCCATGGAGATGACACCCCTGTGAGTGAGACAGCCTCTGAGGTGATCCTTACTGAGCACCGCTGCAGGTGACATGCACCCATGGGGATGACACCCCTGTGAGTGAGTCAGCCTCTGGGGTGACCCTTACTGAGCAGCGCTGCAGGTGACATGCACCCATGGGGATGACACCTCTCTGGGTGAGTCAGTCTCTGAGGTGATCCTTACTGAGCGTCGCTGCAGGTGACATGCACCCATGGGGATGACACCCCTGTGAGTGAGTCAGCCTCTGGGGTGATGCTTACTGAGCACTGCTGCAGGTGACATGCACCCATGGTGATGACACCCCTGTGACTGAGTCAGCCTCTGGGGTGATCCTTACTGAATACCGCTGCAGGTGACATGCATCCATGGGGATGACACCCCTGTGAGTGAGTCAACCTCTGGGGTGATCCTTACTGAGCACCGCTGTAGGTGACATGCACCCATAGGGATGACACCCCTGTGAGTGAGTCAGCCTCTGGGGTGATCCTAACTGACCACCGCTGCAGGTGACATGCACCCATGGGGATGACACCCCTGTGAGTGAGTCAGCCTTTGGGGTGATCCTTACTGAGCACCGCTGCAGGTGACATGAACCCATGGGGATGACACCTCTGTGAGTGAGACAGCCTCTGGGGTGATCCTTACTGAGCACCGCTGCAGGTGACATGCACCCATGAGGATGACACCTATGTGGTGAGTCAGCCTCTGGGGTGATCCTTACTGAACACCGCTTCAGGTGACATGCACCCATGGGGATGACACCCCTGTGAGTGAGACAGCCTCTGGGGTGATCCTTACTGAGCACCGCTGCAGGTGACATGCACCCATGGGGATGACACCTCTGTGAGTGAGACAGCATCTGGGGTGATCCTTACTGAGCATCGCTGCAGGTGACATGCACCCATGGGGATGACACCCCTGTGAGTGAGTCAGCCTCTGGGGTGATGCTTACTGAGCACTGCTGCAGGTGACATGCACCCATGGTGATGACACCCCTGTGAGTGAGTCAGCCTCTGTGGTGATCCTTACTGAATACCGCTGCTGGTGACATACACCCATGGGGATGACACCCCTGTGAGTGAGTCAGCCTCTGGGGTGATCCATACTGAGCACCACTGCAGGGGACATGTACCCATGGGGATGATACCCCTGTGGGTGAGTCAGCCTCTGGAGTCATCCTTACTGAACACCGCTGCAGGTGATATGTACCCATGGGGATGACACCCCTGTGAGTGAGTCAGCCTCTGGGGTGATCCTTACTGAGCACAGCTGCAGGTGACATGCACCCATGGGGATGACACCCCTTTGAGTGAGTCAGCCTCTGGGGTGATCCTTACTGAGCACCGCTGCAGGTGACATGCACCCATGGGGATGACACCACTGTGAGTGAGTCAGCCTCTGGGGTGATCCTTACTGAGCACCGCTGCAGGTGATATGTACCCATGGGGATGACACCCCTGTGAGTGAGACAGCCTCTGGGGTGATCCTTACTGAGCACCGCTGCAGGTGACATGCACCAATGGGGATGACACCCCTGTGAGGGAGTCAGCCTCTGGGGTGATCCTTACCGAGCACCGCTGCAGGTGACATGCACCCATGGGGATGACACCTCTGTGAGTGAGTCAGCCTCTGGGGTGATCCTCACTGAGCACCGCTGCAGGTGACATGCACCCATGGGGATGACACCTCTGTGAGTGAGTCAGCCTCTGGGGTGATCCTTACTGAGCACCGCAGCAGGTGACATGCACCTATGGGGATGACACCCCTGCGAGTGAGTCAGCCTCCTGGGTGATCCTTACTGAGAACCGCTGCAGGTGACATGTACCCATGGGGATGACACCCCTGTGAGTGAGTCAGCCTCTGGGGTGATCCTTACTGAGCACAGCTGCAGGTGACATGCACCCATGGGGATGACACCCCTTTGAGTGAGTCAGCCTCTGGGGTGATCCTTACTGAGCACCGCTGCAGGTGACATGCACCCATGGGGATGACACCACTGTGAGTGAGTCAGCCTCTGGGGTGATCCTTACTGAGCACCGCTGCAGGTGATATGTACCCATGGGGATGACACCCCTGTGAGTGAGACAGCCTCTGGGGTGATCCTTACTGAGCACCGCTGCAGGTGACATGCACCAATGGGGATGACACCCCTGTGAGGGAGTCAGCCTCTGGGGTGATCCTTACCGAGCACCGCTGCAGGTGACATGCACCCATGGGGATGACACCTCTGTGAGTGAGTCAGCCTCTGGGGTGATCCTCACTGAGCACCGCTGCAGGTGACATGCACCCATGGGGATGACACCTCTGTGAGTGAGTCAGCCTCTGGGGTGATCCTTACTGAGCACCGCAGCAGGTGACATGCACCTATGGGGATGACACCCCTGCGAGTGAGTCAGCCTCCTGGGTGATCCTTACTGAGAACCGCTGCAGGTGACATGTACCCATGGGGATGACACCCCTGTGAGTGAGTCTGCCTCGGGGTGATCCTTACTGAGCACCGCTGCAGGTGACATGCACCCGTGGGGATGACACCTCTGTGAGTGAGACAGCCTCTGGGGTGATCCTTACTGAGCACCGCTGCAGGTGACATGCACCCATGGGGATGACACCCCTGTGAGTGAGACAGCCTCAGGGATGATCCTTACTGAGCACCGCTGCAGGTGACATGCACCCATGGGGATGACACCCCTGTGAGTGAGTCAGCCTCTGGGGTGATCCTTACTGAGCACCGCTTCAGGTGACATGCACCCATGGGGATGACACCCCTGTGCGTGAGTCAGCCTCTGGGGTGATCCTTACTGAGCACCGCTGCAGGTGACATGCACCCATAGGGATGACACCCCTGTGAGTGAGTCAGCCTCTGGGGTGATCCTGACTGACCACCGCTGCAGGTGACATGCACCCATGGGGATGACACCCCTGTGAGTGAGTCAGCCTTTGGGGTGATCCTTACTGAGCACCGCTGCAGGTGACATGAACCCATGGGGATGACACCTCTGTGAGTGAGACAGCCTCTGGGGTGATCCTTACTGAGCACCGCTGCAGGTGACATGCACCCATGAGGATGACACCTATGTGGTGAGTCAGCCTCTGGGGTGATCCTTACTGAACACCGCTTCAGGTGACATGCACCCATGGGGATGACACCCCTGTGAGTGAGACAGCCTCTGGGGTGATCCTTACTGAGCACCGCTGCAGATGACATGCACCCATGGGGATGACACCTCTGTGAGTGAGACAGCATCTGGGGTGATCCTTACTGAGCATCGCTGCAGGTGACATGCACCCATGGGGATGACACCCCTGTGAGTGAGTCAGCCTCTGGGGTGATGCTTACTGAGCACTGCTGCAGGTGACATGCACCCATGGTGATGACACCCCTGTGAGTGAGTCAGCCTCTGTGGTGATCCTTACTGAATACCGCTGCTGGTGACATGCACCCATGGGGATGACACCCCTGTGAGTGAGTCAGCCTCTGGGGTGATCCATACTGAGCACCACTGCAGGGGACATGTACCCATGGGGATGATACCCCTGTGGGTGAGTCAGCCTCTGGAGTCCTCCTTACTGAACACCGCTGCAGGTGATATGTACCCATGGGGATGACACCCCTGTGAGTGAGTCAGCCTCTGGGGTGATCCTTACTGAGCACAGCTGCAGGTGACATGCACCCATGGGGATGACACCCCTGTGAGTGAGTCAGCCTCTGGGGTGATCCTAACTGAGCACCGCTGCCGGTGACATGCACCCATGGGGATGACACCCCTGTGAGTGAGTCAGCCTCTGGGGTGATCCTTACTGAGCACCGCTGCAGATGACATGCACCCATGGGGATGACACCCCTGTGAGTGAGTCAGTCTCTGGGGTGATCCTTACTGAGCACTGCTGCAGGTGACATGCATCCATGGGGATGACACCCCTGTGGGTGAGACAGCCTCTGGGGTGATCCTTACTGAGCACCGCTTCAGGTGACATGCACCCATAGGGATGACACCACTGTGGGTGAGACAGCCTCTGGGGTGATCCTTACTGAGCACCGCTGCAGATGACATGCACCCATGGGGATGACACCCCTGTGGGTGAGTCAGCCTCTGGGGTGATCCTTACTGAGCACCGCTGCAGGTGACATGCACCCATGGAGATGACACCCCTGTGAGTGAGTCAGTCTCTGGGGTGATCCTTACTGAGCACTGCTGCAGGTTACATGCACCCATGGGATGACACCCCTGTGAGTGAGTCAGCCTCTGGGGAGATCCTTACTGAGCACTGCTGCTGGTGACATGCACCCATGGGGATGACACCCCTGTGGGTGAGTCAGCCTCTGGGGTGATCCTTACTGAGCACCGCTGCAGGTGACATGCGCCCATGGGGATGACACCCCTGTGGGTGAGTCAGCCTCTAAGGTGATCCTTACTGAGCACCGCTGCAGGTGACATGCACCCATAGGGATGACACCACTGTGGGTGAGACAGCCTCTGGGGTGATCCTTACTGAGCACCGCTGCAGGTGACATGCACCCATGGGGATGACACCACTGTGGGTGAGACCGCCTCTGGGGTGATCCTTTCTGAGCACCGCTGCAGATGACATGCACCCATGGGGATGACACTCCTGTGAGTGAGTCAACCTCTGGGGTGATCCTTACTGAGCACCGCAGCAGGTGACATGCACCCGTGGGGATGGAACCCCTGTGAGTGAGTCAGCCTCTGGGGTGATCCTTACTGAGCACCGCAGCAGGTGAAATGCACCCGTGGGGACGACACCCCTGTGAATGAGACAGCCTCTGGGATGATCCTTACTGAGCACTGCTGCAGGTGACATGCACCCATGGAGATGACACCCCTGTGGGTGAGTCAGCCTCTGGGTTGATAATTACTGAGCACCGCTGCAGGTGACATGCACCCATGGGGATGACACCCCTGTTAGTGAGTCAGTCTCTGGGGTGATCCTAACTGAGCACCGCTGCCGGTGACATGCACCCATGGGGATGACACCCCTGTGAGTGAGTCAGCCTCGGGGTGATCCTTACTGAGCACCGCTGCAGGTGACATGCACCCATGGGGATGACACCCCTGTGAGTGAGTCAGCCTCTGGAGAGATCCTTACTGAGCACCGCAGCAGGTGACATGCACCCGTGGGTATGGCACCCCTGTGAGTGAGTCAGCCTCTGGGGTGAACCTTACTGAGCACCGATGGAAGTAACATGCACCCATGGGGATGACACCCCTGTGAGTGAGTCAGCCTCTGGGGTGATCCTTACTGAGCATCGCTGCAGGTGACATGTACCCATGGGGATGACACCCCTGTGAGTGAGTCAGCCTCTGGGGTGATCCTAACTGAGCACCGCTGCAGGTGACATGAACCCATGGGGGTGACACCCCTGTGAGTGAGTCAGCCTCTGGGGTGATCCTTACTGAGCTCCGCTACAGGTTACATTCACCCATGGGGATGACACCCCTGTGAGTGAGACAGCCTCTGGGATGATTCTCACTGAGCTCCGCTGCAGGTGACATGCACCCATGGGGATGACACCGCTGTGAGTGAGACAGCCCCTGGGGTGATCCTTACTGCGCACCACTGCAGGTGACATACACCCATGGGGATGACACCTCTGTGAGTGAGTCAGCCTCTGAGGTGATCCTTACTGAGCACCGCTGCAGGTGACATGCACCCATGGGGATGACACCTATGTGAGTGAGACTGCCTCTGGGGTGATCCTTACTGAGCAGCGCTGCAGTTGACATGCACCCATGGGGATGACACCTATGTGAGTGAGACTGCCTCTGGGGTGATCCTTACTGAGCACCGCTGCAGGTGACATGCACCCATGGGGATGACACCTATGTGAGTGAGACTGCCTCTGGGGTGATCCTTACTGAGCAGCGCTGCAGTTGACATGCACCCATGGGGATGACACCTATGTGAGTGAGACTGCCTCTGGGGTGATCCTTACTGTGCACCGCTGCAGGTGACATGCACCCATGGGGATGACACCCCTGTGAGTGAGTCAGCCTCTGGGATGATCCTTACTGAGCACAGCTGCAGGTGACATGCACCCATGGGGATGACACCCCTGTGAGTGAGAAAGCCTCTGGGTGATCCTAACTGAGGATCGCTGCAGGTGATATGCACCCATGGGGATGACACCCCTGTGAGTGAGACAGTCTCTGAGGTGATCCTTACTGAGCTCAGCTGCAAGTGACATGCACCCATGGGGATGACACCTCTTTGGGTGAGTCAGCCTCTGGGGTGATCCTTACTGAGCACGGCTGCAGGTGATATGCACCCATGGGGATGACACCCCTGTTAGTGAGTCAGCCTCTGGGGTGATCCTTACTGAGCATCGCTGCAGGTGACATGCACCCATGGGGATGACACCTCTGTGAGTGAGTCAGCCTCTGGGGTGATCCTTATTGAGCACCGCTGCAGGAGACAAGCACCCATGGGGATGACACCCCTGTGAGTGAGTCAGCCTCTGGGTTGATCCTTACTGAGCACCGCTGCAGGTGACATGACCCATGGGGATGACACCCCTGTGAGTGAGTCAGCCTCTGGGGTGATCCTTACTGAGCACCGCTGCAGGAGACAAGCACCCATGGGGATGACACCCCTGTGAGTGAGTCAGCCTCTGGGGTGATCCTTACTGAGCACCGCTGCAGGTGACATGACCCATGGGGGTGACACCCCTGTGAGTGAGACAGCCTCTGGGGTGATCCTTACTGAGCACCGCTGCAGGTGACATGCACCCATGGGGATGACACCCCTGTGGGTGAGTCAGCCTATGGGGTGATCCTTACTGAGCACTGCTGCAGGTGACATGCACCCATGGGGATGACACCCCTGTGAGTGAGTCAGCCTCTGGGGTGATCCTTACTGAGCTCCGCTGCAGGTGACATGCACCCATGGGGGTGACACCCCTGTGAGTGAGTCAGCCTCTGGGGTGATCCTTACTGAGCTCCGCTACAGGTTACATTCACCCATGGGGATGACACCCCTGTGAGTGAGACAGCCCCTGGGGTGATCCTTACTGCGCACCACTGCACGTGACATGTGCCCATGGGGCTGACACCTCTGTGAGTGAGTCAGCCTCTGAGGTGATCCTTACTGAGCACCGCTGCAGGTGACATGCACCCATGGAGATGACACCTCTGTGGGTGAGTCAGCCTCTGGGGTGATCCTTAATGAGCACCGCTGCAGGTGACATGCACCCATGGGGATGACACCTATGTGAGTGAGACTGCCTCTGGGGTGATCCTTACTGAGCACCGCTGCAGGTGACATGCACCCATGGGGATGACACCTATGTGAGTGAGACTGCCTCTGGGGTGATCCTTACTGTGCACCGCTGCAGGTGACATGCACCCATGGGGATGACACCCCTGTGGGTGAGTCAGCCTCTGGGATGATCCTTACTGAGCACAGCTGCAGGTGACATGCACCCATGGGGATGACACCCCTGTGAGTGAGACAGTCTCTGGGGTGATCCTTACTGAGCTCAGCTGCAAGTGACATGCACCCATGGGGATGACACCTCTGTGGGTGAGTCAGCCTCTGGGGTGATCCTTACTGAGCACGGCTGCAGGTGATATGCACCCATGGGGATGACACCCCTGTTAGTGAGTCAGCCTCTGGGGTGATCCTTACTGAGCACGGCCGCTGCAGGTGACATGCACCCATGGGGATGACACCCCTGTGAGTGAGTCAGCCTCTGGGGTGATCCTTACTGAGCATCGCTGCAGGTGACATGCACCCATGGGGATGACACCTCTGTGAGTGAGTCAGCCTCTGGGGTGATCCTTACTGAGCACCGCTGCAGGAGACAAGCACCCATGGGGATGACACCCCTGTGAGTGAGTCTGCCTCTGGGGTGATCCTTACTGAGCACCGCTGCAGGTGACATGACCCATGGGGATGACACCCCTGTGAGTGAGTCAGCCTCTGGGGTGATCCTTACTGAGCACCGCTGCAGGAGACAAGCACCCATGGGGATGACACCCCTGTGAGTGAGTCAGCCTCTGGGGTGATCCTTACTGAGCACCGCTGCAGGTGACAAGCACCCATGGGGATTACACCCCTGTGAGTGAGTCAGCCTCTGGAGTGATCCTTACTGAGCACCGCTGCAGGTGACATGCACCCATGGGGATGACACCCCTGTGAGTCAGTCAGCCTCTGGGGTGATCCTTACTGAGCACTGCTGCAGGTGCCATGCACCCATGGGGATGACACCCCTGTGAGTGAGTCAGCCTCTGGGGTGATCCTTACTGAGCACCGCTGCAGGTGACATGCACCCATGGGGATGACACCCCTGTGGGTGAGTTTGCCTCTGGGGTGATTCTTACTGAGCACCGCTGCAGGTGACATGCACCCATGGGGATGACACCTCTGTGAGTGAGTCAGCCTCTGGGGTGATCCTTACTGAGAACCGCTGCAGGTGACATGCACCCGTGGGGACGACACCCCTGTGAGTGAGTCAGCCTCTGGGGTGCTCCTTACTGAGCACCGCTGCAGGTGACATACACCCATGGGGATGACACCCCTGTGAGTGAGTCAGCCTCTGGGGTGATCCTTACTGAACACCGCTGCAGGTGACAACCACCCATGGAGATGACACCCCTGTGGTTGAGTCAGCCTCTGGGCTGAATCTTACTGAGCACTGCTGCAGGTGACAAGGAAGGACCCATGGGGATGACACCCCTGTGGGTGAGTCAGCCTCTGGGGTTATCCTTACTGAGCACCACTGCAGGTGACATGTGCCCATGGGGATGACACCTCTGTGAGTGAGTCAGCCTCTGAGGTGATCCTTACTGAGCACCGCTGCAGGTGACATGCACCCATGGAGATGACACCCCTGTGAGTGAGTCAGCCTCTGGGGTGATCCTTACTGAGCAGCGCTGCAGTTGACATGCACCCATGGGGATGACACCTCTGTGGGTGAGTCAGCCTCTGGGGTGATCCTTAATGAGCACCGCTGCAGGTGACATGTGTAATAGTGGGGAAAGGCGTAGCCTTCCCTTGAGACTGAGAGAGTAAAAGGAAGAGTTCCTGAAGACAGACCTCCCCAACTGTGGTAGGCCAAGCTAAGGGGGTTAGCTTTAGTGGTCCGGTTGGTAGAGCAGAGGGGGAACTTAGTGCCCTTATCAAGCCTAGAGAGATATAGAGCTTGTTCCTGGTATAGTTCCTTCTGGGCTGTAGTACCTGAAAACAGCCACAAGATGCCACAGTTCGGGGTGCAGATGTCAGGATGAGTCTGCTAGCCGAGCTATAGACAGTGATGGGTTAAGGTTCTGTGATGACAGCTCACTGAGGGTGGGCATATTAGGAAAGTCTCTGTTTTAATTTCCTGAATCAGGAAGTGATAGAGTAGTACAAGAAGGGATTGCGACCTGATGAGACAGCCTTACTATAGTGGCTGCTAGGGTAGACGGGAGCTCCGAACCCTCAGACAGTGAGATCCCAGTGCGCAGTTCTCCCCACGCAAGAGCACGAGTCCTGTTCGCTCGCCGTAGAAACTCACCAAAGCGTAGTGAGGACACAGGGCACTTCTGGTCTGCAGGCAGCAGAGGAAGCTAAACAGTACTCCAAGCCAAGACGTGGGGGAGAGATATCGGATCCGTTCACTGTTAATACAGAGGAGTCTCTAGGGCCAGGAATTATAGCCACAGAGATGCTCCGCTTAAAGAGGGAACCAGGGCTGAAGCAGTGAACGGCGCCTGTGAGGGAGATGATTACCTGTCGGGCCTTATCCATTATATCTGACTGTAAATACTGTAAATATTCCTCTTCCCCAAGTAAAGTCCAAGTTCTGGTTAAGAACCTCGTGTCCTCTGAAATTATTGCTGCCCTGGTCCCAGAAGAAAATTGCCTGGAGACAGCCGCGATCGGATGGCGTGAAGTAAGTGAAGAGCACTAAATACACAGCCACACTTCAGAGAGAGGACACGTATTGTCTGTAGGGTGCCATAGGGAGAGGGGGCTACAGCTCGCCCACGACTACCTCGCTGGGGCACCTTACACATGCACCCATGGGGATGACACCTATGTGAGTGAGACTGCCTCTGGGGTGATCCTTACTGAGCACCGCTGCAGGTGACATGCACCCATGGGGATGACACCTATGTGAGTGAAACTGCCTCTGGGGTGATCCTTACTGTGCACGGCTGCAGGTGACATGCACCCATGGGGATGACACCCCTGTGGGTGAGTCAGCCTCTGGGGTGATCCTTACTGAGCACGGCCGCTGCAGGTGACATGCACCCGTGGGGATGACACCCCTGTGAGTGAGACAGCTTCTGGGGTGATCCTTACTGAGCTCAGCTGAAAGTGACATGCACCCATGGGGATGACACCTCTGTGGGTGAGTCAGCCTCTGGGGTGATCCTTACTGAGCACCGCTGCAGGAGACAAGCACCCATGGGGATGACACCCCTGTGAGTGAGTCAGCCTCTGGGGTGATCCTTACTGAGCACCGCTGCAGGTGACATGACCCATGGGGATGACACCGCTGTGAGTGAGTCAGCCTCTGGGGTGATCCTTACTGAGCACCGCTGCAGGAGACAAGCAGCCATGGGGATGACATCCCTGTGAGTGAGACAGCCTCTGGGGTGATCCTTACTGAGCACCGCTGCAGGTGACATGACCCATGGGGATGACACCGCTGTGAGTGAGTCAGCCTCTGGGGTGATCCTTACTGAGCACCGCTGCAGGTGACATGACCCATGGGGGTGACACCCCTGTGAGTGAGACAGCCTCTGGGGTGATCCTTACTGAGCACCGCTGCAGGTGACATGCACCCATGGAGATGACACCCCTGTGAGTGAGACAGCCTCTGGGGTGAGCCTTACTGAGCACCGCTGCAGGTGACATGCACCCATGGGGATGACACCCCTGTGAGTCAGTCAGCCTCTGGGGTGATCCTTACTGAGCACCGCTGCAGGTGACAAACACCCATGGGGATGACACCCCTGTGAGTCAGTCAGCCTCTGGGGTGATCCTTACTGAGCACCGCTACAGGTGACAAGCACCCATGGGGATGACACCCCTGTGAGTGAGTCAGCCTCTGGGGTGATCCTTACTGAGCACCGCTGCAGTTGACATGCAACCATGGGGATGACACCCCTATGAGTGAGTCAGCCTCTGGGGTGATCCTTACTGAGCACCGCTGCAGGTGACATGCACTCATGGGGATGACACCCCTGTGGGTGAGTCAGCCTCTGGGGTGATCCTTACTGAGCACCGCTGCAGGTGACATGCACCCATGGGGATGACACCCCTGTGAGTGAGTCAGCCTCTGGGGTGATCCTTACTGAGAACCGCTGCAGGTGACATGCACCCGTGGGGACGACACCCCTGTGAGTGAGACAGCCTCTGGGGTGATCCTTACTGAGCACTGCTGCAGGTGACATGCGCCCATGGGAATGACACCCCTGTGACTGAGTCAGCCTCTGGGGTGCTCCTTACTGAGCACCACTGCAGGTGACAAACACCCATGGGGATGACACCCCTGTGTGTGAGTCAGCCTCTGGGGTGATCCTTACTGAACACCGCTGCAGGTGACAACCACCCATGGAGATGACACCCCTGTGGGTGAGTCAGCCTCTGGGGTGATCCTTACTGAGCTCCGCTGCAGGTGACATGCACCCATGGGGGTGACACCCCTGTGAGTGAGTCAGCCTCTGGGGTGATCCTTACTGAGCTCCGCTACAGGTTACATTCACCCATGGGGATGACACCCCTGTGAGTGAGACAGCCCCTGGGGTGATCCTTACTGCGCACCACTGCACGTGACATGTGCCCATGGGGATGACACCTCTGTGAGTGAGTCAGCCTCTGAGGTGATCCTTACTGAGCACCGCTGCAGGTGACATGCACCCATGGAGATGACACCTCTGTGGGTGAGTCAGCCTCTGGGGTGATCCTTAATGAGCACCGCTGCAGGTGACATGCACCCATGGGGATGACACCTATGTGAGTGAGACTGCCTCTGGGGTGATCCTTACTGTGCACGGCTGCAGGTGACATGCACCCATGGGGATGACACCCCTGTGGGTGAGTCAGCCTCTGGGGTGATCCTTACTGAGCACGGCCGCTGCAGGTGACATGCACCCGTGGGGATGACACCCCTGTGAGTGAGACAGCTTCTGGGGTGATCCTTACTGAGCTCAGCTGAAAGTGACATGCACCCATGGGGATGACACCTCTGTGGGTGAGTCAGCCTCTGGGGTGATCCTTACTGAGCACCGCTGCAGGAGACAAGCACCCATGGGGATGACACCCCTGTGAGTGAGTCAGCCTCTGGGGTGATCCTTACTGAGCACCGCTGCAGGTGACATGACCCATGGGGATGACACCGCTGTGAGTGAGTCAGCCTCTGGGGTGATCCTTACTGAGCACCGCTGCAGGAGACAAGCAGCCATGGGGATGACACCCCTGTGAGTGAGACAGCCTCTGGGGTGATCCTTACTGAGCACCGCTGCAGGTGACATGACCCATGGGGATGACACCGCTGTGAGTGAGTCAGCCTCTGGGGTGATCCTTACTGAGCACCGCTGCAGGTGACATGACCCATGGGGGTGACACCCCTGTGAGTGAGACAGCCTCTGGGGTGATCCTTACTGAGAACCGCTGCAGGTGACATGCACCCATGGAGATGACACCCCTGTGAGTGAGACAGCCTCTGGGGTGAGCCTTACTGAGCACCGCTGCAGGTGACATGCACCCATGGGGATGACACCCCTGTGAGTCAGTCAGCCTCTGGGGTGATCCTTACTGAGCACCGCTGCAGGTGACAAACACCCATGGGGATGACACCCCTGTGAGTGAGTCAGCCTCTGGAGTGATCCTTACTGAGCACCGCTGCAGGTGACATGCACCCATGGGGATGACACCCCTGTGAGTCAGTCAGCCTCTGGGGTGATCCTTACTGAGCACCGCTGCAGGTGACAAGCACCCATGGGGATGACACCCCTGTGAGTGAGTCAGCCTCTGGGGTGATCCTTACTGAGCACCGCTGCAGGTGACATGCAACCATGGGGATGACACCCCTATGAGTGAGTCAGCCTCTGGGGTGATCCTTACTGAGCACCGCTGCAGGTGACATGCACTCATGGGGATGACACCCCTGTGGGTGAGTCAGCCTCTGGGGTGATCCTTACTGAGCACCGCTGCAGGTGACATGCACCCATGGGGATGACACCCCTGTGAGTGAGTCAGCCTCTGGGGTGATCCTTACTGAGAACCGCTGCAGGTGACATGCACCCGTGGGGACGACACCCCTGTGAGTGAGACAGCCTCTGGGGTGATCCTTACTGAGCACTGCTGCAGGTGACATGCGCCCATGGGAATGACACCCCTGTGACTGAGTCAGCCTCTGGGGTGCTCCTTACTGAGCACCACTGCAGGTGACAAACACCCATGGGGATGACACCCCTGTGTGTGAGTCAGCCTCTGGGGTGATCCTTACTGAACACCGCTGCAGGTGACAACCACCCATGGAGATGACACCCCTGTGGGTGAGTCAGCCTCTGGGGTGATCCTTACTGAGCTCCGCTGCAGGTGACATGCACCCATGGGGGTGACACCCCTGTGAGTGAGTCAGCCTCTGGGGTGATCCTTACTGAGCTCCGCTACAGGTTACATTCACCCATGGGGATGACACCCCTGTGAGTGAGACAGCCCCTGGGGTGATCCTTACTGCGCACCACTGCACGTGACATGTGCCCATGGGGATGACACCTCTGTGAGTGAGTCAGCCTCTGAGGTGATCCTTACTGAGCACCGCTGCAGGTGACATGCACCCATGGAGATGACACCTCTGTGGGTGAGTCAGCCTCTGGGGTGATCCTTAATGAGCACCGCTGCAGGTGACATGCACCCATGGGGATGACACCTATGTGAGTGAGACTGCCTCTGGGGTGATCCTTACTGAGCACCGCTGCAGGTGACATGCACCCATGGGGATGACACCTATGTGAGTGAGACTGCCTCTGGGGTGATCCTTACTGTGCACCGCTGCAGGTGACATGCACCCATGGGGATGACACCCCTGTGGGTGAGTCAGCCTCTGGGATGATCCTTACTGAGCACAGCTGCAGGTGACATGCACCCATGGGGATGACACCCCTGTGAGTGAGACAGTCTCTGGGGTGATCCTTACTGAGCTCAGCTGCAAGTGACATGCACCCATGGGGATGACACCTCTGTGGGTGAGTCAGCCTCTGGGGTGATCCTTACTGAGCACGGCTGCAGGTGATATGCACCCATGGGGATGACACCCCTGTTAGTGAGTCAGCCTCTGGGGTGATCCTTACTGAGCACGGCCGCTGCAGGTGACATGCACCCATGGGGATGACACCTCTGTGAGTGAGTCAGCCTCTGGGGTGATCCTTATTGAGCACCGCTGCAGGAGACAAGCACCCATGGGGATGACACCCCTGTGAGTGAGTCAGCCTCTGGGTTGATCCTTACTGAGCACCGCTGCAGGTGACATGACCCATGGGGATGACACCCCTGTGAGTGAGTCAGCCTCTGGGGTGATCCTTACTGAGCACCGCTGCAGGAGACAAGCACCCATGGGGATGACACCCCTGTGAGTGAGTCAGCCTCTGGGGTGATCCTTACTGAGCACCGCTGCAGGTGACATGACCCATGGGGGTGACACCCCTGTGAGTGAGACAGCCTCTGGGGTGATCCTTACTGAGCACCGCTGCAGGTGACATGCACCCATGGGGATGACACCCCTGTGGGTGAGTCAGCCTATGGGGTGATCCTTACTGAGCACTGCTGCAGGTGACATGCACCCATGGGGATGACACCCCTGTGAGTGAGTCAGCCTCTGGGGTGATCCTTACTGAGCTCTGCTGCAGGTGATATGCACCCATGGGGGTGACACCCCTGTGAGTGAGTCAGCCTCTGGGGTGATCCTTACTGAGCTCCGCTACAGGTTACATTCACCCATGGGGATGACACCCCTGTGAGTGAGACAGCCCCTGGGGTGATCCTTACTGCGCACCACTGCACGTGACATGTGCCCATGGGGATGACACCTCTGTGAGTGAGTCAGCCTCTGAGGTGATCCTTACTGAGCACCGCTGCAGGTGACATGCACCCATGGAGATGACACCTCTGTGGGTGAGTCAGCCTCTGGGGTGATCCTTAATGAGCACCGCTGCAGGTGACATGCACCCATGGGGATGACACCTATGTGAGTGAGACTGCCTCTGGGGTGATCCTTACTGAGCACCGCTGCAGGTGACATGCACCCATGGGGATGACACCTATGTGAGTGAGACTGCCTCTGGGGTGATCCTTACTGTGCACCGCTGCAGGTGACATGCACCCATGGGGATGACACCCCTGTGGGTGAGTCAGCCTCTGGGATGATCCTTACTGAGCACAGCTGCAGGTGACATGCACCCATGGGGATGACACCCCTGTGAGTGAGACAGTCTCTGGGGTGATCCTTACTGAGCTCAGCTGCAAGTGACATGCACCCATGGGGATGACACCTCTGTGGGTGAGTCAGCCTCTGGGGTGATCCTTACTGAGCACGGCTGCAGGTGATATGCACCCATGGGGATGACACCCCTGTTAGTGAGTCAGCCTCTGGGGTGATCCTTACTGAGCACGGCCGCTGCAGGTGACATGCACCCATGGGGATGACACCCCTGTGAGTGAGTCAGCCTCTGGGGTGATCCTTACTGAGCATCGCTGCAGGTGACATGCACCCATGGGGATGACACCTCTGTGAGTGAGTCAGCCTCTGGGGTGATCCTTACTGAGCACCGCTGCAGGAGACAAGCACCCATGGGGATGACACCCCTGTGAGTGAGTCTGCCTCTGGGGTGATCCTTACTGAGCACCGCTGCAGGTGACATGACCCATGGGGATGACACCCCTGTGAGTGAGTCAGCCTCTGGGGTGATCCTTACTGAGCACCGCTGCAGGAGACAAGCACCCATGGGGATGACACCCCTGTGAGTGAGTCAGCCTCTGGGGTGATCCTTACTGAGCACCGCTGCAGGTGACAAGCACCCATGGGGATTACACCCCTGTGAGTGAGTCAGCCTCTGGAGTGATCCTTACTGAGCACCGCTGCAGGTGACATGCACCCATGGGGATGACACCCCTGTGAGTCAGTCAGCCTCTGGGGTGATCCTTACTGAGCACTGCTGCAGGTGCCATGCACCCATGGGGATGACACCCCTGTGAGTGAGTCAGCCTCTGGGGTGATCCTTACTGAGCACCGCTGCAGGTGACATGCACCCATGGGGATGACACCCCTGTGGGTGAGTTTGCCTCTGGGGTGATCCTTACTGAGCACCGCTGCAGGTGACATGCACCCATGGGGATGACACCTCTGTGAGTGAGTCAGCCTCTGGGGTGATCCTTACTGAGAACCGCTGCAGGTGACATGCACCCGTGGGGACGACACCCCTGTGAGTGAGTCAGCCTCTGGGGTGCTCCTTACTGAGCACCGCTGCAGGTGACATACACCCATGGGGATGACACCCCTGTGAGTGAGTCAGCCTCTGGGGTGATCCTTACTGAACACCGCTGCAGGTGACAACCACCCATGGAGATGACACCCCTGTGGGTGAGTCAGCCTCTGGGCTGAATCTTACTGAGCACTGCTGCAGGTGACAAGGAAGGACCCATGGGGATGATACCCCTGTGGGTGAGTCAGCCTCTGGGGTTATCCTTACTGAGCACCACTGCAGGTGACATGTGCCCATGGGGATGACACCTCTGTGAGTGAGTCAGCCTCTGAGGTGATCCTTACTGAGCACCGCTGCAGGTGACATGCACCCATGGAGATGACACCCCTGTGAGTGAGTCAGCCTCTGGGGTGATCCTTACTGAGCAGCGCTGCAGTTGACATGCACCCATGGGGATGACACCTCTGTGGGTGAGTCAGCCTCTGGGGTGATCCTTAATGAGCACCGCTGCAGGTGACATGTGTAATAGTGGGGAAAGGCGTAGCCTTCCCTTGAGACTGAGAGAGTAAAAGGAAGAGTTCCTGAAGACAGACCTCCCCAACTGTGGTAGGCCAAGCTAAGGGGGTTAGCTTTAGTGGTCCGGTTGGTAGAGCAGAGGGGGAACTTAGTGCCCTTATCAAGCCTAGAGAGATATAGAGCTTGTTCCTGGTATAGTTCCTTCTGGGCTGTGGTACCTGAAAACAGCCACAAGATGCCACAGTTCGGGGTGCAGATGTCAGGATGAGTCTGCTAGCCGAGCTATAGACAGTGATGGGTTAAGGTTCTGTGATGACAGCTCACTGAGGGTGGGCATATTAGGAAAGTCTCTGTTTTAATTTCCTGAATCAGGAAGTGATAGAGTAGTACAAGAAGGGATTGCGACCTGATGAGACAGCCTTACTATAGTGGCTGCTAGGGTAGACGGGAGCTCCGAACCCTCAGACAGTGAGATCCCAGTGCGCAGTTCTCCCCACGCAAGAGCACGAGTCCTGTTCGCTCGCCGTAGAAACTCACCAAAGCGTAGTGAGGACACGGGGCACTTCTGGTCTGCAGGCAGCAGAGGAAGCTAAACAGTACTCCAAGCCAAGACGTGGGGGAGAGATATCGGATCCGTTCACTGTTAATACAGAGGAGTCTCTAGGGCCAGGAATTATAGCCACAGAGATGCTCCGCTTAAAGAGGGAACCAGGGCTGAAGCAGTGAACGGCGCCTGTGAGGGAGATGATTACCTGTCGGGCCTTATCCATTATATCTGACTGTAAATACTGTAAATATTCCTCTTCCCCAAGTAAAGTCCAAGTTCTGGTTAAGAACCTCGTGTCCTCTGAAATTATTGCTGCCCTGGTCCCAGAAGAAAATTGCCTGGAGACAGCCGCGATCGGATGGCGTGAAGTAAGTGAAGAGCACTAAATACACAGCCACACTTCAGAGAGAGGACACGTATTGTCTGTAGGGTGCCATAGGGAGAGGGGGCTACAGCTCGCCCACGACTACCTCGCTGGGGCACCTTACACATGCACACATGGGGATGACACCTATGTGAGTGAGACTGCCTCTGGGGTGATCCTTACTGAGCACCGCTGCAGGTGACATGCACCCATGGGGATGACACCTATGTGAGTGAAACTGCCTCTGGGGTGATCCTTACTGTGCACGGCTGCAGGTGACATGCACCCATGGGGATGACACCCCTGTGGGTGAGTCAGCATCTGGGGTGATCCTTACTGAGCACGGCCGCTGCAGGTGACATGCACCCGTGGGGATGACACCCCTGTGAGTGAGACAGCTTCTGGGGTGATCCTTACTGAGCTCAGCTGCAAGTGACATGCACCCATGGGGATGACACCTCTGTGGGTGAGTCAGCCTCTGGGGTGATCCTTACTGAGCACCGCTGCAGGAGACAAGCACCCATGGGGATGACACCCCTGTGAGTGAGTCAGCCTCTGGGGTGATCCTTACTGAGCACCGCTGCAGGTGACATGACCCATGGGGATGACACCGCTGTGAGTGAGTCAGCCTCTGGGGTGATCCTTACTGAGCACCGCTGCAGGAGACAAGCAGCCATGGGGATGACACCCCTGTGAGTGAGACAGCCTCTGGGGTGATCCTTACTGAGCACCGCTGCAGGTGACATGACCCATGGGGATGACACCGCTGTGAGTGAGTCAGCCTCTGGGGTGATCCTTACTGAGCACCGCTGCAGGTGACATGACCCATGGGGGTGACACCCCTGTGAGTGAGACAGCCTCTGGGGTGATCCTTACTGAGCACCGCTGCAGGTGACATGCACCCATGGAGATGACACCCCTGTGAGTGAGACAGCCTCTGGGGTGATCCTTACTGAGCACCGCTGCAGGTGACATGCACCCATGGGGATGACACCCCTGTGAGTCAGTCAGCCTCTGGGGTGATCCTTACTGAGCACCGCTGCAGGTGACAAACACCCATGGGGATGACACCCCTGTGAGTGAGTCAGCCTCTGGAGTGATCCTTACTGAGCACCGCTGCAGGTGACATGCACCCATGGGGATGACACCCCTGTGAGTCAGTCAGCCTCTGGGGTGATCCTTACTGAGCACCGCTGCAGGTGAGAAGCACCCATGGGGATGACACCCCTGTGAGTGAGTCAGCCTCTGGGGTGATCCTTACTGAGCACCGCTGCAGGTGACATGCAACCATGGGGATGACACCCCTATGAGTGAGTCAGCCTCTGGGGTGATCCTTACTGAGCACCGCTGCAGGTGACATGCACTCATGGGGATGACACCCCTGTGGGTGAGTCAGCCTCTGGGGTGATCCTTACTGAGCACCGCTGCAGGTGACATGCACCCATGGGGATGACACCCCTGTGAGTGAGTCAGCCTCTGGGGTGATCCTTACTGAGAACCGCTGCAGGTGACATGCACCCGTGGGGACGACACCCCTGTGAGTGAGACAGCCTCTGGGGTGATCCTTACTGAGCACTGCTGCAGGTGACATGCGCCCATGGGAATGACACCCCTGTGACTGAGTCAGCCTCTGGGGTGCTCCTTACTGAGCACCACTGCAGGTGACAAACACCCATGGGGATGACACCCCTGTGTGTGAGTCAGCCTCTGGGGTGATCCTTACTGAACACCGCTGCAGGTGACAACCACCCATGGAGATGACACCCCTGTGGGTGAGTCAGCCTCTGGGGTGATCCTTACTGAGCTCCGCTGCAGGTGACATGCACCCATGGGGGTGACACCCCTGTGAGTGAGTCAGCCTCTGGGGTGATCCTTACTGAGCTCCGCTACAGGTTACATTCACCCATGGGGATGACACCCCTGTGAGTGAGACAGCCCCTGGGGTGATCCTTACTGCGCACCACTGCACGTGACATGTGCCCATGGGGATGACACCTCTGTGAGTGAGTCAGCCTCTGAGGTGATCCTTACTGAGCACCGCTGCAGGTGACATGCACCCATGGAGATGACACCTCTGTGGGTGAGTCAGCCTCTGGGGTGATCCTTAATGAGCACCGCTGCAGGTGACATGCACCCATGGGGATGACACCTATGTGAGTGAGACTGCCTCTGGGGTGATCCTTACTGAGCACCGCTGCAGGTGACATGCACCCATGGGGATGACACCTATGTGAGTGAGACTGCCTCTGGGGTGATCCTTACTGTGCACCGCTGCAGGTGACATGCACCCATGGGGATGACACCCCTGTGGGTGAGTCAGCCTCTGGGATGATCCTTACTGAGCACAGCTGCAGGTGACATGCACCCATGGGGATGACACCCCTGTGAGTGAGACAGTCTCTGGGGTGATCCTTACTGAGCTCAGCTGCAAGTGACATGCACCCATGGGGATGACACCTCTGTGGGTGAGTCAGCCTCTGGGGTGATCCTTACTGAGCACGGCTGCAGGTGATATGCACCCATGGGGATGACACCCCTGTTAGTGAGTCAGCCTCTGGGGTGATCCTTACTGAGCACGGCCGCTGCAGGTGACATGCACCCATGGGGATGACACCCCTGTGAGTGAGTCAGCCTCTGGGGTGATCCTTACTGAGCATCGCTGCAGGTGACATGCACCCATGGGGATGACACCTCTGTGAGTGAGTCAGCCTCTGGGGTGATCCTTACTGAGCACCGCTGCAGGAGACAAGCACCCATGGGGATGACACCCCTGTGAGTGAGTCTGCCTCTGGGGTGATCCTTACTGAGCACCGCTGCAGGTGACATGACCCATGGGGATGACACCCCTGTGAGTGAGTCAGCCTCTGGGGTGATCCTTACTGAGCACCGATGCAGGAGACAAGCACCCATGGGGATGACACCCCTGTGAGTGAGTCAGCCTCTGGGGTGATCCTTACTGAGCACCGCTGCAGGTGACAAGCACCCATGGGGATTACACCCCTGTGAGTGAGTCAGCCTCTGGAGTGATCCTTACTGAGCACCGCTGCAGGTGACATGCACCCATGGGGATGACACCCCTGTGAGTCAGTCAGCCTCTGGGGTGATCCTTACTGAGCACTGCTGCAGGTGCCATGCACCCATGGGGATGACACCCCTGTGAGTGAGTCAGCCTCTGGGGTGATCCTTACTGAGCACCGCTGCAGGTGACATGCACCCATGGGGATGACACCCCTGTGGGTGAGTTTGCCTCTGGGGTGATCCTTACTGAGCACCGCTGCAGGTGACATGCACCCATGGGGATGACACCTCTGTGAGTGAGTCAGCCTCTGGGGTGATCCTTACTGAGAACCGCTGCAGGTGACATGCACCCGTGGGGACGACACCCCTGTGAGTGAGTCAGCCTCTGGGGTGCTCCTTACTGAGCACCGCTGCAGGTGACATACACCCATGGGGATGACACCCCTGTGAGTGAGTCAGCCTCTGGGGTGATCCTTACTGAACACCGCTGCAGGTGACAACCACCCATGGAGATGACACCCCTGTGGGTGAGTCAGCCTCTGGGCTGAATCTTACTGAGCACCGCTGCAGGTGACAAGGAAGGACCCATGGGGATGACACCTCTGTGAGTGAGTCAGCCTCTGGGGTTATCCTTACTGAGCACCACTGCAGGTGACATGCACCCATGGAGATGACACCCCTGTGAGTGAGTCAGCCTCTGGGGTGATCCTTACTGAGCAGCGCTGCAGTTGACATGCACCCATGGGGATGACACCTCTGTGGGTGAGTCAGCCTCTGAGGTGATCCTTAATGAGCACCGCTGCAGGTGACATGTGTAATAAGTGGGGAAAGGCGTAGCCTTCCCTTGAGACTGAGAGAGTAAAAGGAAGAGTTCCTGAAGACAGACCTCCCCAACTGTGGTAGGCCAAGCTAAGGGGGTTAGCTTTAGTGGTCCGGTTGGTAGAGCAGAGGGGGAACTTAGTGCCCTTATCAAGCCTAGAGAGATATAGAGCTTGTTCCTGGTATAGTTCCTTCTGGGCTGTAGTACCTGAAAACAGCCACAAGATGCCACAGTTCGGGGTGCAGATGTCAGGATGAGTCTGCTAGCCGAGCTATAGACAGTGATGGGTTAAGGTTCTGTGATGACAGCTCACTGAGGGTGGGCATATTAGGAAAGTCTCTGTTTTAATTTCCTGAATCAGGAAGTGATAGAGTAGTACAAGAAGGGATTGCGACCTGATGAGACAGCCTTACTATAGTGGCTGCTAGGGTAGACTGGAGCTCCGAACCCTCAGACAGTGAGATCCCAGTGCGCAGTTCTCCCCACGCAAGAGCACGAGTCCTGTTCGCTCGCCGTAGAAACTCACCAAAGCGTAGTGAGGACACGGGGCACTTCTGGTCTGCAGGCAGCAGAGGAAGCTAAACAGTACTCCAAGCCAAGACGTGGGGGAGAGATATCGGATCCGTTCACTGTTAATACAGAGGAGTCTCTAGGGCCAGGAATTATAGCCACAGAGATGCTCCGCTTAAAGAGGGAACCAGGGCTGAAGCAGTGAACGGCGCCTGTGAGGGAGATGATTACCTGTCGGGCCTTATCCATTATATCTGACTGTAAATACTGTAAATATTCCTCTTCCCCAAGTAAAGTCCAAGTTCTGGTTAAGAACCTCGTGTCCTCTGAAATTATTGCTGCCCTGGTCCCAGAAGAAAATTGCCTGGAGACAGCCGCGATCGGATGGCGTGAAGTAAGTGAAGAGCACTAAATACACAGCCACACTTCAGAGAGAGGACACGTATTGTCTGTAGGGTGCCATAGGGAGAGGGGGCTACAGCTCGCCCACGACTACCTCGCTGGGGCACCTTACACATGCACCCATGGGGATGACACCTATGTGAGTGAGACTGCCTCTGGGGTGATCCTTACTGAGCACCGCTGCAGGTGACATGCACCCATGGGGATGACACCTATGTGAGTGAAACTGCCTCTGGGGTGATCCTTACTGTGCACGGCTGCAGGTGACATGCACCCATGGGGATGACACCCCTGTGGGTGAGTCAGCCTCTGGGGTGATCCTTACTGAGCACGGCCGCTGCAGGTGACATGCACCCGTGGGGATGACACCCCTGTGAGTGAGACAGCTTCTGGGGTGATCCTTACTGAGCTCAGCTGCAAGTGACATGCACCCATGGGGATGACACCCCTGTGAGTGAGTCAGCCTCTGGGGTGATCCTTACTGAGCACCGCTGCAGGTGACATGACCCATGGGGATGACACCGCTGTGAGTGAGTCAGCCTCTGGGGTGATCCTTACTGAGCACCGCTGCAGGAGACAAGCAGCCATGGGGATGACACCCCTGTGAGTGAGTCAGCCTCTGGGGTGATCCTTACTGAGCACCGCTGCAGGTGACATGACCCATGGGGGTGACACCCCTGTGAGTGAGACAGCCTCTGGGGTGATCCTTACTGAGCACCGCTGCAGGTGACATGCACCCATGGAGATGACACCCCTGTGAGTGAGACAGCCTCTGGGGTGATCCTTACTGAGCACCGCTGCAGGTGACATGCACCCATGGGGATGACACCCCTGTGAGTCAGTCAGCCTCTGGGGTGATCCTTACTGAGCACCGCTGCAGGTGACATGCACCCATGGGGATGACACCCCTGTGAGTCAGTCAGCCTCTGGGGTGATCCTTACTGAGCACCGCTGCAGGTGACAAGCACCCATGGGGATGACACCCCTGTGAGTGAGTCAGCCTCTGGGGTGATCCTTACTGAGCACCGCTGCAGGTGACATGCAACCATGGGGATGACACCCCTATGAGTGAGTCAGCCTCTGGGGTGATCCTTACTGAGCACCGCTGCAGGTGACATGCACTCATGGGGATGACACCCCTGTGGGTGAGTCAGCCTCTGGGGTGATCCTTACTGAGCACCGCTGCAGGTGACATGCACCCATGGGGATGACACCCCTGTGAGTGAGTCAGCCTCTGGGGTGATCCTTACTGAGAACCGCTGCAGGTGACATGCACCCGTGGGGACGACACCCCTGTGAGTGAGACAGCCTCTGGGGTGATCCTTACTGAGCACTGCTGCAGGTGACATGCCCCCATGGGAATGACACCCCTGTGACTGAGTCAGCCTCTGGGGTGCTCCTTACTGAGCACAGCTGCAGGTGACATACACCCATGGGGATGACACCCCTGTGAGTGAGTCAGCCTCTGGGGTGATCCTTACTGAACACCGCTGCAGGTGACAACCACCCATGGAGATGACACCCCTGTGGGTGAGTCAGCCTCTGGGGTGAATCTTACTGAGCATCGCTGCAGGTGACAAGCATCCATGGGGATGACATCCCTGTGGGTGAGTCAGCCTCTGGGGTGATTCTTACTGAGCATCGCTGCAGGTGACATGCACCCATGAGGATGACACCCCTGTGAGTGAGTCAGCCTCTGGGGTGTTACTTACTGAGCACCACTGCAGGTGACATGCACCCATGGGGATGACACCCCTGTGGGTGAGTCAGCCTCTGAGGTGATCCTTACTGAGCACCGCTGCAGGTGACATGCACCCATGGGGATGACACCCCTGTGGGTAAGTCAGCCTTAGTGGAGATCCTTACTGAGCATCGCTGCAGGTGACATGCACCCATGGGGATGACACCCCTGTGGGTGAGTCAGCCTCTGGGGTGAATCTTACTGAGCATCGCTGCAGGTGACAAGCATCCATGGGGATGACATCCCTGTGGGTGAGTCAGCCTCTGGGGTGATTCTTACTGAGCATCGCTGCAGGTGACATGCACCCATGAGGATGACACCCCTGTGAGAGAGTCAGCCTCTAGGGTGATCCTTACTAAGCACTGCTGCAGGTGACATGCACCCATGGGGATGACACCCCTGTGGGTGAGTCAGCGTCTGGGGTGATCCTTACTGAGCACCGCTGCAGGTGACATGAACCCATGAGGATGACACCCCTGTGGGTGAGTCAGCGTCTGGGGTGATCCTTACTGAGCACCGCTGCAGGTGACATGAACCCATGGGGATGACACCCCTGTGGGTGAGTCAGCCTCTGTTGTGATCCTTACTGAGCATCGCTGCAGGTGATATGTACCCATGGGGATGACACCCCGGTGAGTGAGACGGCCTCTGGGGTGATCCTTACTGAGCACCGCTGCAGGTGACATGCACTCATGGGGATGACACCCCTGTGGGTGAGTCAGCCTCTGGGGTGATCCTTACTGAGCACCGCTGCAGGTGACATGCACCCATGGGGATGACACCCCTGTGAGTGAGTCAGCCTCTGGGGTGATCCTTACTGAGAACCGCTGCAGGTGACATGCACCCGTGGGGACGACACCCCTGTGAGTGAGACAGCCTCTGGGGTGATCCTTACTGAGCACTGCTGCAGGTGACATGCGCCCATGGGAATGACACCCCTGTGACTGAGTCAGCCTCTGGGGTGCTCCTTACTGAGCACCGCTGCAGGTGACATACACCCATGGGGATGACACCCCTGTGAGTGAGTCAGCCTCTGGGGTGATCCTTACTGAACACCGCTGCAGGTGACAAGCATCCATGGGGATGACATCCCTGTGGGTGAGTCAGCCTCTGGGGTGATTCTTACTGAGCACCACTGCAGGTGACATGCACCCATGGGGATGACACCCCTGTGGGTGAGTCAGCCTCTGAGGTGATCCTTACTGAGCACCGCTGCAGGTGACATGCACCCATGGGGATGACACCCCTGTGGGTAAGTCAGCCTTAGTGGAGATCCTTACTGAGCATCGCTGCAGGTGACATGCACCCATGGGGATGACACCCCTGTGGGTGAGTCAGCCTCTGGGGTGAATCTTACTGAGCATCGCTGCAGGTGACAAGCATCCATGGGGATGACATCCCTGTGGGTGAGTCAGCCTCTGGGGTGATTCTTACTGAGCATCGCTGCAGGTGACATGCACCCATGAGGATGACACCCCTGTGAGAGAGTCAGCCTCTAGGGTGATCCTTACTAAGCACTGCTGCAGGTGACATGCACCCATGGGGATGACACCCCTGTGGGTGAGTCAGCGTCTGGGGTGATCCTTACTGAGCACCGCTGCAGGTGACATGAACCCATGAGGATGACACCCCTGTGGGTGAGTCAGCGTCTGGGGTGATCCTTACTGAGCACCGCTGCAGGTGACATGAACCCATGGGGATGACACCCCTGTGGGTGAGTCAGCCTCTGTTGTGATCCTTACTGAGCATCGCTGCAGGTGATATGTACCCATGGGGATGACACCCCGGTGAGTGAGACGGCCTCTGGGGTGATCCTTACTGAGCACCGCTGCAGGTGACATGCACCCATGGGGATGACACCTCTGTGAGTGAGACAGCCTCTGGGGTGATCCTTACTGAGCACAGCTGCAGGTGACATGCACCCATGGGGATGACACCTCTGTGAGTGAGACAGCCCCTGGGGTGATCCTTACTGAGCACAGCTGCAGGTGATATGTACCCATGGGGATGACACCCCTGTAAGTGAGTCAATCTCTGGGGTGATCTTTACTGAGCACCGCTGCAGGTGACATTCACCCATGGGGATGACACCCCTGTGAATGAGTCAGCCTCTGGGGTGATCCTTACTGAGCACCGCTGCAGGTGACATGCACCCATGGGGATGACACCCCTGTGAGTGAGTCAGCCTCTGGGGTGATCCTTACTGAGCTCCGCTGCAGGTGACATGCACCCATGGGGATGACACCACTGTGAGTGAGTCAGCCTCTGGGGTGATACTGAGCACCACTGCAGGTGACATGCACCCATGGGGATGACACCTCTGTGAGTGAGTCAGCCTCTGGGGTGATCCTTACCGAGCACCGCTGCAGGTGACATGCACCCATGGGGATGACACCTCTGTGAATGAGTCAGCCTCTGGGGTGATCCTTACTGAGCACCGCTGCAGGTGACATACACCCATGGGGATGACACCCCTGCGAGTGAGTCAGCCTCTGGCGTGATCCTTACTGAGAACAGCTGCAGGTGACATGCACCCATGGGGATGACACCCCTGTGAGTGAGTCAGCCTCTGAGGTGATCCTTACTGAGCACCACTGCAGGTAACATGCACCCATGGGGATGACACCCCTGTGAGTGAGACAGCCTCTGGGGTGATCCTTACTGAGCACCGCTGCAGGTGACATGCACCCATGGAGATGACTCCCCTGTGAGTGAGACAGCCTCTGAGGTGATCCTTACTGAGCACCACTGCAGGTGACATGCACCCATGGGGATGACACCTCTGTGAATGAGTCAGCCTCTGCGGTGATCCTTACTGAGCACCGCTGCAGGTGACATGCACCCATGGAGATGACACCCCTGTGAGTGAGTCAGCCTCGGGGTGATCCTTACTGAGCACCGCTGCACGTGACATGCACCCATAGGGATGATACACCTGTAAGTGAGTCAGCCTCTGGGGTGATCCTTACTGAGCACCGCTGCAGGTGACATGCACCCATAGGGATGACACCCCTGTGAGTGAGTCAGTCTCTGGGGTGATCCTAACTGAGCACCGCTGCAGATGACATGCACCCATGGGGATGACACCCCTGTGAGTGAGTCAGCCTCTGGGGTGATCCTTACTGAGCACCGCTGCAGGTGACATGCACCCATGGAGATGACACCCCTGTGAGTGAGACAGCCTCTGGGGTGATCCTTACTGAGCACCGCTGCAGGTGACATGCACCCATGGGGATGACACGTCTGTGAGTGAGTCAGCCTCTGTGGTGATGCTTACTGAGCACTGCTGCAGGTGACATGCACCCATGGTGATGACACCCCTGTGAGTGAGTCAGCCTCTGGGGTGATCCTTACTAAATACCGCTGCTGGTGACATGCACCCATGGGGATGACACCCCTGTGAGTGAGTCAGCCTCTGGGGTGATCCATACTGAGCACCGCTGTAGGTGACATGCACCCATAGGGATGACACCCCTGTGAGTGAGTCAGCCTCTGGGGTGATCCTTACTGACCACCGCCGCTGCAGGTGACATGCACCCATGGGGATGACACCTCTGTGGGTGAGTCAGTCTCTGGGGTGATCCTTACTGAGCACCGCTGCAGGTGACATGCACCCATGGGGATGTTACCTCTGTGGGTGAGTCAGCCTCTGGGGTGATCCTTACTGAGCACCGCTGCAGGTGACATGCACCCATGGGGATGACACCCCTGTGAGTGAGTCAGCCTCTGGGGTGATCCTTACTGAGCCCCGCTGCAGGAGACATGCACCCATGGGGATGACACCCCTTTGAGTGAGTCAGCCTCTCGAGTGATCCTTACTGAGCACCGCTGCAGGTGACATGCACCGATGGGGATGACACCCCTGTGAGTGAGTCAGCCTCTGGGGTGATCCTTACTGAGCACCGCCGCTGCAGGTGACATGCAACCTTGGGGATGACACCTCTCTGGGTGAGTCAGTCTCTGGCGTGATCCGAACTGAGCACCGCTGCCGGTGACATGCACCCATGGGGATGACACCCCTGTGAGTGAGTCAGCCTCTGGGGTGATCCATACTGAGCACCGCTGTAGGTGACATGCACCCATAGGGATGACACCCCTGTGAGTGAGTCAGCCTCTGGGGTGATCCTTACTGACCACCTCCACTGCAGGTGACATGCACCCATGGGGATGACCTCTCTGTGGGTGATTCAGTCTCTGGGGTGATCCTAACTGACCACCGCTGCAGGTGACATGCACCCACGGGGATGACACCCCTGTGAGTGAGTCAGCCTCTGGGGTGATCCTTACTGAGCACCGCTGCAGGTGACATGCACCCATGAGGATGACACCCCTGTGAGTGAGTCAGCCTCTGGGGTGATCCTTACTGAGCACTGCATTTGCAGGTGACATGCACCCATGGGGATGACACCCCTGTGAGTGAGTCAGCCTCTGGGGTGATCCTTACTGAGCAAAGCTGCAGGTGACATGCACCCATGGGGATGACACCCCTGTGAGTGAGTCAGCCTTTGGGGTGATCCTTACTGAGCACCGCTGCAGGTGACATGAACCCATGGGGATGACACCTCTGTGGGTGAGTCAGCCTCTGGGGTCATCCTTACTGAGCAAATCTGCAGGTGACATGCACCCATGGGGATGACACCCCTGTCAGTGAGTCAGCCTTTGGGGCGATCCTTACTCAGCACCGCTGCAGGTGACATGCACCCATGGGGATGACACCCCTGTGAGTGAGTCAGCCTCTGCGGTGATCCTTACTGAGCACCGCTGCAGGTGACATGCACCCATGGGGATGACACCCCTGTGAGTGAGTCAGCCTCTGGGGTGATCCTTACTGAGCACAGCTGCAGGTGACATGCACCCATGGGGATGACACCCCTGTGAGTGAGTCAGCTTTTGGGGTGATCCTTACTGAGCACCGCTGCAGGTGACATGAACCCATGGGGATGACACCTCTGTGGGTGAGTCAGCCTCTGGGGTCATCCTTACTGAGCAAAGCTGCAGGTGACATGCACCCATGGGGATGACACCCCTGTGAGTGAGTCAGCCTTTGGGGCGATCCTTACTGAGCACCGCTGCAGGTGACATGAACCCATGGGGATGACACCTCTGTGAGTGAGACAGCCTCTGGGGTGATCCTTACTGAGCACTGCTGCAGGTGACATGCACCCATGGTGATGACACCCCTGTGAGTGAGTCAGCCTCTGGGGTGATCCTTACTGAACACCGCTGCCGGTGACATGCACCCATGGGGATGACACCCCTGTGAGTGAGTCAGCCTCTGGGGTGATCCTTACTGACCACCGCCGCTGCAGGTGACATGCACCCATGGGGATGACACCTCTGTGGGTGAGTCAGTCTCTGGGGTGATCCTTACTGAGCACCGCTGCAGGTGACATGCACCCATGGGGATGTCACCTCTGTGGGTGAGTCAGCCTCTGGGGTGATCCTTACTGAGCACCGCTGCCGGTGACATGCACCCATGGGGATGACACCCCTGTCAGTGAGTCAGCCTTTGGGGCGATCCTTACTCAGCACCGCTGCAGGTGACATGCACCCATGGGGATGACACCCCTGTGAGTGAGTCAGCCTCTGGGGTGATCCTAACTGAGCACCGCTGCCGGTGACATGCACCCATGGGGATGACACCCCTGTGAGTGAGTCAGCCTCGGGGTGATCCTTACTGAGCACCGCTGCAGGTGACATACACCCATGGGGATGACACCCCTGTGAGTGAGTCAGCCTCTGGGGTGATCCTTACTGAGCACTGCCGTTGCAGGTGACATGCACCCATGGGGATGACACCCCTGTGAGTGAGTCAGCCTCTGGGGTGATCCTTACTGAGCAAAGCTGCAGGTGACATGCACCCATGGGGATGACACCCCTGTGAGTGAGTCAGCTTTTGGGGTGATCCTTACTGAGCACCGCTGCAGGTGACATGAACCCATGGGGATGACACCTCTGTGGGTGAGTCAGCCTCTGGGGTCATCCTTACTGAGCAAAGCTGCAGGTGACATGCACCCATGGGGAAGACACCCCTGTGAGTGAGTCAGCTTTTGGGGTGATCCTTACTGAGCACCGCTGCAGGTGACATGAACCCATGGGTATGACACCTCTGTGAGTGAGACAGTCTCTGGGGTGATCCTTACTGAGCACCGCTGCAGGTGAGATGCACCCATGAGGATGACACCTATGTGGTGAGTCAGCCTCTGGGCTGATCCTTACTGAACACCGCTTCAGGTGACATGCACCCATGGGGATGACACCCCTGTGAGTGAGACAGCCTCTGGGGTGATCCTTACTGAGCACCGCTGCAGGTGACATGCACCCATGGGGATGACACCCCTGTGAGTGAGACAGCATCTGGGGTGATCCATACTGAGCACCGCTGCAGGTGAGATGTACCCATGGGGATGACACCCCTGTGAGTGAGTCAGCCTCTGGGGTGATCCTTACTGAGCACTGCTGCAGGTGACATGCACCCATGGTGATGACACCCCTGTGAGTGAGTCAGCCTCTGGGGTGATCCTTACTGAACACCGCTGCCGGTGACATGCACCCATGGGGATGACACCCCTGTGAGTGAGACAGCCTCTGGGGTGATCCTTACTGACCACCGCCGCTGCAGGTGACATGCACCCATGGGGATGACACCTCTGTGGGTGAGTCAGCCTCTGGGGTGATCCTTACTGAGCACCGCTGCAGGTGACATGCACCCATGGGGATGTCACCTCTGTGGGTGAGTCAGCCTCTGGGGTGATCCTTACTGAGCACCGCTGCCGGAGACATGCACCCATGGGGATGACACCCCTGTGGGTGAGTCAGCCTCTGGGGTGATCCTTACTGAGCACCGCTGTAGGAGACATGCACCCATGGGATGACACCCCTGTGAGTGAGTCAGCCTCTCGAGTGATCCTTACTGAGCACAGCTGCAGGTGACATGCACCCATGGGGATGACACCCCTGTGAGTGAGTCAGCCTCTGGGGTGATCCTTACTGAGCCCCGCTGCAGGAGACATGCACCCATGGGATGACACCCCTTTGAGTGAGTCAGCCTCTCGAGTGATCCTTACTGAGCACCGCTGCAGGTGACATGCACCGATGGGGATGACACCCCTGTGAGTGAGTCAGCCTCTGGGGTGATCCTTACTGAGCACCGCCGCTGCAGGTGACATGCAACCTTGGGGATGACACCTCTCTGGTTGAGTCAGTCTCTGGGGTGATCCATACTGAGCACCGCTGTAGGTGACATGCACCCATAGGGGTGACACCCCTGTGAGTGAGTCAGCCTCTAGGGTGATCCTTACTGACCACCGCCACTGCAGGTGACATGCACCCATGGGGATGACACCTCTGTGGGTGAGTCAGTCTCTGGGGTGATCCTAACTGACCACCGCTGCAGGTGACATGCACCCATGGAGATGACACCCCTGTGAGTGAGTCAGCCTCTGGGGTGATCCTTACTGAGCACCGCTGTAGGTGACATGCACCCATGGAGATGACACCCCTGTGAGTGAGTCAGCCTCTGGGGTGATCCTAACTGAGCACCGCTGCCGGTGACATGCACCCATGGGGATGACACCCCTGTGAGTGAGTCAGCCTCGGGGTGATCCTTACTGAGCACCGCTGCAGGTGACATGCACCCATGGGGATGACACCCCTGTGAGTGAGTCAGCCTCTGGGGTGATCCTTACTGAGCACTGCGGTTGCAGGTGACATGCACCCATGGGGATGACACCCCTGTGAGTGAGTCAGCCTTTGGGGCGATCCTTACTGAGCAAAGCTGCAGGTGACATGAACCCATGGGGATGACACCTCTGTGAGTGAGACAGCCTCTGGGGTGATCCATACTGAGCACCGCTGCAGGTGACATGTACCCATGGGGATGACACCCCTGTGAGTGAGTCAGCCTCTGGGGTGATCCTTACTGAGCACTGCTGCAGGTGACATGCACCCATGGTGATGACACCCCTGTGAGTGAGTCAGCCTCTGGGGTGATCCTTACTTTACACCGCTGCCGGTGACATGCACCCATGGGGATGACACCCCTGTGAGTGAGTCAGCCTCTGGGGTGATCCTTACTGACCACCGCCGCTGCAGGTGACATGCACCCATGGGGATGACACCTCTGTGGGTGAGTCAGCCTCTGGGGTGATCCTTACTGAGCACTGCCGTTGCAGGTGACATGCACCCATGGGGATGACACCCCTGTGAGTGAGTCAGCCTTTGGGGCGATACTTACTGAGCAAAGCTGCAGGTGACATGAACCCATGGGGATGACACCTCTGTGAGTGAGACAGCCTCTGGGGTGATCCTTACTGAGCACCGCTGCAGGTGACATGCACCCATGGGGATGACACCCCTGTGGGTGAGTCAGCCTCTGGGGTGATCCTTACTGAGCACCGCTGCAGGAGACATGCACCCATGGGATGACACCCCTGTGAGTGAGTCAGCCTCTCGAGTGATCCTTACTGAGCACAGCTGCAGGTGACATGCACCCATGGGGATGACACCCCTGTGAGTGAGTCAGCCTCTGGGGTGATCCTTACTGAGCCCCGCTGCAGGAGACATGCACCCATGGGATGACACCCCTTTGAGTGAGTCAGCCTCTCGAGTGATCCTTACTGAGCACCGCTGCAGGTGACATGCACCGATGGGGATGACACCCCTGTGAGTGAGTCAGTCTCTGGGGTGATCCTTACTGAGCACCGCCGCTGCAGGTGACATGCAACCTTGGGGATGACACCTCTCTGGTTGAGTCAGTCTCTGGCGTGATCCGAACTGAGCACAGCTGCCGGTGACATGCACCCATGGGGATGACACCCCTGTGAGTGAGTCAGCCTCTGGGGTGATCCATACTGAGCACCGCTGTAGGTGACATGCACCCATAGAATGACACCCCTGTGAGTGAGTCAGCCTCTGGGGTGATCCTTACTGACCACCGCCACTGCAGGTGACATGCACCCATGGGGATGACACCTCTGTGTGTGAGTCAGTCTCTGGGGTGATCCTAACTGACCACCGCCGCAGGTGACATGCACCCACGGGGATGACACCCCTGTGAGTGAGTCAGCCTCTGTGGTGATCCTTACTGAGCACCGCTGCAGGTGACATGCTCCCATGGGTATGACACCCCTGTGAGTGAGTCAGCCTCTGGGGTGATCCTTACTGAGCAAAGCTGCAGGTGACATGCACCCATGGGGATGACACCCCTGTGAGTGAGTCAGCCTCTGGGGTGATCCTTACTGAGCACCGCTGCAGGTGACATGCACCCATGGGGATGACACCCCTGTGAGTGAGACAGCATCTAGGGTGATCCTTACTGAGCACCGCTGCAGGTGACATGTACCCATGGGGATGACACCCCTGTGAGTGAGTCAGCCTCTGGGGTGATCCTTACTGAGCACTGCTGCAGGTGACATGCACCCATGGTGATGACACCCCTGTGAGTGAGTCAGTCTCTGGGGTGATCCTTACTGAACACCGCTGCAGGTGACATGCACCCATGGGGATGACACCCCTGTGAGTGAGTCAGCTTCGGGGTCATCCATACTGAGCACCGCTGCAGGGGACATGTACCCATGGGGATGACACCCCTGTGGGTGAGTCAGCCTCTGGGGTGATCCTTACTGAGCACTGCTGCAGGTGACATGCACCCATGGTGATGACACCCCTGTGAGTGAGTCAGCTTCGGGGTCATCCATACTGAGCACCGCTGCAGGGGACATGTACCCATGGGGATGACACCCCTGTGAGTGAGTCAGCCTCTGGGGTGATCCTTACTGAGCACTGCTGCAGGTGACATGCACCCATGGTGATGACACCCCTGTGAGTGAGTCAGTCTCTGGGGTGATCCTTACTGAACACCGCTGCAGGAGACATGCACCCATGGGATGACACCCCTGTGAGTGAGTCAGCCTCTCGAGTGATCCTTACTGAGCACCGCTGCAGGTGACATGCACCCATGGGGATGACACCCCTGTGAGTGAGTCAGACTCTGGGGTGATCCTTACTGAGCAGCGCTGCAGGAGACATGCACCCATGGGGATGACACCCCTGTGAGTGAGACAGCCTCTGGGGTGATCCTTACTGAGCACCGCTGCAGGTGACATGCACCCATGGGGATGACACCCCTGTGAGTGAGTCAGCCTCTCGGGTGATCCTTACTAAGCACCGCTGCAGGTGATATCCACCCATGGGGATGACACCCCTGTGAGTGAGTCAGCCACTGGGGTGATCCTTAGTGAGCACCGCTGCAGGTGACATGCACCCATGGGGATGACACCCCTGTGAGTGAGTCAGCCTCTGGGGTGATCCTTACTAAGCACCGCTGCAGGTGATATCCACCCATGGGGATGACACCCCTGTGAGTGAGTCAGCCACTGGGGTGATCCTTAGTGAGCACCGCTGCAGGTGACATGCTCCCATGGGGATGACACCTCTGAGTGAGACAGCCTCTGGGGTGATCCTTACTGAGCACCGCTGCAGGTGACATGCACCCATGGGGATGACACCCCTGTGAGTGAGTCAGCCTCTGGGGTGATCCTTACTAAGCACCGCTGCAGGTGATATCCACCCATGGGGATGACACCCCTGTGAGTGAGTCAGCCACTGGGGTGATCCTTAGTTAGCACCGCTGCAGGTGACATGCACCCATGGGGATGACACCCCTGTGAGTGAGTCAGCCTCTGGGGTGATCCTTACTGAGCACCGCTGCAGGTGACATGCACCCATGGGGATGACACCCCTGTGAGTGAGTCAGCCTCTGGGGTGATCCTTACTGAGAACCGCTGCAGGAGACATAGTTTCATAGTTTACAAGGCCGAAAAAAGACAATCGTCCATCCAGTTCAGCCTATTTCTTGTGCACTGCAGCTATTCCGCAGCGTTGATCCATGGGAAGGCAACAAAAAAACATGCGGTATAGGCCAATTTACATCATTGAGGAAAAATTCACTTCCCGACACCAATCTGGCAGTCAGATTAAATCCCTGGATTAATTAACTAAGCATAAAATGTAATTTTATTGTTCTCAAGAAAGGCGTCCAGGCCTCTCTTGAACTCGTTAAGTGAGTTGGACATCACCACTTCCTCTCCCATAGAGTTCCAGAGTCTCACGGCTCTGACCGTAAAGAATCCCCTTCTATGCTGGTGCAGGAACCTCCTTTCCTCCAGACGCATAGTGTGCCCTCTCGTCTTTGTCACCATCCTTGGTATAAACAGGTCATGGGAGAGATCTCTGTACTGCCCCCTGATGTATTTATACATGTTTATGAGGTCTCCCCTAAGCCTTCTCTTTTCCAACGTAAATAGGCCTAATTTTGACAACCTCTCTGGGTATTCTAGTCCCTCCATTCCCTTTATTACCTTAGTCGCCCTCCTTTGTACCCTCTCTAGCTCCAATATGTCTTTCCTGAGCACCGGAGCCCAGAACTGTGCACAATATTCTAAGTGCGGCCTTACCAGCGCTTTATACAGAGGAAGAACAATGTTCTCATCACATGCTCCTATTCCTCTTCTGATGCATGCCATGACTCTATTTGCCTTCGCAGCTGCTGCCTGACACTGGGCACTCCAATTTAATTTGCTATTAACCAAGACGCCCAGGTCCTTCTCCATGTCAGATTTCCCCAACGGTTTCCCATTTAATATGTATGGGTGACTGCTGTTTTCCTTTCCCATGTGCATGACCTTACATTTATTGCCATTGAACCCCATTTGCCATTTTTTGGCCCAACTCCCCAATTTATCTAAATCCTCCTGTAGCTGTGCCCTATCCTCATCTGTATTAACTACTTTACAAAGTTTAGTATCATCTGCAAATATTGCTATTTTACTATGCAACCCTTCCACTAGATCATTAATAAATATATTAAATAATATAGGGCCCATGGGATGACACCCCTGTGAGTGAGTCAGCCTCTCGAGTGATCCTTACTGAGCACCGCTGCAGGTGACATGCACCCATGGGGATGACACCCCTGTGAGTGAGTCAGCCTCTCGAGTGATCCTTACTGAGCACCGCTGCAGGTGACATGCACCCATGGGGATGACACCCCTGTGAGTGAGACAGCCTCTGGGGTGATCCTTACTGAGCACTGCTGCAGGTGACATGCACCCATGGGGATGACACCCCTGTGAGTGAGACAGCCTCTGGGGTGATCCTTACTGAGCACTGCTGCAGGTGACATGCACCCATGGGGATGACACCCCTGTGGGTGAGTTAGCCTCTGGGGTGATCCTTACTGAGCACCGCTGCAGGTGACATGCAGCCATGGGGATGACACCCCTGTGAGTGAGTCAGCCTCTGGGGTGATCCTTACTGAGCATCGCTGCAGGTGACATGCACCCATGGGGATGACACCCCTGTGAGTGAGTCAGCCTCTGGGGTGATCCTTACTGAGCACCGCTGCAGGTGACATGCACCCATGGGGATGTCACCTCTGTGGGTGAGTCAGCCTCTGGGGTGATCCTTACTGAGCACCGCTGCAGGTGACATGCACCCATGGGGATGTCACCTCTGTGGGTGAGTCAGCCTCTGAGGTGATCCTTACTGAGCATCGCTGCAGGTGACATGCAACCATGGGTATGACACCCCTGTGAGTGAGTCAGCCTCTGGGGTGATCCTTACTGAGCACCGCTGCAGGAGACATGCACCCATGGGATGACACCCCTGTGAGTGAGTCAGCCTCTCGAGTGATCCTTACTGAGCACCGCTGCAGGTGACATGCACCCATGGGGATGACACCCCTGTGAGTGAGTCAGCCTCTGGGGTGATCCTTACTGAGCACTGCTGCAGGTGACATGCACCCATGGGGATGACCCCTCTGTGAGTGAGTCAGCCTCTGGGGTGATCCTTAATGAGCACCGCTGCAGGTGACATGCACACATGGGGATGACACCTCTGTGAGTGAGACAGCCTCTGGGGTGATCCTTACTGAGCACCGCTGCAGGTGACAAGCACCCATGGGGATGACACCCCTGTGAGTGAGTCAGCCTCTGGGGTGATCCTTACTGAGCACCGCTGCAGGTGACATGCACCCATGGAGATGACACCACTGTGAGTGAGTCAGCCTCTGGGGTGATCCTTACTGAGCACCGCTGCAGGTGACATGCACCCATGGAGATGACACCCCTGTGAGTGAGTCAGCCTTTGGGGTGATCCTTACTGAGCATCGCAGCAGGTGACATGCACCCATGGGGATGACACCTCTGTGGATGAGTCAGCCTCTGGGGTGATCCTTAATGAGCACCGCTGCAGGTGACATGCACACATGGGGATGACACCTCTGTGAGTGAGTCAGCCTCTGGTGTGATCCTTACTGAGCATCGCAGCAGGTGACATGCACCCATGGGGATGACACCTCTGTGGATGAGTCAGCCTCTGGGGTGATCCTTACTGAGCACTGCTGCAGGTGACATGCACCCATGGGGATGACACCTCTGTGAGTGAGTCAGCCTCTGGGGTGATCCTTAATGAGCACCGCTGCAGGTGACATGCACACATGGGGATGACACCTCTGTGAGTGAGTCAGCCTCTGGTGTGATCCTTACTGAGCATCGCTGCAGGTGACATGCACCCATGAGGATGACACCCCTGTGAGTGAGACAGCCTCTGGGGTGATCCTTACTGAGCACTGCTGCAGGTGACAAGCACCCATGGGGTGACAACTATGTTGGTGAGTCAGCCTCTGGGGTGACCCTTACTGAGCACCGCTGCAGGTGACATGCACCCATGGGGATGACACCTATGTTAGTGAGTCAGCCTCTGGGGTGACCCTTACTGAGCTCCGCTGCAGGTGACATGCACCGATAGGGATGACACCCCTGTGAGTGAGTCAGCCTCTGGGGTGATCCTTACTGAGCACTGCTGCAGGTGACATGCACCCGTGGGGATGACACCTCTGTGGGTGAGACAGAATCTGGGGTGTTCCTTACTGAGCACCGCTGCAGGTGACATGCACCCATGGGGATGACACCCCTGTGAGTGAGACAGTCTCTGGGGTGATCCTTACTGAGCACCGCTGCAGTTGACATGGACTCACGGGGGCGACTCTCATGTCGAAATTTCTTTTGCGCGATCAGCCGAAACCCAGGATCCCGCCTCCCATGAGGGCCTGAATCTCGGTTTCACCAATTTCACCCCTCCGTCGCCCCGCGCTTTTGCGGGCTGCCATGTCGTCCCGGTGAGCACGGGACCACCTCCGCCAGGCGGGCCCGGCCAAACGATACGCCGCCTCTATGACAGCAACATTTTCGGACTCTGGAGACGCGTCAACTATGTATGAATAGCAATCCCCCAGGACTACAGGTGTTTTGGAGCAGACATGCGGCAAACGACCAGCAGATGGCGCCCGGGGACTGCACTCTCAAACTCGATCAAGGAGATGGAAATTCCATTCATTTGACACTTTCAAAAAAAAGGCACAAAATTCCTCCCATCGATGTAACACAGTCCTGGGGGCGTCCTCTTCCCCGAGCCATAGCCTTTTTATTTTTCTGTCAATATGGCCATGTGAGGGCTTATTTTTTGCGGGATAAGTTGTACTTTTAAACGCCTTCACTGATTTTACCATATCCTGTACTGGAAAACGGGAAAAGAAATCCAAGTTCGGAGAAATTGCCACAAAACTACAATTCCACGGTTGTTTTTTTTTTTTTTTTTTCCACGTTCACTGAATGCTAAACCTGAGCTGCCATTATTATTTTCCAGGTCATTACGAGTTCGTAGACACCAAACATGTATAGGCCCTTTTTTATTTAAGTGGTGAAAAAAAAATCCAAAGTTTGCTAAAAAAAAAACAAAATAGTGCAATTTTCTGAGACCCGTAGCTTCTCCATTTTTCGGGATCTGGGGCCACATGAGGGCTTATTTTTTGAACAGCGAGATGATGTTTTTATTCATACAATTTTGGGGTAGATTGGATGTTTTGATCGCCTCTAGTTGCATTTTATTGCAATGTTACGACGACCAAAAAACTTAATTCTGGCGTTTAGAATTTGTTTCTCGTTACGCCGTTTACCGATCAGATTAATTCTTTTTTTATGTTGATAGATCGGACGATTCTGAACGCGGCAATACCAAATATGTCTATGTGGGTTTTATTTGTTTTTTTTTAATGGGGCGAAAGGGGGGTGATTTAAAGTTTTATATATTTTTTTTTTTTTTCTATATTTTTACATTTATTTTTTTTTTTTTACACTTTCTGCATTCTTCAATATTATCCATAGGAGACTAGAAGCTGCAGTTGTCTGATCGTTTCTACTGCATACAGGCGATGAGCAGATCACCTGTATGCAGGAGAAATGCTCATGTGCTATGAGAGCTGACCACTAGATGGCGCTCATAGCGAGCGAGACATGACAACCACAGGGGTCCGCCGCAGCCTGGTGTGGCGGTTACATTCTCCTATATGTGGGCAACGAATAACTTCTACTTACCGCTTCATAGCAACACGTTTCCCGCAGTCAAATGGAGCTTTAAAGTCCTTGCATCTGCAGCGGAGGTGATCTGTCTTTCTGCCGCACACATCCAGGCTGCATCAGCCGCTCGGCTGATTAGTTTCCGCTCTAGGGGCTAATCACTGCTCTCGCGTAACAGGTGATGAGTCGCTCACATGGGTGCAAAGCGCCTGTAGTGCTGCTGGAAATATTCAAACCTGGATATATTCGTCCTTATCTTCTATACGGCATCTCAGGGGTTGAGACACCCATAATGACACCCCATGGGTGCATGTCACCTGCAGCGGTGCTCAGTAAGGATCACCCCAGAGGCTGACTCACTCACAGGGGTGTCAACCCTATGGGTGCATGTCACCTGCAGCGGTGCTCAGTAAGGATCACCCCAGAGGCTGACTCACTTACAGGGGTGTCATCCCCATGGGTACTTGTCTCCTGCAGCGGTGCTCAGTAAGGATCACCCCAGAGGCTGACTCACTCACAGGGGTGTCAACCCTATGGGTGCATGTCACCTGCAGCGGTGCTCAGTAAGGATCACCCCAGAGGCTGTCTCACTCACAGGGGTGTCAACCCTATGGGTGCATGTCACCTGCAGCGGTGCTCAGTAAGGATCACCCCAGAGGCTGACTCACCCACAGGGGTGTCATCCCCATGGGTGCATGTGTAGCACCCCGAGGGCTCGGCTGCTACAGGGGTATTGCACCTCGAACCAGAGGTGTGGTATTCCACTCCCGGGTAAGGATGGAGTGTGGACTAGAACTCAGTTAGCTGCATGCACCACATACATCCCATTTCCGGGGGACAGATCAACGGTACTCCCACCAGATAGATGTGCAGGTACGACAGCGTCTGTCCCTGGCTGGAGTGGGAGGGGGGGAAGAATATCCCAGTGGTGCAGGAGCAGAGAGGGGAGGGACTCTGGGCATAGGAAGGAGCCCATTGGTGGCTAGTCACCTGGGCTCGGGTGTCAGAGGGAGTATAAAAGGTGGGCACCATCTTAGGAGTTCAGTCAGACAGAAAAAGAGGAGAAGAGTAGTGACAGGGAGCAGCAGCCCTGTCTGGGTGCTGCTCCTGAAGGGAGCAAGAGAGAGAAAGACAAGAGGAAAGGAACAAGGAACAAGGAAGGAATGGAACCTGGAGAAAGGCCCAGAGACATGAAGGAAGAGGGAACCCGAACACGCTAGGAGTCAGCGGGTGAAGGGTTGGCAGATCAGGGTACCGGATCCCGAACTGGTGGAGGCCACTTATCCTCAGCCAGGAACCGGAGGTCGTGGCCACGTCTTGGCGCGACCACTCACTACACTCACCACGAAGGCACGCCACATAGGGTCAGGGAAACCGGAGATAGGTTTCGCCACCAGAAGGCCCGAGGAAGCTGGACATGGGTGGGTCCCTAGTGGGGACGGCCAGAGAAAGGAACGGAGAAAGGAGTTCAAGGTCACACTCTGGAACTGCCTGGGGGTTGGTCGAGCCCCGTACCTGGTGGACGCAGCACGGCTCGGGTCGTCATCACCTGCAGGACTGACACTGATAACATCTGTGAGTAAAGCATTGAAAACTGCAATCAGTCTCTGTGTTCCATCGCACTACCAGCACTAAAGGTACCGGGACGCCCTTTCTATCACTCCCTTCACCCGCACCAGCTGCCCTGAGGCCATACCTCTCCCGTTGGGGGTTATACCACCATTGCTGCACACATACCACCGGCCTCAGCGGACTGTTCTGCAGCGGCGGCCTTGCGACCGCAAATCAACGGGTGGCGTAGTCGACACTTAAACAACATCTACAAAGACTGCCACACACTTAGTTTGACCACCCTGGGCACGGACCGGGTCCCCGCCACTCGGAGACTACTACCCCCATCGGATCCGGCTCCGGGTATTCCCCCGCGCACACGTGCGCCGCACTACAGCACTGGCCCAGGGGGCGCGTCAACTTTGGCGTAGTCGGCAGGATCTCGTGCCCGTAACCACCGGGTACTGCGTGCCTGAAAAAGAGACTTTTTACTTACCTGTGGTGAAGTTTCCCGCCGTCCGGAGTCGTTTCCCGCCATCCGGAGCCGATTCCCGCCATCCGACGCCATCTTCTGCCTTCTTCCCGCCATCCGTGGAGTTTTCCCGCCATTGGGCGCCATCTTGAGGACGCCGCGCGGGAAGAAGAGGGGTGTGGACTCCGAAAGCCCGCGAGAACTGAAGCCCCGCCTCACGTCCGGACGTTGCGTAAGGTCCTGGAAGGAGCCCAGTGACGCCGACGTCACGGGGGCGCGACGGAAGGTCCTCAACCCTGACGATCCACTGCGGAGCCGCGGCCTACGGAAGAGGATCATCGCAAGGTAGGCCACGGTCCACTAGGGTGGAGGAGGATGTCGGATACGGAGGAGAGCTTCACCGCCACAGCAGCCATACCAGATTGCAGAGCTGCTAGCGGTGCTCCAGAAGGAAGAACCGGAGTACGCGCAGGCCGCGCTGGAAGAGCTGAACAGGAGGATGATCTGGGCGCAACGAGACATGCTCGCCGGGTGGAAGGAGGAGTTGACCCGGCGCACGGTGACCTGCCAACCGGAGGTGCAGCCACCATCCAGCACCGCGTCGATCCCGAGAGGCAGCAGAAGCGGACCGGAGGCCGGGGACGACGCCGCGGGGGAGGCCGCAACGACAAGTAAGGGGAACGCCGTTACTCCGGGCCCTGAGGCCGCGGACCTGCCCCTACCTCCCGCCGCGGGACCCGAAGCTCTGGGTGCCGCACCGCCCACCGTACCTCCACCACCAGTAGTCAGCCCTCCAGCAGCAAGCTCTGCAGCGGAGCCTCGCCCTGAACCGTGCTCCCCAACACCGGGCACGATCAGAAAGTCACCGGCCTGGTTAAAAGGCCGAGTGCCCGCGGGCGCTGCACCCCAGCCGGGGCCCCCAGTCGTGCCATCATTGGGGAAAGACCTGTATGAGCAGCACACCTGCCCGGATGGGACACCATTCGTCTGGCCGCCTGAGTACACCAACCCCCGCTCCAGGAAGAGTCATCCCGTAGGAGCAAGGGCCCCAGATGAACCGCTAATCCCAGCTCCGGAGCCCGTGGACCTCTCTTCACCCCGCTGGAGGACGCCCAATTCGAGGGGGACCCCACTGGAGAAGACCTGATGGGGTTCACTCAGGAGACCCGGGCGGGCGCCGCCCGGCGCTATGAAACCTGCCGCCAACAACTGGCAACGTTTGAGCGGGAGCGGACAGAGAGGAAAGTGAAGGAGGAGTGGCTCCACATTAAAAACGTGGAGCAGAAGACAAGGACCCGCCAGGACCCCCCCCGTACAGCTCACGGTCCCCGAGTCACCGGGACTGTTGTTAAGTTTCACATGGCATGTGGCTGGGGCATCATCCAAGACCCGAAGACCATAAGCCAGGTGTTTGTAAACAGGAGCGACGTAGAGTCCCACCTACCGGAGGGGCACAGTGGACGGGACCTGGTGCCTGGAGATACCGTCACCTATACCAGGCATAAGGGAGTGAAGGGGTGGTACGCCCTTCATGTCCACCGGGTCAAGGAGGAAGAGGAGCAATCGTACCAGGAGGAGGAGGAGAAAGAGGGCCCGGACGGGTCTGAACCTGAGGAAGAGAAAGGAGCGTGTGGAGCACACCGTTAATCGTAAACGGTAAAAGAGGAGATGTAAATAGTTACCCGACCGGGTATAAGGACTGTTGTGGGACTGTTTCCACTAAGAGTGTGGTCCCCGTTGGGACAGAAAGAGAACTGTTGCCTATTTTTGCCCTAATCCCTAACCTGACCGAGGACTGAGAGCGGTCATCCCTTCCCTCTACCTGGCCGAAGACTGAGAGTGGCCAGATCCCAAGATCCCAAGAACCCGAGAATTCAAGAATGTTTTATTTGAGAATGCCTTAATGTGAAATTTGATATGATGCCAAAGTTTTACATAGTGTTTTTGTAAAAGAGTTCCGGTGGCATTAGCCAGCTGTTGAGAAAACCTCCCATAAAGGGATGGATGAAAGTTGATGTGTTTTATGTGTACGTACACTTTAAAAATTGTTTTTACTCTATTTCAGCCCGAGGACGTGCTGTGGTTTACCAGGGGGGAATGTAGCACCCCGAGGGCTCGGCTGCTACAGGGGTATTGCACCTCGAACCAGAGGTGTGGTATTCCACTCCCGGGTAAGGATGGAGTGTGGACTAGAACTCAGTTAGCTGCATGCACCACATACATCCCATTTCCGGGGGACAGATCAACGGTACTCCCACCAGATAGATGTGCAGGTACGACAGCGTCTGTCCCTGGCTGGAGTGGGAGGGGGGGGAAGAATATCCCAGTGGTGCAGGAGCAGAGAGGGGAGGGACTCTGGGCATAGGAAGGAGCCCATTGGTGGCTAGTCACCTGGGCTCGGGTGTCAGAGGGAGTATAAAAGGTGGGCACCATCTTAGGAGTTCAGTCAGACAGAAAAAGAGGAGAAGAGTAGTGACAGGGAGCAGCAGCCCTGTCTGGGTGCTGCTCCTGAAGGGAGCAAGAGAGAGAAAGACAAGAGGAAAGGAACAAGGAACAAGGAAGGAATGGAACCTGGAGAAAGGCCCAGAGACATGAAGGAAGAGGGAACCCGAACACGCTAGGAGTCAGCGGGTGAAGGGTTGGCAGATCAGGGTTCCGGATCCCGAACTGGTGGAGGCCACTTATCCTCAGCCAGGAACCGGAGGTCGTGGCCACGTCTTGGCGCGACCACTCACTACACTCACCACGAAGGCACGCCACATAGGGTCAGGGAAACCGGAGATAGGTTTCGCCACCAGAAGGCCCGAGGAAGCTGGACATGGGTGGGTCCCTAGTGGGGACGGCCAGAGAAAGGAACGGAGAAAGGAGTTCAAGGTCACACTCTGGAACTGCCTGGGGGTTGGTCGAGCCCCGTACCTGGTGGACGCAGCACGGCTCGGGTCGTCATCACCTGCAGGACTGACACTGATAACATCTGTGAGTAAAGCATTGAAAACTGCAATCAGTCTCTGTGTTCCATCGCACTACCAGCACTAAAGGTACCGGGACGCCCTTTCTATCACTCCCTTCACCCGCACCAGCTGCCCTGAGGCCATACCTCTCCCGTTGGGGGTTATACCACCATTGCTGCACACATACCACCGGCCTCAGCGGACTGTTCTGCAGCGGCGGCCTTGCGACCGCAAATCAACGGGTGGCGTAGTCGACACTTAAACAACATCTACAAAGACTGCCACACACTTAGTTTGACCACCCTGGGCACGGACCGGGTCCCCGCCACTCGGAGACTACTACCCCCATCGGATCCGGCTCCGGGTATTCCCCCGCGCACACGTGCGCCACACTACAGCACTGGCCCAGGGGGCGCGTCACATGTCACCTGCAGCGGTGCTCAGTAAGGATCACCCCAGAGGCTGACTCACCCACAGAGGTGTCATCCCCATGGGTGCATGTCACCTGCAGTGGTGCTCAGTAAGGATCACCTCAGAGGCTGTCTCACTCACAGGGGTGTCCTCTCCACCTGCACGGTTGAAAAGCATCAGCAGCATTGACGGGAAAAACCTAACCCTAACCCCTAACCCCAACCCCAACCCTAACCCCTAACCCTAACCCCAACCCCTAACCCTAACCCTAATCTCATATACGTTTGTTCTATTGCGCTATATGAGAGGAACCTCATTTTCAGACATTTGGTTTGCGAGGTTAGCTTATGGGAAATATCTGTGTGCTGCAAACTTCCAGAGAGGTAGGAAATGTCAGTGAGAGTATCCGATTTCGGTTCCAGAACGATTTGTTCAAAGAGTCCTTCACACTTAGTCGTTTTCAGCCAATTTTCTGACTTTTTGAAAATTTCACTTTTTTGTGAAAATATCCGGTAAATGAGGGAATAATATGTGTGAGGGTACCCCAGGAGAGTTCCAAATGTGTGGGTGCAATATATATCCCACGGGGGTAAAATTGAAAAAAAGTTGAAAAACTGTCCCCGGTTACAGTAATGCAGTCTGCCCACTAGATGTCGCCAAAGAAAGTGAAAAAGAACCAGAATGAGGAAATTCTTGTGAGCCGAATCCAGGTGACACTACCAAGTGATCGGACACTTGTTTGCAAGTGTCCCTGTAGAGGGTATAGGGTGCCACTCCATGCAAATACTCAGTTTTGCACACCACCGGCAGAATATATGAGAGAGCGGTACCTTTCGACCCCGACGTATTTAGACTCATTTAAGCTGGTTTTCACCTCCGTAGCCTCGGGTACACGTTTTGGCTATGAGTCCCTGTTTGGCTGGAGGTCCACACCTCTGCTGAGCCCAGGCTTCCGCAGCTGCGTGGGGGGACTTTTAACAGTCGCCCGTCCCAAGTCAGAGAGGTGTCCCTGGGTTGACGTGAGCCTGGCCAGACCCCCCCCGCGGGCCCTGGTTCTCCACATGGGGGTGCCGTCAAGGCTAAAATCTGGAGTTTTAGGCCGGGGAGAGGATCCATGAGGGCAGATGCCTTTGTGACTACGACCCCAGTGCTCTTCCACATCCAGTACCCCCTCTGCAAGGGCTCCTGTACCCTAGTTGCGCTTCCAGGACTCAGAAAGAGAATAGGAGGGATCCAATGGCTGGATGTCCTTAAGGACAAATATGTCCAGGAAGGATGGGAAATTTTTAAAAATGAGATTCTCAAAGCACAATCGTTAACAATCCTGAAAAGTAGGAAGAATGGGAAGCATTTAAGGAAACCAGGATGGATGAACACAGAACTCAACATGGATGAACACATGCTAAAAAGAAAGAAAGAAATGTTTATTAAATGGAAAGATGGAGGCATATCTAAAGAAGATTATAATGCAGTCTGCAGATCCTGCAGGGCACGTATCAAGTTAGCTAAAGCTGACAATGAATTAAGGCTTGCAAGAGATGTCAAAAGCAATAAAAAAGGATTTTGGGGGTATGTCAAAAGTAAAAGAAAAGTCAAAGATGCTATAATATTTTTACAGGATGAAAATGGAGAAATGGTAAGAGGATGTTGAGAAGGCCGAACTTTTTAATTCCTATTTTGCATCTGTTTTCTCACAGAAAGAAAATGTAACATCAACTGATCTTCACTGTCCTTTTAAAGGAATAGAGGAATCCAAGTCATCTGTAAACAGAAAGATTGTGAGGGAATATTTAGCTAACATAAATGAGTTCAAGTCTCCAGGTCCAGATGAATTACACCCCAGAGTACTGAAGGAGATCGTAGAAGAAATTTTAGAACCACTCTCCATAATCTTTGAAAATTCTTGGAGAACAGGAGAAGTCCCAGAAGACTGGAGAAGAGCAAATGTTGTTCCTATCTTCAAAAAGGGGAAGAAGGTGGACCCAGGGAACTATAGGCCGGTGAGTCTGACTTCTATACCAGGAAAGATCTTTGAACAAATTATTAAACAACATGTATGTAAGTACCTGGATAAGAATGAAGTGATTAACCAGAGTCAGCATGGGTTTGTAACTAACAAGTCATGTCAGACTAACTTAATTTCCTTCTATGACAGAATCACTGACTGGGTGGATCAGGGAAATGCTGTAGATATAGTATATCTTGACTTCAGCAAAGCATTTGACAAAGTATCTCACACCATCCTTATTGAAAGAATGACCAAGTATGCAATGGACCAGGCAACTGTTAGGTGGATTCATAACTGGCTTAGTGATCGGACTCAAAGGGTGGTTGTAAATGGCTTCACATCCAGCTGGATGAATGTCTCAAGTGGGGTACCACAGGGCTCCGTCCTGGGACCTGTATTGTTCAACATCTTTATCAATGATTTAGATGAAGGAATTGAGGGTAAACTGATTAAATTTGCTGATGACACAAAGCTAGGAGGGATAGCCAATACTAGAGAAGAGAGAGAGAGGATTCAAAAAGACCTAAATAAACTGGAGCAGTGGGCAGCAACCAACAGAATGGTTTTTAACAGGGAAAAATGCAAAGTACTACATCTGGGCAATAAAAATGAAAAAAGCATATACAGAATGGGAGGAATAGAGCTAAGCAACAGTACATGTGAAAAAGACTTAGGTATACTAATAGATCATAGACTGAACATGAGTCAACAGTGTGATGCAGCAGCAAAAAAGGCAAATACAATTCTGGGATGTATTAACAGAAGCATACAGTCTAGATCACGTGAAGTCATTATCGGTCTTCACTCCTCTTTGGTCAGACCTCATCTGGAATACTGTGTACAGTTTTGGGCACCACATTTTAAAAAAGACATCGACAAACTGGAGCAAGTTCAGAGAAGAGCGACCAGAATGGTGACTGGTCTGCAAACCATGTCCTATGAGGAACGGTTGCAGGATTTGGGAATGTTTAGCTTGCAAAAAAGAAGACAGAGGAGACTTAATAGCTGTCTACAAATATGTCAAGGGCTGTCACATTGTAGAAGGATCATCTTTATTCTCATTTGCACAAGGAAAGACTAGAAGCAATGGGATGAAACTAAATGGGAGGAGACACAGATTAGATATTAGAAAAAACTTTTTGACAGGGTGATTAATGAGTGGAACAGGCTGCCACGAGAGGTGGTGAGTTCCCCTTCAATGGACGTCTTCAAACAGAGGCTGGACAGACATCTGTCTGAGATGATTTAGTGAATCCTGCTTTGAGCAGGGGGTTGGAGCAGATGACCCAGGAGGTCCCTTCCAACTCTACCATTCTATGATTCTATGATCTCCCGATGACAGGGGTTTGCGGCCTCCGTACTTGGGCAAGTCCCTCCACGCACCCCTGTCGGTGGTGGCGACAGTGGCGGCGGTGGGTGGCGTCTCCGCGCCACAGCCGAGCTTCACACTTTCCAGTCTTTTCCCGAGCCCCTACGTCAGTGGGGAGGACGACAGAGGTGTGGAGGCAGGCGAAAGGGGTTCTCACCGTGCAAGGGCGCCGGTACCCGAGTCGCGCTTCCAGGACTCGTGGGCACGTATCTCCCGACGATAGGAGTTTTGCAGCCTCCGTATGTGGGCAAATCCCTACACGCACCCCTGCTCTTCCTCCGATCGATCTGGCGCAGCGCTCCCGGGTGGGGAGGTGGCGCCGGTCGCTCGGCCCGGGCTTTGGAGCCCATGCCGGCTTAAGGTGAGCGGTCCCCTTCCTCCTCTACCCCCGGACTTTCGACACCTATCTTTGGGCACGCACGCCGGCCTCGCCTCCAGTCCGCGGAGGTGGCCGAGCCGTGGGGAGTTTGACCCGACCCGAGCGAAGGCAGCGGTCCGACGACCCGCACGGGCGAACGGTGGGGCGCCCACCCACCCAGGCATGGGGGCCTGTCATCCGAATTGCTCCCTGTGCGTGGAAGCACAACGATCTTCTCCAAGGGCGGCCCTTTTCTTCCAGATGCGTACCCGGCCAGCGGAGGCCCGCGCTGCCCCTCGTGTCCGAAAGGGCGGCCTCCGCGGTGGTGGCGACAGCGGCGGCGGTGGGTGGCGTCTCCGCGCCACTGCCGAGCTTCACGCTTTCCAGTCTTTTCCTGAGCCCCTACGTCAGTGGGGAGGACGACAGGTGTGGAGGCAGGTGAAGGGGGTTCTCACCGTGCAAGGGCGCCTGTACCCGAGTCGCGCTTCCATGACTCGTGGGCACGTATCTCCCGACGACAGGGGTTTGCAGCCTCCGTACGTGGGCAAATACCTACACGCACCCCTGCTCTTCCTCCGATCGATTTGGTGCAGCGCTCCCAGGTGGGGAGGTGGTGCCGCTCGCTCGGCCCATGCTTTGGAGCCTGCGCCGGCTTAAGGTGAGCGGTCCCCTTCCTCCTCTACCCCCGGGCTTTCGACACCTATCTTTGGGCGCACACGCCGGCCTCGCCTCCCGTCCGCGGAGGTGGCCGAGCCGTGGGGAGTTTGACCCGAGCGAAGGCAGCGGCCTGACGACCCGCCCGGGCGAACGGCGGGGCGCCCACCCACCCAGGCGTGGGGGCCCGTCGTCCGAATCGCTCCCTATGTGTGGAAGCACAACGATCTTCTCCGAGGGCGGCACTTTTCTTCCAGATGCGTACCCGGGCAGCGGAGGCCCGCGCCACCCCTCGTGTCTGAAAGGGTGGCCTCCTCGGCGGTGGCAACAGTGGTGGCGGTGGGTGGCGTCTCTGCGCCACTGCCGAGCTTCGCACTTTCCAGTCTTTTCCCGAGCCCCTACGTCAGTGGGGAGGACGACAGAGGTGTGGAGGCAGGCGAAGGGGGTTCTCACCGTGCGGTGTGCCCCAGGCCGACCGTCACCTTCCCCCTTGACCGTCGTCTTCCGAGGCGGCTCGGCAGGGAGAAGGAGGGAGAGTGAGAGGGAGAGCGGAAACCCCAGAGCCAAGGGGTTAGAAGGAGAACGGGAGAAGGAACGAGGGCCAAGAGGTAGGGAGTACGGGGAAAGGCCGGCCTTGGGTTCCCCGCGCTCCCACCCCGGGCGGGGAGCAACCTTGGGAAGAAAAGCCTCTCGGGCATCCCT